>NC_083779.1:2369431-2676295 GCF_015708825.2 Lethenteron reissneri
GATGATGTTGATGATGGTGTTGACGATGTTGATGATTTTGACGATGATGTTGATGATGATCTTGACGATGATGATGGTGTTGACGATGATGTTGATGATGATCTTGACGATGATGATGGTGTTGACGATGATGTTGATGATGTTGACGATGATGTTGTTGATGATGATGTTGACGATGATGATGGTGACGATGGTGTTGACGATGATGATGTTGAGGATGATGTTGACAATGGTGTTGACGAGGATGATGATGGTGTTGACGATGATGATGATGGTGTTAACGATGATGATGATGGTGTTAACGATGATGATGATGATGATGATGGTGTTGACGATGATGATGATGGTGTTGACGATTATTTTTTATGTTGATGATGTTGTTGACGATGATGATGGTGGTGTTGACTATGATGTTGATGATGATGATGGTGTTGACGATGATGTTGCTGATGATGATGGTGTTGACGATGAGGGTGTTGACGATGATGTTGATGATAGTGTTGATTGATGATGATGTTGACGATGATGTTGTTGACGATGATGATGTTGACGATGATGATGTTGATGATGATGTTGACGATGATGTTGACGATGCTTGCTACTGTTGTAGCCTGCGCAGCTCGAAAGAAGCGATGGCTTTTTTTACTTTACGACGTAATTGCAACACAATGAAACTGCTCATTTGCATAATTAGGGTAATTGAAATGCAACACAGATCATTTATTAAAAAATCTCATTTCAAGGTCATTGTTAACTGATTCTTCCATTCATCTGTCAAGGCAAAGGCAAAGATGCCCCGCACAGCCCAGCAACAGTCGGGGCAAGTGCTGATAGCGAGTAGCAGCACCTGTGAAGGCCGGCACGGCACACGCGGGGGTGGGTGGCCAGCACCACGCCCGACCGCCTTTGTCTCCCCAGCGCGATGTTTACACACCGTACCAGGTACTCATTTGAGGCTGAGTCGACCTAGGGGGAGGCCCAGGACCGGTTCAGATAATTGTCAGCGGTGTTAGTGGGCCGTGAGCGGGAATCGAACTCGTGTTGACGGTCGTGAATGCTGGCAACCCGGCCCCTCGCGGAGGTTTACCGGCCTTCACGAGTGCTGCGACTCGCTTTCAGTACTTGCAAAGCTTCAGTCTGTCAAGGCTATACGGGTGAGTTTCAGTTCAGTTTCAGTTTCATTTATTTGGTGCAGCCCTGTGAGCCATGCGGCTCTTGAATCGGGTGCAACCGCGACAAACATAAACATGAACAAGAAAACATCTTAAAAGTGGCTACGCGCAAACAGAAAAATCCAGGAAAAAACAGCGAAGCCTTGTAGAAAAAAGCACCGTATTTCAAGGCTGTGTGCAAAAATCCCAGTGGGATGCGAGTCAAACAATAACAACGATAATACTATTTAGATAAAAGTTATCAGGCTAACTCTGTCTGCAACAAACAATATGGCTAAACCAAAAGTTTTCGAAATCACCAAAATAAATCTATAATAACAATATTTGTCATTGGTGATGGCGATGGTGATGGCGGTGGTGATGGTAATGGTGGTGGCGATGATAATGTGTGATGGTGGTAGCGATGGTAATGGTGATGGTGGTGGTAATGGTAATGGTGGTGGCGATCGTAATGGTAATGGTGGTGCTGATGGCAGTGGTGTGGCGATGGTAATGGTAATGGTGATGGCGATGCTGTGAACAGCTTTAGCCACGGTGACATCGTCATCTTGACCTCAGCTGTGCAAGCTGCAGGTGTCTGACCGCTGAGCTCACCGCCCCGACCCCCAACGCATCCCGAGGTTGCGTCATCGTGGTCACAGTTTCGAGGGCTCAAAGTGGCCTGGCATATTAACAGAGGCGGCGAGACAGCGTGTGAGAATGTCAAGAGTGGCTTGCTGTTCGAAGCAATATCAGCGAAAAGGATGTCAGAGTTTTCGAGAAGGGCGGACGAAAGTGCCGGGAGAAATTACAAAAAAAAAAATGTGGATTTGCTCATATGACGTCCGAGCGTAATACACCAAAGTAAATAATTTCGTGCACATTTGGTATGTGTGTGTTGGGCTCCAGAAATTAATATCGGAGAGAGCGAGAGACGAAAGAAACGTACGTCTAAAAGTGCGGATTATTATTAAAAAAGTAGACCGTCTTTAAATATTAATCCCTCTGAACGTCGGCGAGACGTCCGTCAGTCCAGCGGGATTTTAATATCGCGGGCACCCTGATTGGGGATATTTCCGTAGCAGCTGAGTCAACGCGACCCCCACCCCTCCTCTACTCCCCTCCTCCACCTGCCACCCTCCACCCCCCTCCTCCTCCCTCCCCCCTCTCCTCTACCCCCCCCATCCTCCACCTCTTACCCCCCGCCGCTCCTCCCCCTTATCTCCTCCAACCCTCACACCCCCCACCCCTCACACCCCCCACCCCTCACCCCCACCCCTCACACCCCCACCCGTCCCACCCCCCACCCCTCACCCCCACCCCTCACACCCCCCACCCCTCACACCCCCCACCCCTCACACCCCCCACCCCTCACCCCCACCCCTCACACCCCCCACCCCTCACACCCCCCACCCCTCACCCCACCCCTCACACCCCCCACCCGTCACACCCCCACCCCTCACCCCCACCCCTCACACCCCCCACCCCTCACCAATAACAGTTGTGAATATTTGACCCGGTGCTGGGCATCCCCTAGGTCGACTCGGCCTAAAATAAGTACCCGGTGCGGTGTGTAAACATCGCCACTGGGGAGACAAAGGCGGCCGGGAGAAGCACGTGCCGTTTGGTTGTCGGGATCAACCGCGTAAAATGTGTTTAATGAACATACATTTATGATAGAGGTGTTTCTTTTGGGGTGAGATCGCGTAAATATATATAAATGTGTCGTTTAAACCCTCCACCACCCGACACAACCAACTAGTAAGGGTTGTCACGTAAACAGAAAGTGGCCAATTCGTCACGAGTACAGCACTAACCGGTGTGTCGGAGAGCCAAGCCACAACATTTCACACATTTATATATTTACGCCATCTAACCCAAAAAAAAACCTTTATTATGGATGCTATTCTTCTTGGTTATTTCGGTAAATTCACGTAGAAGGGAAATAATAAAATAATAAAAATAAAACATTTTAAATAATTCTCACGACGTTCGGCCACAACGCAAGCAGCCGTCTTCAGGTGAAGAACAGGTCTGTCGGAAAGACAAACCTGTTATGTTTAATTTTTATTATTTTATTATTTCCCTTCTACGTGACTTTACCGAAAGAACCTAAGAAGATGAATCCCTGCAGTCACGAAAGCTTTAAATCGAAATTTATGGATGCTATTGGTCGCGAAAGCCTCCTTCTACGTGTTAAACGAACACACATTCTTCGCTTCCTAAAATATTGCTTCGAAACAAACGTTCCACGTCACGTAAAGGTCGGTGGGGCAGGGAAGGGCATCCAGGGTTCGGTTACGGATATCACTCGCCACGGACGTTAGCTGTGGCTCACTGATAATAAATAATAAACAAATGTGTGGGTTACATCGCGTGAGTATAAATGTGCCGGTAAACCCGCTACCACCCGACACAGCCAATTCGCAATGCTGATGTCACGTAAACAGAACGGAGCCAATTCGTTACCACTTCAGCGCACACGCCGGCTGTGTGTGGGAGAGTTAAACCCGCAGCTTTTTTATTCTTAGGTTTTTTTTCCGGAAAAGTCACGTAGGTAAAAAATAAAAATTTACAAAAGTAAAAATAAACATATTTATTTTTATCACGTAGGTAAAAAATTAAATTAATAAAAGTAAAATAAAAAAATTAATAAAAGTAATTTTTTTATAAAAATAAAATAAAAATTATTTTATTTTTATTTACTTTTATTAATTTTTATTGTTACCTACGTGACTTTACCGAAAAAAACCTAAGAATATGAATCCTTGCAGTCACGAAAGCTTCAAATCTAGAACCCGCAGGCTTTACCAATTAAGCGACGTGACGTTTCGCCGGAATGGCACCCAGCGTCATCGGGAGCGATTTCGGGATATAATTGCCACGGCTCTCACCCGCCACGCCACCGCTCTTACCCACGCGTGCATCATCTCAATCTCACGAATAATTGTCTTTTTTTCAGGAGGAGGAGGAGGAGGGCCGTCGCCTACTAACCCAAAAAAACTGATATTAGCATTTAATAATGGCAGCAATTGGCGATAAGAGCTGTTAGCATTTGTGCGTGGACTTGCGACGGATAATGCGAGTCGAGCGAATGTGCCCGCCTGTGCTTACAACAGACGGGGGGGTGGGTGGGGTGGGGGAGAGGTTACCGCTGGTAAATAAAGAGAGAGATTTATTTCCTAATTTCTCTTTAATAGGAAGCAATGGCATTAGCGGCGGTAACTTCGCGGGAATGAATGTTGCGGAAATCTCCTGGGAGGAGGTTTATTTATGCCTCGCTGTATGCGGGTTCGGCCACTAACGAAGAACGAGTTCGTGGTGGCCGTCTGGAACCTCTCTTTCTCTCCTTGCCTGCCTGCCACAGTTCCTATAATCACTGTTACATTGCTTCATGGCTTTATTTTGGTGATTTCGAAAAGTGTATTGGTTTAGCCATGTTTGTTTGTTGTAGTACAGAGTTAGACTGATGGCCTTAATCTAAGTTGTCTTGTGGTTGTTGTTGTTGTTTGACTTGCATCCCACTGGGATTGTTGCACACAGCGTTGGTGTACGGTGATTTTTTTCTGCAATATTTTGCTGTCTTTTCTTGGATTTTCTGTTTACACTTAGTCACATATTCACTTTAGATGTTTTTTGTTCATGTTTTTGTTTTTTGCTTGTTGCGGTTGCACCCGATTCAAGAGCCGAATGGCAAAACACATAACTCTGATAATGTATGCACTGTCCTTGAAGTTGATTGGTCCACACCCGAGATAACTTTCCTTAGAGCCTAGTCTGTTTTTGTTGCATTATGACTGCAGGTATTGAGGTCTATGCAAACATGACTCCTCGTAAAAAAAGGTGTCAGTTTTGTTGCCAGATAAAAGGGTAAAAAACAATTATCATATTTTTTACTGGCAAATGAGGTACCATGGTGTTAAAATAGTTTAGTTTAATAGTTTAAGAATATTTTTTGTTCATAGCTACCTGCTGCCACCATAAACATTTCAACTCGTGCAGCAGAGAACCGCGGAGAGTAGTCGCTTGTCAAAAGCTACAATTGAAAAAAAAAAGATTTAGTAACCTGGCAAAAAACTGCACTACATTTACACGCGGCTACAAATACCTTCCCGACCACTGCTACTTCTCCATTTTGATTACATCTACGCACACACACAGAAATTAACACCGAAGGCGATTCCCGGCTGGACAAAGCAACCTGGATTAAACTCACGTTTTCAAGAGTACCGGCTTCAGCGCCCGTCTCCGACGCAGCCATTAGAAGGAAGCATCTCCGAAAGCCGATAATCCGGCCAAATTGAATGGGCAGAAAACATTTTTTGTAACATTTTTTAAAAAAGTATTTTTATTTCAATTTTTTTTATTTTATTCCTTTTCGATTTAAAGCTTTCGTAACTGCAGGGATTAATCTTCTTGGTTCTTTCGTAAAGTCACGTAGAAGGGAATAATAAAATAAGACACAAATAAAACATAATAATGTTCTTCACTTAGGACGGCTGCTTGCGTTGTTGCTGAAACGTCGTGAGAATTATCTTATTATCTTTTATTCTTACTATTTATTATTTCCATTCTACGTGACTTACCGATAAGAACCAAGAAGATGGTTTATTCCTTTTATTTCTTGTTTTAGGGCAGATCTGGATTTCTTTCGAGGACGTTCACCAAAACAATGGGGCAGGCTTCATCCAGCAGTGGAGTGAGAACGAGCCGTGCCCATCGCTACGTGACCCCTCCACCGCCACCCAATGCCATTCCGCACTGCACGCGAGCGCATTTAATAATAACAATAACGTTGTTTATTTACGATTTTAGCAACAACAACAAAAAACTAGCGAGCAATTTATTATTTAGTGGCCATCGGGGATATTTTAAGAAATGATTTCTTGCGCGTGGGACCAGCCGTACAATAAAGCCATTAAGGGGAGAAGAATATAAACATTATAAAGCCGTGACAGTTAAATTAGCTTTTATTTATTTAATTGCAAAAAAACTACAGCCTCCATAAATAGTTCATTCACAAAATGTAATTGCTTCCACCGCACGGTATATATACAATTAGGAATATTGAATATTTGTATCAATACAATGTCTTTTCTTTTGGGGTGCCAAATGTTTACAACTCCGTAAAAGTTTCAAGCCAAATTTTTTTAGAGAGGTGCGCAAAGAAGCGTGGGAGAGAAGCCCTCTTTGAGAATTCCGTGGAAGGAAGACGTGAGAGAACAACCACGTGGCCTAGGAAGCAGCACGCAGGGCTCGGGACATAAGTGCCATTTGTACACGGGCTCGGAGAATTCCTGAAGAAGGTCCGGGAACAGGACGCAAAACGTCGGACACCCGCGCCGACCAATGCGGCGGCGTACAATCTGGAACCTACAGCGGACGGGCCGCAAAGGCAAAACATAAAAAAAACCTACAACGTTTTCCCTCCTTCTGTCCAACGGAGAAAGCAGAATTTACAGTGGGGTGCGAGTTAGAGTTTAAATATCCATTTGGGAACAATATCATCATAAGTCATCACATAGAGTCCCACTGACCACACACTGATACCCATAGACTCACACAGAGATCGATAGATTCACAATGAGACCCATAGACTCACATGGAGATCGATAGATCCACACTGAGACCCATAGACTCACACAGAGATCAATAGATTCACACTGAGACCCATAGACTCACAAGGAGATCGATAGATTCACACAGAGACCCATAGACTCACACAGAGACCTATAGATTAATACTGAGACCCATAGACTCACACAGAGATCTATAGATCCACACTGAGACCCATAGACTCACACAGAGACCTATAGATCCACACTGAGACCCATAGACTCACACAGAGACCCATAGACTCACACAGAGACCCATAGACTCACACAGAGACCTATAGATCCACACTGAGACCCATAGACTCACACATAGATCGATAGATCCACACTGAGACCCATAGACTCACACAGAGACCCATAGACTCACACAGAGATCTATAGAACCACACTGAGACCCATAGACTCACACAGAGACCCATAGACTCACACGGAGATCAATAGATTCACAATGAGACCCATAGACTCACACAGAGATCTATACATTCACAATGAGACTCATAGACTCACACAGAGACCTATAGATTAATACTGAGACCCATAGACTCACACAGAGATCTATAGATCCACACTGAGACCCATAGACTCACACAGAGACCCATAGACTCACACGGAGATCGATAGATTCATACTGAGACCCATAGACTCACACAGAGATCTATAGATCCACACTGAGACCCAAGACTCACAGAGATCTGTAGATTATACTGAGACCCATAGACTCACACAGAGACCTATAGATTAATACTGAGACCCATAGACTCACACAGAGATCTATAGATCCGCACTGATGACCAATAGACTCACACAGAGATTGATAGATCCACACTTAGACCCATAGACTCACACAGAGACCCATAGACTCACACATAGATCTATAGATTCATACTGAGACCCATAGACTCACACAGAGATCTATAGATCCACACTGAAACCAATAGACTCACACAGAGATCGATAGATTCATACTGAGACCCATAGACTCACAACGATGACTATAGATTAATACTGAGACCCATAGACTCACACAGAGACCCATAGACTCACACAGAGATCTATAGATTCACACAGAGACCCATAGACTCACACAGAGATCTATAGATCCACACTTAGACCCATAAACTCACACAGAGACCCATAGACTCACACATATATCGATAGATCCACACAGAGACCCATAGACTCACACAGAGACCTATAGATCCACACTGAGACCCATAGACTCACACAGAGATCTATAGATTGACACAGAGACCCATAGACTCACACAGAGATCGACGTGGAAGAGGTGTCATCACAGCGGTTCACCACCCCGCTGCTAGTGAGGCAAGAATGCGGCTCAATGAACCACCTCAACGTAGATGTCAGCTGTTGCTCGTTCACGTCAGAAACCAGCCGCGCGGAGAGACGTGAAGCCAGAAGGCTGGGCCGTATGAATCATCAACGAAGCTTCTGTTTCCTACAAAGTAGTGCTAAAGGAAGGATGCAAATTACAAACAATTTCTGAAAGGTGAGAAACAACGGTGTACAGATGAACGGTGAAAGTATTAAACCCGTCTGAGAAAAAATAAAAATGAAAAATAAGAATAAAAATGAAAAATAGAAATAACTAAATTAAATCACGACGTTTCGGAAGCAACACAAGCTTCCGTAATCAGGTGGGACAACCACAGCAAGAAACACAATTACTGTAGTGGGCACGTCGTGATTTAATTTAGTTGTTTTTTAATTCTTATTTTTATTCTTTTTTCACCTACGTGACTTTACCGAAAGAACCAAAGAGTATGGATCTTTGCAGTCACGAAAACTTCAAATCTAGTATTAAACCCGCGAACTTTACGGGAATTCGCAAAAATCGTTACCAGGAGAGGCGAGCGGGGGGGGGGGGAAGGAGGTGACATTGTTGTTCACGACCACGGGAAGTGTGAGAATTGGCATCGGCGCGACGACACTTTGAGGACATCTCCGCTAATTGCTCCACGAATTCCAATCGGCAATTAAGGAGGGAGCGGAAGGGCCAAACGCGCGCCTTTTGTGCAAGTCAGGTTATATTTTATTTTGTATTTTAATTGGAGATTTAAATTTAGTGGTGTTTCTCGTGAACGGTGTGTTTTACCACCGGCACTTTCCATGCCTAATCTTGCACCTTTTTATTATTCCTTAATTGACTAAAACTTTTAAAAGAAACGTTTTATATTTTAAATTATACGATTTATTTATTTCATTCGTGTGATTCGTTTATTTTTTTTCTCTGATGTTGCTGTGTCTGCCACAGAAACGGTCTGTTTTTATTGACTCATCATAGAGACCCGTCCGACTCACATCGAGACCCATACAAAACAATCCGTGTCACCGATTTGGCTTCGTCACAGTTAATCAATAATGACGTGAACGAGCGTGCAACTAGGACGGGTCAAACGGGAAAACGTCTTCACGATTCTGCCACGAGACCTAATGACGCCGCCTGCTGTAATCATCGGCGAAACGTCATCAATTGAACCTTGCAAAACGTCACGTGGAGATGCTAAAGTTGGCAGAGTAGGGGGGCTGGTGGTGCATCGACCGGTCATCTCAGTCGGCCAACCCACGGCGCCTGCCGGGTCTGTCCCTTGACCTCCTGTCAGCGAGCGAGCCTTCGACTCTTCGCGTGATAGCCTCGAAGTGCACCTAGCCTGGCACAGGAGCCGTGGTGACGTCACCACCACTTAGTGGCGAATGGTGGTTGTTGGTGGTGATGGTGGTGGTGGTGATGGTGGTAGTGGTGCATCTGCCAATCATCTCAGCCAACCCACGGCACCTGCCGGGTCTGTCCCGTGACCTCCTGTCAGCAGCGAGTCTTCGACACCAGCATGAGGCCTCGAAGTGCACCTAGCCTGGCACAGGCGCCGTGTTGACGAAGCTATCGGTGTCGGTGCTGAAGAAGCGCCAGCTTTGCACGTGACGAACCCCCCCCCCCCACCCCTCTCGAGATTTGGCCGCGTCGGTTGGAGTTGGGGTTATTAGCGACGCATTTTACTCCCCACGAAGAACGAAAACAACAACAACATCTTGATGAGGAATAACATTTGGTCGCGAAAAGACCGACGCGTTAAATTCAGCACGCGCGTAGCAAGACACCAATTCATGATGATTACCACCATTGCTGGTGGCTTCATGTTGACCGCAAACGCCGACTGGAGCCGCAGGGGAGTGGGGCCGTCCATAAATGACGTCACGCGATTTGGACGATGTTTTAACCCCCCCCCCTGAAATATGACGTCACAAAGCTCTGCCCCCCCCAAAAAAATAAAACATGCTTAAATCGTTTTAAACTATTGTCATCGTAGTGCGAATTTAATGTGCCGCTGCACTCTGATGTTGTAGGAGAAAACATTTATTAAAACGTATATTTAATTAAGTAGAACGTGTTGTCTATATTTATTTAAAGTTGCGCATTTTGATGTGACGTCACATTTCTCTAACTCCCCCCCTCCCCCCAGTCACACATCGTCACAAATGTCTGACCCCCCCCCTCCCCTAGGTGCGTGACGTCATTTATGGACGGCCCCAGTGAGCGAGAGGGCTTTGTGAATGAAACGTCGATTTACTCTCTGCGATGAAGCAAACGAATGTGCACGACTTTATCCGTTCATTCTTACACCCCCCCACCACCACCACCACCACCACCCCACCACCCCACCACCCCACCACCACCAGCCCACTACCACCATCCCCCCACCACCACCCCACCACCACCACCCCACCACCACCACCCCTCCACCACCACCCCACCACCACCACCCACCACCACCACCACCCCACCACCACCCCACCACCACCACCACCACCACCACCCCACCACCACCACCACCACACCACCACCACCCCACCACCACCACCACCCCTCCACCACCACCCCACCACCACCACCCCTCCACCACCACCACCCCATCACCACCACCCACCACCACCACCACCCACCACCCACCACCCCACCACCACCACCACCCCCACCACCACCCCACCACCACCACCAGCCCACTACCACCATCCCCCCACCACCACCCCACCACCACCACCCCACCACCACGACCCCACCACCACCCCACCACCCCACCACCACCCCACCACCACCACCACCCCACCACCACACCACCACCACCCCACCACCACCACACCACCACCACCCCACCACCACCACCACCCCTCCACCATCACCCCACCACCACCACCCTCCACCACCACCACCCCCCCACCACCACCACCACCACCACCCCACCACCACCACCCCCACCACCACCACCCCACCACCACCACCCCCCCCCCCCCACCACGACCCCCCTACCACCACCCGTCCACCACCACCCTACCACCACCCCACCACCACCACCCCACCACCACCACCACCCCACCACCACCACCCCCCCCACCACCACCACCACCACCACACCCACCACCACCCCACCACCACCACCACCCACCACCACCACCCACCCACCACCACCACCACCCCACCACCCCCACCGCCCCTCCACCACCACCACACCACCACCACCCCCCACCACCACCCCCCCCCACCACCACCACCACCCACCACCACCACCCCACCACCACCACCACCCCACCACCACCACCACCCCACCACCCCCACCGCCCCTCCACCACCACCACACCACCACCACCCCCCCACCACCACCCCCCCACCACCACCACCACCCCACCACCACCACCCCACCACCACCACCACCCCACTACCACCACCACCCCACCACCCCACCACCACCCCACCACCACCACCCCACCACCACCACCCCACCACCACCCCACCACCACCACCACCCCACCACCACAGACGTGTTAATTGCTTCACGGCGACGAGAATTAAACACCGATTAAGAGGATGGAGGGAGCCGTGGTGGGTGAAGGGGGGTGGTAAGTGATGAAACCCAAAATAGGTTCACCTCTCGGAGGCGCCTCGTGAGAGAAACATGAAACATTTGTGCTTACGGAGTCGAGCGAGTGAGAGGAGTGAGAGAGAAAACGACAGCCCGGTTAGAAGTATTGTTTGGGGAGGGGGGAGGGGGGGGTCTTACTTTGCTTTACATCTACATATATATAAAAGGCAAAATTGTGAATATGTGTGTCTGTTCAAAATGTTTAGCGTACTTCCCGACATGCAACACACTTGAAATTTGCCACGTGGGTACTTTCCAGACTGTACACCATGCAACAATTATAAAAATACACTTTTGGTTTTTTTGGGGGGAGGGGGGTGGAACTCAATAATGCATACATTTTTTGCACGGCAAGTGAACTGTGACGTCACATCTGTCACGTGACCCGCGCACGTGGGAGCCTAACGCGTTGTAGTGTAGCGGGTAGCGCGCCGCGCTACGAACCCGGCGACCCGAGTTCGATTCCCGCTCACGGCCACCACCGGTGACGATTATTTCAACCGGTCCTGGGCCTCCACTAGGTCGACTCAGCCTCAAACAAGTAACTGCTGTGGTTGTGTGAACATCGCCACTGGGGAGACAAAGGCGACCGGGCGTGGTGGATCCAAGTCCCGGGTAGTACAGCTAGTCTCATCTAAAAGGAAGACGCATTCTTAACTGCTCGTTAAAATTGTGTGTGCTGTGTGGGAGCGAGCGATCGAACTCGGGTGATTCGTGGGTTCGTAGCGCAGCGCGCTCACCGCTTCACTACCCCCACCACCACTTTCCCGTGGCGGCCATCAAAGTGCACCTAGCTTGGCACAAAGTGCCAGGATGGTGCCACGGCTACTAAGTGGCAAATGGTCGACGACTATTGTCATTGTTGAAGTGGTTCGTATACTAAGCCACGTTCGATTTCACTGGTCATAAAAAAAAAATCTGGCCTGGACTTTTGCAGCTGTTTTAGACTAATTTCAGGGTGCTGATTCCAAATCTGATCTCAGATTTGCTCTATCACATCTCATTTTTATGCTATCGGCATACCCCATTTTCATTGATTTTACCCGAAATTAACTCTGTCACTTATGATTGCAAGTTGTTGCGAGTCAGCGACTGCTTTAGTGTTAAAATATGGTGCTGTATTTTTAGGATAGTGTGTTTATAATATCATTTTATGTAGATATCCACATCTATTTAATATTTTTCTTCTGCAGTTTTTATTGAAAATGCAATATTTGATATCTCAAAAACCTGATGTGATGGACAAAAACTGATGCCAGATTTGGAATCAGCACCCCAAAATTACCTTAAAACCGTTGGAATATCTTATGAATGAAAAAGTGTGTTGACCAGTGTTTTCGGCAATACAACTGAAATACTCATTTAGCATATTGTCGGCAACATATTACAGAATAACTTATATTCTTGGTTCTTTCGGTAAAGTCACGTAGAAGGGAAATAATAAAATAATAAAATAATAAACTAATAAAACAATTACATTCTCACGACGTTTCGACTGCAACACAAGCAATCATCATCAGGTGTGAAATCCACAGCAATAACATTTGAAAAAAGTGGCGTTTTTTTCTTAACGTCAGCACTTTTTCAAATTTTCTTGCTGTGGATTTCACACCTGATGATGATTGCTTGTGTTGCAGTCGAAACGTCGTGAGAATTTGATTGTTTTATATTTTTATTATTTCCCTTCTTACGTGACTTTACCGAAAGAACCAAGAATATGAATCCATGCAGTCACGAAAGCTTTAAATACAATAATAACTTATGTAACGTATCTTCACTTATCATCGAAGTATGAAATCATCAAATCGAGGAATGTTTAACATTTAAGCTCAACAATTATTTTTTTTATTTTACCCGGTAAGGAACACTGATCTCTACAGATTTTTTTCAGCAACGACCTGGCCACAAATGAATAACTCAAAAAAGTGGCTTATCACGTTGAAATTTACAGCAGCCAAATAATCTAAATACATGTTTCTAAATATGGAGGGGAAAACTGGAGGACCCGGAGAAAATTACATGCAACCACGGAGAGAACAAGCAAACTACAAATATTCAGCCGTCGTGGTCGGGATCGAACCTCCTGAATCCCAGGCGAGGTAGTTAACATCTCGCCACCGAACAATATGCAGCATTTTTCAATGTTGTTATCGATTTTCTTCCTACTTTTGCCGACTGAATAGAAAAGCACAAAACACGGCTCTTGTGCAATTGTGGTTGGAAAGTGCCTGCAATCGATTGACCACGTCTATCTAACTATACACCATGCCAGTTTAACACGTAGCCGTTTTTTGGGGGGGGGTTTGATCGCGTAAATAGATAAATATAACCAGGTAAGGCCCTCTGAGCTATCAGGCTCATTCTCAGAAGCGACCTGGCCACAAATGATAGCTCAGCTCAAAGAAGTGGGCTCATCCATCATGACGAAATTTAAAGCAGCCAATAACTCTCAACGCACGTCGTTGATTCTAAATGTGGAGGGTAGCATCGGGAGGACCCGAAGAAAAAGCCACGCGACCACGGGGAGAGAGAGAGACACGCAAACTCCAAATATACAGCAGGCATCAGGATCGGGGTTGAACCCACGACCTCCTGTATGCCAGGCGAGGTAGTTAACATCTCCTAGCCACCGTAATGATGATGATGATGATGAGAGACACGCAAACTCAAAATACACAGCAGGCGTCAGGCCCGGAGGGAACCCACGACCTCCTGTACACCAGGCGAGGTAGTTAACATCTCCTCGCCACCGTAATGATGATGACAGAGAGACACGCAAACTCCAAATATCCAGCAGGCGTCAGGGTCGGGATCGAACCCACGACTTCATGTATACCAGGCGAGGTAGTTAACATCTCGCCACCGCGGCGCCCATATGTCGTTAAACCCGCCTCCACCCGACACAGCCAATTATTAATGTTTGTCACGTCAACAAAAAGTGCCATCCAGTTACTTTGTGGCGATTTGAAGGTTTTTGCTCTCTTGCTTGGTCTGCAGACTGGATACACAAAGTACTGCTGCTATTTTCTCTGCGAATGGGAAAGTCGTGCGAGAGATTCCCACTACATCAAGATAGATTGGTCACTCCGACAGTCATTGGAGCCTGGGAGGAAAAGTGTTCAGCATCCACCACTTGTTGAATCAAGGAAGATTTTGTTATCACCCTTACACCTCAAGCTGGGTCTGATGAAGAACTTTGTCAAAGTCATGGACACAACACAAGCAGCTTTCAAGTACCTCCGTGGAAAATGTCCAATGTTAAGTGAAGCTAAGATAAAGGAAGGTGTCTTTGTTGGTCCTCAGATTCGTGAACTTCTTAGAGATGATACAGTTGACAGTGCACACTGCGTGGCAAGGAAAAGGCGGCATGGGACGCCTTCCAGTTAGTGGCAACACATTTTCTCGGAAACAACTCGGCAGACAACTCCAGGGAGTTGGTGGAAAACCTCCTCAAGGCATACAAAAGCCTTGGTTGCAACATGCCACATTTTTTAACACCGAACTGCGTAGCAGCGAACGACGAGCGTGGCGAGCGATGTCACCAGGACATCGCAACAATGAATAAACGCTCTCAGGGCAAATGGAGCCCATCAATGCTTGCAGACTACTGCTGGACAGTGACAAGAGACGTTCCATTTAATGAATACAAGAGACAAGCCAAGAAGCGCCGAGTAGACACTGAGTAAGGACTCAACTATGTACTTATTAATTCATAATAATGTTTTGCCTTTTGTTTCATAATACATTTTATTTATATAACTCTGTTGCTGATTTTTAAAGTGTTACATGAACAGGACAGGTGATATGTCACCATGTAAAGCACACAAGGAAAGACCCAGGTTTACAATTTAAGAGTAAAACTCCACTATCTACACAATATACATAGATGTAAAATGTAAAAAAAATGTACATATCTTGGGAACAGTAGCCAATCAGTTGTTTTTATTGTCATATTTGAACTCAGCACGTCAAAATCTATAACAGATAATTTCATCTCTGAAGCAGACGACGTCTGAAACAATTGTAGACCAGTATTAATAGTTGGGTTATTCAGAGTCAATCAATGATGTTAATATAATTGCAGAGGATATGCAGTATCTATTATTGGCTGGATAGTGCCTGTGATCGATTCCTCTGGTCTGGCCGGGGACAGACCACGTGTATCTTAGCCATGCCATGCGACTCAATGCTGCGTTTGATTTATTACACACGTTAGATTTTCGCCAATGCTGTGCATTTAACACACTTATTCAACACGCTGTATCATCGATTATCGAGGGCACATATTCAATACGCTGATGAACTTGACGCCGATAAATCTACAATATAATATACAGATGGTTATGCAATGTATTGTCGTATGTACGGTGAACCTCTTTCGCACGAGCGTGCGTAGCCAACCTTGCTGATTAATCGGAGGTGCTGGGTGAAGTTACAACAAACTAAACATATATTCTTGGTTCTTTCGGTAAAGTCACGTAGAAGGGAAATAATAAAATAATAATAAAACATAATAAAATAATATAATAAAGTAATTCTCACCACATTTTTGTTTTCTACGTGCCTTTACCGAAAGAACCAAGAAGATGAATCCCTGCAGTCACGAAAGCTTTAAATCGAAAACTAAACACACTATCGAATATCAATCATGCATAGTTTATAAATAAATCGTCAAACGTAACGTGTCATTCCGGAGAATGGCATGATATTTGTTTGCTGGGTTTGAGTTTGTTTTAAAACACGTGTTTGATTTTCGCAAACAACATTTTTCGAGTACAATGTAACTCTCAATTTATTGGCTTACACAACCAAATAAAGCAGAATGTCGCATGCGGAAAATGTAATTCCGTAGGGCACAAATTGCAATTTAGAATAAACATTGGCAAGAACATTTGTGTTTCTATAAATCTCCACGTGATGATGACGATGATGACGATGATGACGATGACGACGATGATTCATTCTAGATTTGAAGCTTTCGTGACTGTACTAACATTCTGATGAGCTCCCCCCCCCCCCTCTCCTCCCACCTTCAACTTGCTTATAAGGGATTACATCTTGAATCATTGCCTCACTTGATGCAGCTAATTCGGCTGTGACGGTCCCACCTGATGACGGAGACTTGTGTTGCCTCCGAAACGTCGTGATTTTTTGTTTTATTTTATTTTATTTTCATTAATTTTGATGTTTTACCTACGTGACTTTACCGAAAAAAAACCTAAGAATATGAAGACGATGATTCACTTCGTTGAGACGTCGTTTGTGGCCAAGTCGCTTCTGAAGCAGCGCTCCGTAGCTCAGTGGGGGCCTTAAAGACGATCACCACGTCGCGCGCTTTGGGGCCGTCCATAAATGACGTCACGCACCTAGGGGGGGGGGGGGGATAGACATTTGTGACGATGTGTGACGAGGGGAGGGGGGGGGGTTTGAGAAATGTGACGTAAAAATGCGCAACTTTAAATAAATATAGACAACACGTTCTACTTCATTAAATAGACTTTTTAATAAATGTTTTCGCCTACAACAATAAGTGCAGCGCCACATTGAATACGCACTACAATGACAATAGTTTAAAACGATTTGAAGCATTTTTATTTTTTAGGGGGGAGGGGGCAGAGCTTTGTGACGTCATATTTGAGGGGGTGTCTGACCTTTTGTGACGCCGTGTGATGAAACGGGGGGGGGTCAAAAATCGTCCAAAATCGCGTGACATCATTTATGGACGGCCCCTTTCAGATGCGCCACTTCTACGTCCGTCTGGAACGCTCTCTCTTCCGATATTCGGAAGCTACTGAGAGCTGTGTACTTTTGAATAATCTCGATTTAAACAGAAAAACTAATTTCTTTAGAAATGTTTTTTTGTCTTTAAGTGTGTTGTCCTTCCCCCTCCAATCAGCACGCTTGGCAACGTACGGTGCGAAAGAAGTTCAACACACATACATAAATACCTGGTAAAAATAAAATTTAGTTTAGCTTAGTTCGTAGTTTAAGTTGTCTTTTGTGGGGGGGGGCGTGTTAAATCGGAAGCGCGCGGTGACAAGAGTGTTGGTTGTATTTATTTAAGTTTTCTCTATTTCTTGGTTCTTTCGGTAAAGTCACGTAGAAGGGAAATAATAAAATAATAACAAATCTAAAACAATAAAAAATTGTCTCAGTGTGAATCTATCAATCTCTGTGTGATTTTTTTAAATTATTTCCCTTCTACGTGACTTTACCAAAAGAACCAAGAACATGAATCCCTGCAGTCACGAAAGCTTGAAATCAAAATGTTCTCTATTTGTTTAAAATACCATGCAATTAAACAACGGGGGTGGGGGGGGGCGAACAACAACATTTAAATGTTGGCAGACCTATTTCATTTAAACACGCGCAGAGTTCTCCTTGCACGCAATAACTTTGTTAAATTGTGGCGGGCAAAACTCATTACAAGCTTCACAAAGTCACAGTTGCCGTTTGGCAAATTTAAACCGTGTTCCTTCCGTCAAGTATACATTTTTATTTTTTAAATGTTGAACGAAAAAAATGTGTCCAACTCGCACAAACAACAACAAAAACAATTACCTTGCTCCACAAATACACATCGAGATTATTTCACGACTATGCTCGTGATTGCTCTGCACTGTGCATCATACAGACGCCTACTGATTGCGCCGAGCTATAGATAGGATCAATAACTAGCAGAGGAGAGAGAGAGTGCTCGCCTGTGTACGTCTGGCAGTTCACCATCAGTTGATTGGTTCAAGCGAGCCTGACTGCTGATGAAACAATGAATGCCAAAATCGGCCCTTGCCTCGAAACGTCTGGCAGCGCACCAGCGTTGGCTTCAAGAGAAGATGAAACAATGAATGTTGAAAGTGGTCCGTGGTGTCGTTTGCAGTGATCCATTTCTGCTGATAAAATGCCCCCTCTCAGGAGGCCGTGGGCCCCATGGGTTAAGTAGTGATAAAAAATATTTTGTATCAGTTGAAAAGGTAAAAACCTATTACTATATTTTGCCACTGGTAAAGGAGGTCTCATAGTGTACATGCTTACCCCGAAGCTCTCAATACTCTGATAGTGTGCTGTCTTTGAGTTGTACGTCTTTTGGCGTCTTCTGGTCCAACACCAATGGAGACTAGGCTCTAAGAAAAGCTGTCTCGGGTGTGGACCAATCAACTTCAAGGACAGTGCATATCATTATCATTATCAGAGTTTTTTCTTTTTGTTTGCATTTTGACTGCTTGTGTTGTGGTTATTGCAAACATGATGCCTTGTATAAAGGTGTCAGTTTTTGTACCAGTTGAAAGGGTAAAAACCTATTACTATAAAATATCTACTTTTAAAAAAAAAAATTAATTGGAGAGACACAGGTGTGAAGGAGACGTTGCGTAACTCTCGCATCTGTAATTTTACTCCGTTTGTGCGAGGGTGAATAGTTGCATCCCCGGGGGGGGGTGATGAGGCGTTCATCCAGCAGTGGATGGACCATGACTGATGATGAACTTCAATTAATTATCGTGGCATGGGCCAGCACTCTGTTGATGGCCCTGAGTTAGTGCTGGAAATTCCACATTCCCGTGGCAAGTACCAGTACAATGTACCCATGAGGGCTGCTGTCGAATTCCCACCAAGTGCTAACTATTTTATCTCCCAGATAGTTGATGATGATGATGATGATCATTCAACATACAT
Organism: Lethenteron reissneri; assembly: GCF_015708825.2. Lineage (NCBI taxonomy): Eukaryota > Metazoa > Chordata > Hyperoartia > Petromyzontiformes > Petromyzontidae > Lethenteron > Lethenteron reissneri. The sequence continues at coordinate 2,388,800 of NC_083779.1, forward strand.
ACGTACATCATGAGGATGATTGATAATTATTGGAGGATATGATGACGATGATGAGTGGCGATTGATGGACACTCATGATGATGGTGATGATGATGGTGGCGGCGGCGGCGGCGATGATGATTGATAACGATGGTGATGATGCCAACTGATAATGACGATGTCTGTACGTTGAACTTCATTCGCACCGTACGTAGCCAACCGTGATAATCGGAGGTGCGGGGGAAGGGCAACAAACTAAACACACACAAAGCAAATTTTGATTTAAAGCTTTCGTGACTGCAGGGATTCATATTATTGGGAAATAATGAAAACGTCGTGAGATTTTTATATTTTTAATTTTTTTTTATATTTTATCTATTTTTTCTACGTGACTTTACCGAAAGAATCAAGAATACACACAAAACAGTTCTAAAGGAATGAGTTTTCCATCCAAATTTTAAAAGTGCGCAAGCTCCAGTTGCCCTCCCAATATCGGAACGGAGAGCGTTCCCGACGGCCGCTGAAAGCGCATCTGCAAGCGCAGCGCGATGCCTGTGACCACCGCCTTCGCCAGATGGCCGAGCCAAAAGCCTCCGTTGCTGCTGCCGCGATGATGAGCGGGGTTCGGCGTGACGGTGGTTCATGCCCCTTGACGAGATCACCGAGGTGATCGCGTTTTCATTTGTGGCAAGCAGCACTTTGTGTGTAACTAGTGCGACCTTAAAATGATGATAGTGACGTTGCACTCAGAATGTATGGCCAGTAGATCGTCGATGGGGGAAGGGCCGTCGGATTTTCAAAAACGGCGGATAATCACCTGATCATGATTTAAAATAGCTTCTGTTTGCACATTCTCGTATGGCATTATGTTTTGTAGGTGTTGCATGTTTTTTTGCGTTTTCAACTTTGTTTACTCCGTGAAATTGTCATAAATAAACAATGCAAAGAGGCAAACATGAATATCCTACCGCACATTAACTGCTGCGTACTGACCACTCCAATCTCGAAGAATCCGCATGGGGTTGATCTACGTACCACTCCGCTCTCGTTTCAACGCCACCACGTGTTTGCCGATCGCCCGCATCTAGACACCGTTGCTCCAGCGAACAACGCGTTACAAAACGCGAATTTTAGTGCAGTATTTCCATTACGTTGTATGCGTGTAGTGTATAGTGTAGCGTGTGTATAACATTTTAGACTGAAATCCAGCGGAGCTGCTCGTTTTTTTGTTGTCTTTGGACACGCGACACGGTGCTGCCGATATCGCCCGACTGGGTTACAGCCTTCGGAGCGATTTCGCCGCAATGAATGTTGGAAGCGGACCGATAATCGATGATGAAAGCTCGTACGTTGAAACTTCTTTCGCACCGTACGTAGCCCAACCGCACCATAAATGCCAAGCGGAGAGACGCGTGTGAGATGCGACGTTGTATTCAGCGAGCAGTTATATATATTTTTTGGCACCAAATTCGCCGCACAGATCTGAAGGATGACCCCTCCCCCCTCCCAAACCTCCCCCCCCCCCCTCCGCCTTCACAAATGAGGGCCAAAATGGAATTTCCAGAGGTGACCTCGGCTGCCTAATGGGCAGGCAGGCTGTAAATTCACATCGACGCTTTCAGGGACTGTTTCAGCAGACGGCGCTGAGAATCGTTCCATCGCTGTTGCCTCAAACAAGCCGTTGATTTATGTGGGAGGTGGTGATGGTGGTTCCACACGAGGGTTGGGATGATGATGATGGTGGTGATGATGGCGATGATGATGATGATGGCGATGATGATGATGATGGCGATGATGGTGGTGGCGATGATGGCGACCCGAGTTCGATTCCCGCTCACGGCAAACAACCGGTGACGATTTTCTGAACCGGTCTCTCCTGGGTCGACTCAGCCTCAAATGAGTACCTAGTGCCGTGTGTAAAAACATCGCCACTGGGAAGACAAAGGCGGCCGGGCGTGGTGCTAGCCACCCACCTCCCTCGTGTGCCGTTCCGGCCTTGTAAGGTGCTCGCTAACAGCACTTGCCCCAACAGTCTGTTAAGGCTATACTGGGGGGTCTTTGTCTTTGTATTTTTTGGTGGTGGTAACGATCGATCCAAGAGGGATGATGTTCTGAGCTGACCAAGGGTAGAATTTCAAAATAACAGGATTCTGACTGCACGTATACTTTGGTGAGGCATTGATGAAGACGTTACTGATGAACAGCGTTCATCCCGTGTCAATGCACTGCTGGATGAAGCCATATCAGTCATTGGCACATTAAGGGGAGAGAGAGAAACACGTCCATCAATGAGACTCTCTCTGCTCTAAATAAGGACCGTCGTCCGAAACGTCCCTCGACACCAGACTTCTGCACTAATTTTCAGAGACGGGGCTGCACTTTCGCCGAGAAGACATCATCAGTGTGAGTGAGGGCCGCCACACATTTTATAAACCATTGGTGGGGGTTTGACAGCAGCATGATGATGATGATGGGGGGGATGTTATCACTCTTGTGAATTGTCGCGGGCCGTACATCAGGGGCCGCACTAAAGGCCACAGGGGCCTCCAGTGGCCCGCGAGGCCTCGCAATGAAGAACGCCGCTTTACACCCAACTATTTACTTTCTTATTTTACAAGGTAAGACCCACGCGAGCTTTAGAGCTCTTTGTCTCAAGCAAGCCTCGCCCCAAATGATAACTCGCCCAAGCTGGCTTATCATCAGTTTCACACGCAGCACGCTTTCGCGACCAATATTATTCATAATCAAGGTTTGTTTGGTTCAGATCGCGTGAGTCTAAAATGTGTCGCAACCCTCCACCACCCGACACAGCCGATGAAAAAGGGATTTGTCACGTAAACAATCACCACCACGTGGAAACTCAGAGCCCCAGATAAATACTCTCCACCAGAGAGAGTCGGGGGGGGGGGGGCTGCTTTCATCGATAAGACATCATCAGTGTGAGTAGGGGGGGGTGGTGCTTTCGTTGATAAGACATCATCAGTGTGAGTAGGGGGGGGTGGTGCTTTCGTTGATAAGACATCATCAGTGTGAGTGGAGTGGGGGAGGGGGCACACCCTTTGACACCATTGGGGGTTTGACAGCACCACGACGATGATGATGAAGGGGCGGTTTTTTCACTCGTTGTGTTTTTTCGTGGGGTGTGTGTGGGGGGGGGGGGGGCCCACACGCCCAGGGGCCTCACTAAAGGCCACCAGGGGAAGGCTGCCAGTGGGGCCTTGCAAGGAAGAAGGCCGCACGTTGGGCCACGAACGCGTTGATTGCGTTGCTCGTGCAGCACTGCTATTTGTTTTACACGGTGTGTCCGTGTAACGCCCGTTTCATCGGGATCGTTTGACCATACTTCACCGCGGCTGGACAGCACGGCCGAGTGAAGGCGACGCGAGTGGCGGATTGAAGATGTGGCTTTAAAAGGCCGCCAGCGGTCGCGATAAGCCGGGGAACATCCCAGCATTAGAAAAAAAACGCACGGATTGAACATGCGTTCCCAATTCCATAGCTCCTATTTGAAATGAATACAAATATACGAATAATACGCAGAGAGGCAGAGAGAAAGAGAGAGAGATTGGTGGGGTCGGTGGAGAGGGAGAGAGAGGGAGCTGTGGGGGAGAGATGTGGGGTGGGTGGAGAGATGAGGGGGAGAGAGAGGGGGGTGGAGAGACAGAGGGAGCGATGTGGAGTGGGTGGTTAGATGGGGAAAGAGAGGGAGAGGTGGGGGGAGAGAGATTGGTGGAGTGGGTGGAGAGATGGGGAGAAGAGAGATGGGGAAGGGAGGGAGAGATGTGGGGTGGGTGGAGAGATGGGGAGGAGAGAGATGGGGAGAGAGAGATATTGGGGGAGAGAGATTGGTGGGGTCGGTGGAGAGAGAGATCTTGGGGGAGAGAGATTGGTGGGGTGGGTGGAGAGATGGCGAGAGAGAGATGGGGGGAGAGAGATTGGTGGGATCGGTGAAGAGAGAGAGAGATATTGGGGGAGAGAGATTTGTGGGGTGGGTGGAGAGATGGCGAGAGAGAGACACAGAGAGATGGGGAGGTGTGGGTTGTGAATATGGAACACGAGACAGCAAGACACGGGGGGGCGGAGGGGGAGGAGGTCTATCGGTGAGGGTGGCGGGTGGTGGGGGGAGGTGGAATGGGGAATTGGTGGGGGGCAATAAACGGGCACGTGGCCAATTCGGAATATTAATTTATTTACTGCTCCCCTTAGCCCGGGCATTAATCACGCGGAATGGATGCGGCTGAGTATTGCAAACCGCCGACGCTTCCCCGAGGTCGCTGTGCCCTTGCGGAGTTCATGGCAATAGAGGATCGGCCTTGAGTTGTTTGGGAAGAGGGGAAGGTTTTAATTTTCGATTTAAAGCTTTCGTGACTGCAGGGATTCATCTTCTTGGTTCTTTCGGTAAAGTCACGTAGAAGGGAAATAATAAAATAATAAAAATAAAAATAATAAAATTTTCGATTTAAAGCTTTCGTGACTGCAGGGAATTCATCTTCTTGGTTGTTTCGATAAAGTCACGTAGAATGGAAACGCTGTCTCCCCGACAGACGTGGTCTTCACCTGATGACGGCTGCTTGCGTTGTGGCCGAAACGTCGTGAGAATTATTTTATTATGTTTTATTTTATTATTTTTATTGTTTCCATTCTACGTGACTTTACCGAAAGAACCAAGAAGATAATACAATTTTATTATGTTTTATTTTTTATTAATTTCATTACGTAGAAGGGAAATAATAAAATAATAAAAATAAATAATAATACAATTTTATTATGTTTTATTTTTATTCGTTTAGTTTTTTCTTATTTCCCTTCTACGTAATAAAATAATAAAAATAAAACAATACAATTTTATTATTTTATTATTTCCCTTCGACGTGACTTTACCGAAAGAATCAAGAAGAAAAGGGGAAGGGTTCGACGCGGGGGTGCAGGGGGACAAGGGGGGTATTTGACGGATGCAAGCGGCGCGTCACGTGTTTCTGCGACCTGATACCCGCGCCGAGGCAGTTTGGCCCAAATTTCATCTTTCTGTACCGGGCAGACTTTAGACACGAGAGGGGGCGCAGATGCGTGACAGCTTGTAATTAGATTATCAGCGTTCTTTCGGTAAAGTCACGTAGAAGGGAAGTAATAAAATAATAAAAATAAAACATAATAAAATAAAATAATGTTATGTTTTATTTTTATTATTTTATTACTTCCCTTCTACGTGACTTTACCGAAAGAACCAAGAAGATGAATCCCTGCAGTCACGAAAGCTTTAAATCGAAGCTTGTAATTAGATTATCAGCGTTGCCTTGCGGTCTGTGGTGAGTTCATCATCATCATAATAATTATCGTCGTCGTCGGTTCGCCAGGGTCTATCCACTTCTGGCTTATTTAAATCAAATAGTGATATGATGTGCGGCCGTTTATTAAATCCGCTGGCTCTCACCGTGATGCCCGATGGGCGATATTGCGTTTTGTTTGACCAAAATTCAGGGGGTTTGGAGCACCAGATTTTAAACTATGAAACTTTTATTTTTAATTTTACCAGGTAAGGCCCACTGAGCTCTACAACTCTTTTTCAGAAGCGACCTGGCGATCACCAATGATAGCTCAACCAAGTGGCTTATCGCGTAGAAACGTATAGCAGACAAATACTTTGAACGCATGACGTTGTATTCTTGGTTCTTTCGGTAAAGTCACGTAGAAGGGGAAATAATAAAATCATAAAAATAAAACATAATAAAAATTCTCACGACGTTTCGATCGCAACACAAGCAATCATCATCATCAGGTGTGAAAACTACTTTACCGAACGAACCAAGAATATGAATCCCTGTAGTCACAAAAGCTTTAAATCGCATGACGTTGATGCTAAATGTGGAGGGGGAAAACCGGAAGATGTGGAGAAAAATCTACGCGACCACGAGGCGAGAAAGACACGCAAACTCCAAATATACAGCAGGCGTCAGGGATGGGATCGAAACGATGATCCCCTGCACACCAGGCGAGGTAGTCAACATCTCTGAGGTAGTTAACATCTCTCGGTCAGGTGTCGCTCGCCACTGATGTTAGCCGGGAGGCCAGAACTGAAACTTGACTCCGTCTTATTCAGAGCGCACTGCGATAGCGAATGCCACAGTCCTGTGACACTTAAAAACACAATATCTCCCGTGTCCTTCCACAAACCCACCACGCATTCATGACATTTGCCAAAGCAACCTCTTAGCACGACAGCCCCCAGTGATGGGTGAATTATAATTGATTTCTCAACATTCCCGAGAATGTATTGGTTGGACAGACGGACGAACACAATCGAATAATTACGCCTATGTCTTAAAAAAAAATTACGCCTTTAAAAAAAAACATTAAACGGTAAATAGGGACAAAATGTGTCCCGCTTTACCAAAGAACCTCAGCCGAGATCTGCCCTCGGGGAGTTTGGGGCAGAGGTCGCAAACAGGTTTTGATTCCTTACCCGTACCCATACCCGGCCGCACCAGGGTCGCAAACGGGTACCCGTACCCGCCGTACCCCCGTACCCTACCGGTACCCGGCCGGGTACGAATAGGGTACGGGTATCGGGTACCTGATTGTGACCTCTGGGATGAAGCCATTTTGCAGGCGCGGGTGGGTTGATTCTAGGAACTTGAATTGTGAGAAGAGACAAGACGTTGGGAAATGAGTGACAAACGGTGACTCACCAGTGACTCACGGTCTACTCGTACCCGTACCCGGCCGCACCAGGGTCGCAAACGGGTACCCGTACCCATACCCAGCCGGGTACAGGTAGCCGGGTATCGGGTAGGGTACGGGTATCGGGTACCCGGTTGCGACCTCTGGTTTGGGGGTGGGAGCTCGTCTAGGACTGCTCCTTCCCTACGAGTGGCTGAAATAATTCTCCATCTCATAGTTTTGTGGACCAGAATTTTTTGATGATGCTGATGATGATACTCCATTATAGAGGTGTTTTTTGGGTTAGATCACGTAAATATATAAACGTGTCGTTAAACCCGCCAACACCCGACACAGCCGATTAGTTAAGGGTTGTCACGTAAACAGAACGTGGCCAATTCACCACCGATTCGATGTTCTGCGAGGTGACGATTCTGCGGGGAACGTGGTTAACACACTGTACTCCTCAAGACAGTAGGATGAATAACACTTGTCAACAAAAAAAAAGCATTTTTTTCTGGCCTGGACTTTTGCAGCTGTTTTAGACTAATTTCAGGGTGCTGATTCCAAATCTGATGTCAGATTTGCTCTATCACATCTCATTTTACGCTATCGGCATACCCCATTTTCATTGATTTTACCCAAAATTAACTCTGTCACTTATGATTGCAAGTTGTTGCGAGTCAGTGACTGCTTTAGTGTTAAAATATGGTGCTGTATTTTTAGGATAGTGTACTTATAATATCATTTTATGTAGATATCCACATTTATTTAATATTTTTCTTCTGCAGTTTTTATTAAAAATGCAGTATTTTATATCTCAAAAACCTGATGTGATGGACAAAAACTGATGCCAGATTTGGAATCAGCACCCCAAAATTACCTTAAAACCGTTGGAATACCTTATGCCAGAAAAAGTGTGTTGACCAGTGTTATCCACCGGCTTCAGAATTAATCCTGAGTAGCAGTGGAAAAGAGGTTCTGAGAAGACTTTTTTAAAATCCTTTATATTAAGTTCACTTGCTTGCGTGCTTGCTTGCTTGCTTACGACCGTGCAAATCTTTCGGTCGTTTTTTAACCCACTTCCCGTGATCCAATCGAGCTGACATTTTGCACACAGACTCGTTGTGCGTGACAATTAATTTTCGTGAAATTTTTTTCGAAAATTTTACACTGTTTAGGGGAAAAATAAATAAATATTTAATTACCTATTGCTTAACGGTGGCAGACAATCATCTGACCCATAGGTGGCAGCCATCTCAAGCCAGAGGACGAGAGAATCCTGAGTATCCGCGTAGAAAAAAGAATTGCGGATATTAAGGATGAGTGCAGGGCTTCTGGGGAGACTTTTCTTTTTTACTACCGTAATACCCATCTGTTCCATCTGGGCGAAATTCCAGTTTTTCGCCTGACCTCCCACCCGCTCCCTACAGACAGCTTAAACGTACAATTCCGCAAATTAAACAGCTGTATCTAAGGCAGTAGGATGAATTATCCACCCGCTTCAGAATAATCCACAAAAAATACATTTGAGGATATTAGGATGGGTAGCAGGGCTTCTGGGGAGACTTTTTTTTAACTACCCCAATACCGATCTGTTCCATCTGCGCGTAAATTCCAGTTTTCCACCCCGGCCTCCCGCCCGCTTCCTTACGGACAGATTAAACGTGAAATTCCACAAAACGAGCAGCCGCGTGTACGTCACCTTAATGCCGCGCCGAAAAAACACCCAAAACTGGAATAATATTCAAATATTTCATCCTTCATGTCAAACTTCTAAAATTTTGCGACGGGGAAAAGCCTCCGGGGAGAATTTTGACGTCTCCAAATTTTTCGGTGGCGTTTTCATCGCGGAAGATGGCGAGCGGAAGAAAATGCGCGGGGCATTGATGAGGTTGTTTTTTTTTGCTGTGCGCTATATCTCCGTTTCGCAACGCGTGGTTTTTTGGCAGAGGTGATTTGGGGGGAGAGGGGAGGGGTTGTGGGGTGACGTCACGCGCGGGACACACAAACAGACATTTTTGGCTCATTATAGCAGTAATTATACGGGCACATTTTCTAAGAATCTAATTGTAACAATTATATGGCCGCCTTACAGAGTGAGGCCGAGCCTCGGCAACAAGACAATATATATTGATTCAAAGCGTTCGTGACTGCAGGGATTCATATTCATGAAATAATAAAAAAAAACAATTATTATTTTATTATTTCCCTTCTACGCGACTTTACCGAAAGAACCAAAAATAAGACTATATCTACTTTTTGTATTTCACCACCTCCACCACCACCCCCCCCCGATTGCACCGGCGTACGCCACAACGCTCGTGATCCCACACCTCATCTGGGCAACCGCCCCGGGATTAACACCCGACACACCCCGCTTAGTCCAGCCGGAGGGCGCCCGTAGCCTTGGCTGCGTGCCTCCCATGCGTGTTCTGTGACCTATAGGTGGCCTAACCCCGCGGCGGGTGTTCGACACTTTACGTGGCCTCAAGGTGCACATAGCCTGGTACAAGCGTTGTGGTGATGTCACCGCCACTTACTGGCGAATGGCGGTTGTTGTTGTTCAGTCTATGTATGTGTGTGTGAGTCGATATGTGTGTGTAACTACATGTGTGTTTGCCTTTTTCGCGCGGGCAACGCCGGGTACTCACCGCTAGTTACTACTATAATGAGCCAAAAATGTCTGTTTGTGTGTCACGCGCGTGACGTCACTCCACATGCCACACCCCCGTCATTAATATTCATGAGCGGGTGGATTTTTACACTCATGCAGAAGAAGGTCCAGCGGAAATAAACATATTTTTCGCAAATTCGCTTTAAGTTTGACGTTTCTCTATTCAAAGTGAGTCTAATAAACAATTATACGCAGCAATAAAGTGGATTCGGTGTCTTTATTTATTTCTTCAGCACTTGAGACAAAAGGTCATTCTAATTTATGCTTCTACATGATGGTAAAATAGACATTTCTTGGTGTAGAGTTCCGTGGTAACTCTACACCTGCTGGGTTCCCATCTGCTGGGTTCCCGCAGAACTCTACACCTTCACGTGCGTGCACACGTGACCACTCTCCACTTGGCTCAACGCCATACTTCCCCGCCCCTACCCCTTGTGGGCCTCCCTTCCTGGTTCACGGCCACTCTGCGCCAGAGGTCGCAACCGGGTACCCGATACCCGTACCCTACCTGATACCCGGCTACCCGTACCCAACCGGGTACGGGTACCCGTTTGCGACCCTGGTGCGGCCGCATACGGGTACGGGTAAGCCGTGAGTCACTGGTGAGTCACCGTTTGTCACTCATTTCCCAACGTCTTGTCTCTTGTCACAATTCAAGTTCCTAGAATCAACCCACCCGCGCCTGCAACATGGCTTCATCCCAGAGGTCGCAATCAGGTACCCGATACCCGTACCCTACCCGTACCCGGCCGGGTACGGGTACCCGTTTGCGACCCTGGTGCGGCCGGGTATGGATACGGGTAAGGAATCAAACCCGTTTGCGACCTCTGCTCTGCACCTCAGTTCCCTCATTTCCTTACCGATAGGGGGAGCCGTCGTACGCGATTATCCAGCGCCAATCGCCTGACCCTGACCCTCCCGGGTCACCGCTCGAAACCTCCCCCTCACAAGCCCGTTAACTGTCAATCAACGTTTGAATGACTCCGAGCGAGAAGCGGTCCTTCCCACGTATTTGATGACATTGAACCTCGTTTGTTAGAAAAACGCATCGTCGGGCCTCCAACTTGTGTGCTGATCTTAAAGGTGCATTGAAAAATGTTGACACTCCGACTGATGCTCCTGCTGTTGTGGAGTGACTCATGCAACCAGCTATGGCTGCAGAGTTTGCTAGTACATGTTGTTTACGTCGTTTATTGTGAAAATTCGGTCACAGTTCCTATGATCATTGTTTCATTGCTTTTATGGCTTTATTTTGGTGATTTTTGAAAAGTTTTTGGGTTTGGCCATGTTTGTTTGTTGCAGTACAGAGTTAGACTGATGGCCTTAATCTAAGTTAATCTAAGTTCTCTTGCACACAGTGTTGGTGTACGGTGCTTTTTCTGCAATATTTTGCTGTCTTTTCTTGGATTTTCTGTTTGCACATAGTCACTTTAAGATGTTTTCTTGTTCATGTTTTTGTTTGTTGCGGTTGCACCCGATTCAAGAGCCGAATGGCTCACAGGGCTATACCTAATCAATGAACTTTAAACTTGAACTTGGAGAGACTTTGCCTAAAAACCTTTGTCCGAGGTGTGGGGTGGATGGCAACCCACAAACAACATGTCCCTCCATCGCCCAAGGCTCCTTTGTCCGTACCGTGTATCCATTGACTTTTGTGTGGCTGCGACAGCAACTGTGAGTGCGCGCTTATGTGCCTATGTTAATACGTGCTTATGCGATGATATTATTGGTTCTTTCGGTAAAGTCACGTAGATAGGAAAAACTAATTTCTATCTACGTGACTTTACCGAAAGAACCAACAATATGAATTCCTGCAGTCACGAAAGTTTTAAGTGAAAATGTATGCGATGATATTAATGTTCTACAGATTTACCTTTCTGGGGCACCTGCCCCGGCCACATCGGGAAGTAACGTGCTGGGGTCAGCGTATCGCTCCACAGGACATTGATTCTAAATGTGGAGGGGAAAACCCAGAGGAGCTGGAGAAGAATAAAAAATCCATGCGAAGCAAGGGGAGAGCAGAGAGAGACAGACACGCAAAGTCCAAATATACAGCAGGTGTCAGGGTCTGGATCTAACCCACGACCTCCTGCATACCAGTGAGGGAGATAACATCTCGCCAACGGGGCTACAAAGAAGACGAGATATGAAGAGGACAGACAAACATCCTTGATCAGTAGGACACTGAAAACAAGTGGGAGAGTTTGATCACCGAATAAGATATCACACAAATTGCAAAGTTGGTAAAAAAAAATGAGTTTAAAAGAAAGACACACGGAGCCCTAAGGAGGGAGGGGGAGTTGAACGCGTCACGTGAAGATCAAATCGTAGAGCCGACGAACTTTCCGTCCCTATGACCAACACGGCCCTAGGCAGTGCGGCGATTCGAAAATGAAATTACTCACGCGAAATATAAATTGCCCCCGCTCCCCCGAATGAAGGTTAGCGATCCATGCGCCGGTTATTGCAGCGTTGTATCGCGGCACGATATTCCTTAAAGCTTTTGGGGGCCAATGGAAATGCCGGCTTTCATGTGTGGCGCGAGAACATTTGAGGGCCGGCAAACCATGGTGTAAAGTTCGGAAAGCAACCCTTTGGCTTGCGATCCAGTGATTCGCTGGTTGGATTCCATCCCCTGACGTGGCGAAAAGTTGCAGCAATGGGACGAGTCTCGAGCGATATTGCAAACAGTCGATTGTGAGAGTTTGTTCGTTTTATAGTTTCAAGTAGTAGATGTTTTTGGTTTGTTTTTTTTGACCGGATGAGAACTCACGAGGCCCAGGATCAAGAGCAAATTGACCATAGGCCACGGAAATGACAAAAAGCTAAAGTAATAACAAAAAATAAAGTGCAGCAATAAAGCAAATAGAAATCGGAGGCAAAAAAAATTCTGTGCCGCACGAAAAATGCTAAATATGGCACAAACCCAAAAAATTATACGTTAACAAATAATACTTCCTCTAGTGGCAGTTTGCATTTGTAAGGTGGCGAAGGGTCTTACAACACAAATTTGGCCAGATCATTGCACGTAGAGTGGCCTAGCACCCATGCAAAAAAAACCCATTACGAATCTGAACTCCTCGTTTGATGATCTGAAATGGCGCGTCAGTGCCCGACTCGATCACCCGCACGGGACTAGAAACGTCACCTGTTTGCCTTCGTCGAGGTGACGCAGAGTCTTACGCAAGGCCGTAGCCAAGGAGTCAACATTGGGGGGGACCTAATCTTCCAGGAGGTGTGTGGCCCCCCCCCCCCCAGAAAAATATAAATGTGAAAAGAATTTCCTGCCTAAAATATAAAAAAATTCACTAACACATAGGGTGGACTTTTTATAAATTGTTTACAATAATGTATAATAGTGTATTGTATTACATTTCTCTGTTTTATCTTTTTTTCCTTTTCTTGCTTCATTGTATGTAATGGCAGAGATTATGGATTTATCAAGTACAATCATAACCACAATCATATAAACAGAAATATATTTTATAGCAATATATTGGGGGGGACATTTTGAGCATATTTGAATATTGGAGGGGGATGTGTCCCCCTAATACATGTTATAATTATGGCCTTGGTTTTTACGACATAAATTTTACAACCATCATGTGAACCTTATGGCGGTACCCCAGGGTACCATAGTACCCCGGCTCTCGCATAATGTCTGTGATGCAGTCATTTTTAGTCTGTTGATGGTCGGCGATGCGGCAATCGACTCATCTCGACGAGCTGTACACTACGATGCACCACTACGGTGCGTACCGCCAGCGTTCAGGGTTTCAGCGCAATCGTCCTCACTGCGTTTCGACATCGCGGAGTAGCACCGATTTCGGATTGATTGGTACCCCAGTCGCGGAGTGAAGTACACCCCTGGGAAAAATAGTGTCCCAGAAATATAATATTTAATTGCGTCGGCCATTTTGTATTATTTGGTACCCTGGGGTACCGCCATAAGGATAATTTGTAGAGTGGTCTAAGGTCCGTGCAACGAACACAAATTGTGATGGCATTTCTCTCTCTCTCTGCCTGTCTCTCATCCACGCGTAGAGTGGCCTAACGTACACCACCTCCGTCAAGGCAGTGGAGGGTTTAATGACACATTTTACCACTTCATTGTACGTACAGTGGCCTAACGTCCATGCAACAAAACAAATTGTGATGGCCTTTCTCTCTATATATATCCATCTCCCACCCGCGTGCTCCCCCTGTCATTCCAGAACGGCCTGGGCCTCCGAAAATAAATTCCACGTGGCCCTGTGGTACAATAAAAGCGGACCACTACGGAATAACCGAGCTGGCTGATTTGACATTAGCCAATCTAAATTCAAGGAGGGGGGAGGGGGTGCATGTGACACGTGACTACTCGATCCAAGTATCCCTTGGCAAACGAATCGTTGGCTTGACAAATCAATTGCCAAATTAATCGCAACGAATCTATGTTTTGAAGACGGCTGCCCCCTATCGATTCACGATCCACGATTACCATATATGGGCCCCCTTTGATCAATGCCACGCCCTATACATATGGGGGGGGGGTGGACAAATCTGTGATAAAATCTTGACTTTAAGCATTCGTGACTGCTGGAATTCATATTCTTTGGGTCTTTCGGTAAAGTCACGTAAATAGGTTCAAAGAAAATAACAAAAAACGACGTTTTGTCCGCAACTCAAGCGGTCGTCATTAGGAAAAGGGGGTTAGCCTCTAAAGGCAAACTGTTTGTAAAGGTTTAAATGGGCGTAGCCCAAGTGTCATCAGCATGGGCGGGGCAGATAATGTTAATGACAGTGATGGTACTCGTAGAAGGCAATGACGGTGCTGGTGGTGGGTTTCCACCAATTAAAAGGCTGCCAGGTAATCATTGGACCTCGCTTTACACACTCACAGTGTTGACGGTGGAGGTTGATGCTGGAGGTGATGGTACTCGTAGAGGGCCATGACGGCATTGGTCGTGGGCTTCCACCAATAAAGGGCTACTGCTCGTGGTGATGGTAGTAGTGGGCAGTGATGCATGTCCCGGTGGTGAGCTTCCACCAATTAAAGGACTGCCCGGTCTAAAATGGAAACATTATAGCCAGTTATGACTTAAACTGGTTGATAACGTTCTAGATTTCAAGCTTTCGTGACTGCAAGGATTCATATTTTTAGGTTTTTTTCGGTAAAGTCACGTAGATAAAAAATTTTAATTAATAAAAGTAAAATAAATAGATAAAAATCACGACGTTTCGGAGGCAACACAAGCTTCCGTCTTCAGGTGGAACCGTCACAGCACGATAGCTGTATCAAGTAAGAGAAAACCTAAGAATATGGTTGATAACGTCTTTCCAGTGATTGCTGAGTTTTGTACCCATCTTGTCGGTTGAAATTGTGTCTATGTCTGAATACACAGACTCTTCCTGGGAGAATTTCCAGGCGTTCCCAGGCCAGCCGAGCGACATCGTCCCCCCCCCCCCCCCCCCCCCCCAGCGCGTCCTGTGGCGGCCCCGGGGTCTTCGCCCCGTGAGACGTCGCTGCTGTCCCGTAGAGTTCCAGGGGGGGTCTACCGCGAGGCATCCTTTACCAGGTGCCCGAACCACCTCGACTGGCTTTAACCCACCAAATTGTAAATGTTGTTGGGGGGTTTTACTCTCCAACACACCAGTGTGTGTGCTGAAGTAGTAACATTAATTGGCCCTTTTTCGATTTAAAGCTTTCGTGACTGCAGGGATTCATCTTCTTGGTTCTTTCGGTAAGGTCACGTAGAAGGGAAGTAATAAAATAATAAAAATAAAACATAAAATAATTTTCACGACGTTTCGGCCACAACGCTGAATGCATTCAGACGCTCTCCCCGACAGACCTGGTCTTCACCTGAGGACGGCTGCTTGCGTTGTGGCCGAAACGTCGTGAGAATAATTTTATTATGTTTTATTTTTATTATTTTATTACTTCCCTTCTACATGACTTTACCGAAAGAACCAAAAAGAATAATTGGCCCGTTATGTGCACGTGACAACACCTTGCTAATTAGTTGTGTCGGGTGGTGGTGGTGGTGGGTTAACGACACATGTATCTCTACGCGCTCTAACACAACAACAACAACCACGTGATTACGAGTGCAGTTATGGAATTGTGTTCCGTTGCGAGACACCAACACCCCCGCCGCCGCTCCTATCATTTGCTTTGTGCGCGTGCGTGGGTGCGTGCGTGCAGAATGACCGTTCAGATATTCGCATCACAGCGGGTCGCTCACAACGCCCGGACATCCGGACATGGCATCCGAAGCTAACAACAACAACAAAAAGAGGGGGGGGGGTGCCGCCCTGCAAATCGCTAACAGAAGGTCCACCCCATTTGCGTCTTCACGTAGCGGCTGCTGCTGATGTTGATGTAGTGCCACGGGTATATTTTATTTTTTTACGATCGAGCTATCAGCCCGCAGAGGTATATCAGCTCTTTTGCAGAGGAGCGACCTGGCCACACGCGATGATAGCTCATGATCGAAGTGGCGGCTATCATTATCGTCATCACCACCACCCATACGTGGGGATTTATAGCCGCGGTTAAAGAATGTAATCTCAACGCGTGGTGATTCTAAATCTGAAGGAGGAGGAGGGGGGCAAAACCGAACGCTGTGACCACCATGGGGAGTGAGAAAAAACGTGGACTCCAAATATGCAAGAGGCATCGTCGCGGTCCGGGATCGCACCCACGCACTGTGACCTGCGTGTACCAGGCGAGAGAAGTAACGTCTCGAAAAGTTTTGAGACCGAGCGAGGCTTTCCTGGGTAAATAAAGAGACGTTATTTTAATGGGCAATACAAAACAGTGCCTTTTTCCGTTCTCAATCTTCACTAAATGTCTCACAGACGTCAATAGCCACGGAGAGAGCCCCCAAAAATCACCGACACTCACGCAATTACAAAATGATTAAAAGTGTGAATTAAACTTCATCGGAAAAGGAAACCGAGGTTGCTGCTGTTGCTGCTGCCACAGCGGTGGTGGTGATGGTCAACATCGCACCATCGCAACTTCAGATACCTCCGGTTTGATTCCAAATCCCCGCCGGTGCAGCAGTTGAAAGAACGGGTGGGAAGTTTATTCCATACCCCTCCCTCCCCATCCTCCCCGCGTCTCTGTCGAGGCCCTCAACAGGGGATTGGTCGGTGACCTGTGCCTCAAGAGCCACATGCGGTGCTCATTCAAGGAACCACTTCGTGACCACTGTTCATTAAGGACCCACCGTCCAACACGCATTCAATCCCATTGCAGAGAGGCTCCTGAAATTTTGCTTCGGTTTTTTTTTTTACCAAATAGAGAGGCCCAGGACTGGTTTAAATAATCGTCACTGGTGTTGGCCGTGAGCGGGAATCGAACTCGGGTCGCCGGGTTCATAAGGCAAGGCGCTAAACGCTACACTACCGCTCCCCACACATACACACACAGACACCAATACCAATACCCGCCATTCACCCATAAGTGACGGTGACATCACCACGGCACCTGTGCCAGGCCAGGTGCACTTTGAGGCCACGTGAAGTGTTGAAGGCTCACTCACAGGAGGTCTCGGGACAGACCCATATGCCATGGGTTGGCTGACTGAGATGATAGATAGATGCACCAGCTCTACCCCCTACTATGCCAACTTGCTTAATTTTATCCGCCCGGCGCTCCGCTCGTCGGTGTGAGCGTCGCTCCTCCGCCCTCCGTTGTTGTTGGAGGGCGACTGCCTCCAACTGCCCAGTAGCGTCCTGCACGAGCCTCCTCCACAGAGGCCGATCTTGACACCACTGGTACCGGTCGTCGACAAGTCCACTCAGCTCCACATCCTCCCGTACCGCATCAGTACATCTCTTTTCCAGCCCGTGGAGCGCCCGTTTAGCCCCCTCTATGCGGCCAAAGAGACGCTGCTTGAGGATGCGGTGGCTGGACATGCGGGCTACATGACTCCGCCAACGCAGCCTTGCCTGCCGGAGGAGCTCACTGATGGAAATATGTCCAGATCTTTCAAGCATTTGTGAACACCTCACGCAATCCAGCCTGGTTAAACCCAGGATGGATCGTAGGCATGCCAGCCTGAATGTTTTTAACCGGCGCAGATGTTCCATTAGATGGGTCCACGTTCCACAAGCGTAGAAAAGGGAGGGCATGACTGTGGCGGAGAAGACCTGCAGCTTCGTGTGGAGCGACAGACCGGGTAGCTTCCACATAGCATTGCGCCCCACTGATTCGGAGTGAGACCTCTGCTGCCAAACACACACACACACGTACACACTCGTACACATTCACACGTGCACAAAACACGTCATTAACATTCGCGCAAAATTGCAGTTCCGTGACCGTGTTCGCACTCCGTGGCGCACTATCACCGGCCGGGTTCCAACGTATCCCGCCCGTAAAGCATTGACCCACCAACCCCTCCCCACCCCACCCCCCAAAATAACAAAAATTCGCCAGCTCACACAAATGAAGCGTCGGAATTAAATCCCTGGGCCGGCCGTGGCACGCGTGTCTATAAATACATCGGAGAGCGAGCGAGAGAGAGAGAGAGCGAGCGAGAGAGGGCTTTATAAGCCCTGGAGGGCAGAGATAGAGGGAATTCGAGGCTGCCGTATTTTTTGTAAATAAGGCGTCCTGGGATGATGTGGCTTTAGAGTACAGTATATACATACAGTATATATCATATATATACCCAGTATATAATGAATATATATACTGTATGTGCAGCCAATGCATGAAGGATCTCCGCAGGGAGTTGGGGAAGAATGGGAGGGAATCGTGGAGGTTAGTGGAGGGGGTGGTGGTTGGTAGTGGGGGGGTGGTGGTGGTTTGTGGTGGTGGTGGGGGGAGATCTGATGGTGAATACACGGGGGACGCGGTTGTGGGGGGGCTAAGCACCCCACCTCTCACCCGCAACTCCTTCCCTCCTTGAGAGCCGAAAATTGGTATTTTATTGATGCGGTATATAACCGAGAAGACACGTTGAATGTTTTATTATTATTATAAGCAAGGTAAGGGGCCTACGAATTTCAATGGCTTGACATGTCGGGGCTGCGCTCGATTTGCCTTCTTCCACCTAACACGGGGAAGTTTCGAGAACCCACGAGATTTGCGAGGTCCCTGGGAGACACGCACGGAGCGAAACGTCGGGCACTAGGCCAATCAGCGTGCGTCGCGAGACGAACATTCCACGTCCGAGAGCGACGCGGCCGCGAAACGACATCCTCCCTGGCAGCTTGCCTCTCAGCCAATCATCATCTCTCCGGAGGGGAGGGGGGGTCGATAAAATAAATACCACTTTGTGGGGAAAGCCAACAGCGGTTATCCTACGGATATAATCGCCTCTGACGCTTTAGGGACGTGACATTTACCCACCCAACGGCTCAACTGCTGTGCGAGAAGCAGCTAATGCACGAATGCTCATTCGGGAGGCAAATCGCTTTGACTTTTTGAGTATCGATTCAAATCGGTGACGCCATCGCCAACACTATCATCATCATCAGCAGCAGCAGCAGCGAAGACAAAAGTCCCCCATATAACCTTAACAGACTGTTGGGGCAAGTGCTGTTAGCGAGTGAAATACCTACGAAGGCACAGGACCGGTTCAGATAATGAATCTTCGCTGGCTGGTGTTGGTGGCCATGAGCGGTAATCGGGTCGCACTACACCACCGCGCGCTAACTGCGCTGCCCCACCGCTCCCCACTATTAACACCACCAAAGACAAACATCCAAGGCCGTAATTATAATATATATTGCTATAAAAAATATTTGAAAAAATAATAATTGCGATGCTGTGTCAATAAAAAGAACAATTTGCTCATCCTTGGCCACAATATTTGGACTTGTCGTCATATAACAATGCATAGATTTCTGTTTATATGATTGTGGTTATGGTTGTACTTTATGGATCCCTAATCTCTGCCATTACATACACTGAAACAAGAAAAGGGAAAAAGAAGAAACGGAGCAATGTAAATACAATACATAGTAGACATTATTGTAAAAAATAAATAAAAAGTCCATCCCATGTGTTAGTGAATTTTTCTATATTTAAGGCAGGAAATGTCAGGAAATGAGTTTAAAATTTTAGATTCTTATTTCTGGGGGGGACCCCAGACCCCCGGGAAGATTTGGTCCCCCCCAATGTTGACTCCATGGCTACGGCCTTGCAAACATCCCCCGTGTAGCCTGAACAGACTGTTGACGGCAAGTGCTATTAGCGAGCACCTATGAAGGCCGGCACGGCACACGAGGGGGTGGGTGGCCAGCACCACGCCCGGACCGCCTTTGTCCCCAAATGGCAATATTTACTACACACCGCACCGGGTACTCGTTTGAGGCTGAGTCAACCTAAGGGGAGGCCCACGACCGGTTCAAATAATCGTCGCTGGTGGTGGCCATCAGCGGAAAATCGAACTCGGTTCGCCGGGCTCGGAGCGCAGCGTCGCGCTAACCGCTCCACCACCGCTCGCTAAACGCACGACATCACCGCTCCCCACTATTAACGCCACCACCACCACCATAGTCGTCATATGCCCTGGGACGACCCCTACACATCGCCACGCATTGCTTGGGGACGCGGTTAATTGTCTCGGTGCCGACAGCTCCACGTCTCCCGCTCGTAGGCAGTGGCTACAAGCCAACTGAGTGTGAAACTGTGTGTGTGTGACTGTGTGTGTGTTAAACTGTGTGTGTATGAAACTGTGTGTGCGTGTCTGTGACTGTGTGTGTGACTGTGTGTGTGTGACTGTGTGTGTGTGACTGTGTGTGTGTGTGTGTGACTGTGTGTGACTGTGTGTGTGTGACTGTGACAGTGTGTGTGACTGTGTGTGTG
Organism: Lethenteron reissneri; assembly: GCF_015708825.2. NCBI lineage: Eukaryota > Metazoa > Chordata > Hyperoartia > Petromyzontiformes > Petromyzontidae > Lethenteron > Lethenteron reissneri. The sequence goes on from NC_083779.1 coordinate 2,408,923, forward strand.
TGACTGTGTGTGTGTAACTGTGTGTGTGCGTGTGTGAAACTGTGTGTGTGTCTGTGTGTGGGGGAGCGGTAGTGTAGCGGTTAGCGCTACGCTGCGCTACGAACCAGGCGACCCGAGTTCGATTCCCGCTCACGGCCACCACCAGTGACGATTATCTCAACCAGTCCTGGGTCTCCCCTAGGTTGACTCAGCCTCAAATGAGTAAATGGTGCGGTGTGTAAACATCGCCACTGGGGAGACAAAGGCGGTCGGGCGTGGTGTTGGCCACCCACCCCCTCGTGTGCCGTGCCAGCCTTCATAGACGCTTGCTAACAGCACTTGCCCCAACAGTCTGTTATCTTTAGAATTCTCGGTGCCACTGTATTTCCGATACTCACTGAACGATCAAATCACTAAACGACCTGTTTCGTGGCACCACGTAGAGTCTACTGTAAAAAAAATCAAAAAAAAATTAAATTACTTTTTGGTTCTTTCGGTAAAGTCACGTAGGTGAAAATAAAAAATTATAATACGAATTTAATAAAAATGAAAATAACTAAATTAAATTAATTTAGTTATTTTTTTTATTTTCACCTACGTGACTTCACCGAAAGAACCAAAGAGTAATTTAAACAAAAAAAATAGTTTTTTATTTAGTTATTTTCATTTTTATTTTATTTTTATTATGATTTTTTCTTTTCACCTACGTGCCTTTACCGAAAAAACCAAAGAGTATGGATCCTTGCAGTCAGGAAAACTTCAAATCTGGTTTAAATTAGTGTAGAATAACTGCCTTTCAAATTCCTCCCTCCCAATTACAAAAGACACATTGCAGGGCACACCGCTGCTCCAAATCGCCCTCGGGGAGTTACGGGGAGAGGGGGGGGGCGGACGGCGGGGGGGGGGGTGCGTGTTCAGCTCTCGACTGGAGCCTCCAGAAAAAAAATATTTTGTGTTTAAGAAGAATCCCTACCCGTGATATCATCCGAGAAACAACCTCCGGGCACCAATGAAGACCGAGATTCTCTCTCGAGGGAGCGCACGCGACACGCACACGACAATGAGGCAAAGGGGGTCGCTTTTTGGAGATTTTATAGCGAGAGACAAAACACGGGGGGGGGGGCTGTGGGACCGGGGGGGGGGGATAAATAAATGCGCGGATTATCAGAATGGTTAACACGTAGGCTTTCGCGACCAATAACATCACGGTGGTGCCACGTTTCGTCATAGTGGTCACGATGATTACGGGGGTGGGGGGAGGTGGGACTGCGGGGCCCGGGGCAAATCCCACCGTGCCCCCCCCCCAAAGTGCGGGGCCCAGGGCGGTCGCCCCAATTTGCTATGTAGCCTATGGACGGCTTTTGTATGTAAGAGACGTGGCTAGGACGGGGTAGGTTCGAAACGGAGACGGACGGAGCTTTACAGCTCATCGGATTCCTCCGGTACGAGTAAATGTTCCGATTTGCCGGAGATGGAGCGGAGGATGAAATCGGCTCGCCGTTCTGCACACTGACAGAAAACAAACACACGCACACGTCCATGCCAGGCCATCAATATTGCTGCAGCGTGTAAGGTGTGGATGGTGAGTGACCAACGTAATCTCGTCTCTGTGAGGTCGTTATTGTTATAATCATCATCGTTAAAGCCAAGAGTCTGGCTCGCGATGTGAATAAGTAACACAAAAAAGCGAGGTAATTCACGCAAACGGTTTTATTTTATTTTCACCAGATGGCGAGGGCGCCAGAGGTCAGGGTAAGTCTCAGTTGCGCGAGTGACCTGGCGCGTTTCTCTGCCAGCAAAGTCGGAGTAGTCGGGGCGGGGGGGGCTGCGATGATCGCTGTGCAAAATCCCCCACTGAGCAATTTGCGGAGTAATTAGCGCGTGTGTTCAATTTGGACCCTGATACCGGCACATGCAAGTGGCCTTCGCGTGATCTCATGTCACCATTGTAACCACCGTGACCACGTGACCACCGTGACCACGTGACCCCCGTGACCACCGTCACCAGGTGACCACCGTGACCACGTGACCACGGTCACCACGTGACCACCGTGACCAGGTGACCACCATGACCACGTGACCACCGTGACCACCATCACCACTGTGACCACGTGACCACCGTCACCACCATGACCACGTGACCACCGTGACCACGTGACCACCATCACCACTGTGACCACCGTCACCACTGTGACCCACGTGACCACCGTGGCAACGTGACCACCGTCACCACGTGACCACCGTCACCACCGTGACCACGTGACCACCGGCACCACGTGACCACGTGACCACCAGTGACCATCATAAAAACCGTGTCCACCGTGCCAAAATCGTAGCCGTAGCAACCATCATCGTCATCGTTATTAATCATCAGCCGTGTTCTATCCTCTGCTAGACGGGAGGCCCTTCCCACGCCTCCACCACCACCACCGCCTACGGCGCTTAGCGACCGACACGAAATGATCCGTCGTGTGATTATCCGCAAATTAAATGCATCGCGGTTCCGAGCCCCCGTTTTTGTTGGCGGAAAAAAACAATAATGCCACGGCATTACACGCAGACGCACCGGGGCGTTTAAGCGGCTCGTATCGGTCATAACAAACAAAAACTACGTGCGCTTCCGCTCAGCAAGCAAAGCGTTTCGCTCAATTTCCCGAGAATCACGTCCGCAGCGTGTATCTGCCCACGCGGCCGCACATCCGTCAAACCTTATCTGGCGCCGTGACATGGCAGACAAAAAACAAATGAATATCTGACAATAATCTTTTTTTTAAGTAAAAAAAACAGCAATTTCCTTTAAACCAGAATTATATGAAGCGCCGATAAGACATCTTTCCAAAAGAAATATTTATAAATATACATACACAACACAAAGGTCCCCCGTGTAGCCTTAACCGGCTGTAGGGGCAAGTGCTGTTAGCTAGCACCTATGAAGGCCGGCACGGCACACGAGGGTGTGGGTGACCAACAACACGCCCGGCCGCCTTTGTCTCCCCAGTGGCGAATGTTTACTACACACCGCACTAGGTATACTCATTTGAGGCTGAGTCGACCTCGTTGGAGGCGCAGGTCCGGTTCAGACAGTCGTCACTGGGGCGTTGTCCGTGAGCAGGCAGTCGAACCCGGCGTTCGGAGCGCAGTGGCCCTAACCGCTGCACCACCGCTCCCCACGCACACCGCACACGAGGCCGTGAACGGTTGAAGCACACTGCCAAGTCTCGAGCATTACGCGATGAGCATCATTGCTGCTGCGCTCCGGTCTGGAATGGTGGTGGCATCCACGAGTGGTTGGGCGCGTCTGGCTCACGGTTTTAAAAAAATAAAAGTCGCGACACCTGGTGGCACCTGGCGGCCTTTTGCGCAGCCCCACCACGTGCCAAATGACGTGTTTCAAGTTTTCAAGTTTTTCATTTATTAGGTATAGCCCTGTGAGCCATTCGGCTCTTGAATCGGGTGCAACCGCAACATACAAAAAAACAAAAACATGAACAAGAAAACATCTTATAGTGACTATGTGCAAACAGAAAATCCCAAAAATATATATTGCAGAAAAACCACCGTACACCAACACTGTGTGCAAAAATCCCAGTGGGATGCAAGTCAAACAACAACAACCACAAGACAACTTAGATTAAGGCCATCAGTATAACTCTGTTGCTCCCCGACAACACAACAACGAGTGAAAACACACTCCGGTCATAGGTAAACTATTGTTTTTTTAATCTCACCAGGTAAAGAAACCCACTGAGCTTCCACAAATGTCAGCTCAGCGAAGTGGCTCATCATCACGTGGAAATGTATCGCGGCCAAAACACTCTCAATTTGCGCGATTTCGATGCCAATAAATTGCGGATGAATGAAACCCGGAGGGCCCGGAGAAAAATCCACGCGGCCACCAGGGAGATGAAGCGAAATTCCAGGGTCGGGATCGAACCCACGAGCTCCTGCATACCAGTTAACATCTCGTCACCGTTGCGTCCCATTCAGCGCGGCCTCCGACAAGACGCAACACGCAACAGCACACCACCCCCCCACCCCTCATCGTCATCATCAATGGTGTCAAAAGGTGTGCCCCCCCCCTCACTCTGTAGGATTTTATTGTTTACGTCACGTGATGTTTAGATTTGTGTGTACAATGAATTTTAGGTGTATCTTGTAATTTTATTGTTTGTTGCGGTTGAACCCAAATCAAGAGCCGAATGGCTCACAGGGCAAATCCTAATAAATGAACCGCTGATGATGTCTTATCGGTTAAAGCGCCCCCCACCCACCCCCCCCCCCCCTCTGAACATTAGTGAAGAGCGCTAGTGGAGAATATTTGGCCGCTGCTGAGTTTCCACGTGGTGGTGGTGGTGGTGATGATAATGATGATGATAATAAGCCCACTTCGTTGAGCTATCATTGGCGACAGCCAGGCCGCTTGTGACTAAGATCTCTACACCTCGCGTGATTCTAACCTTTGTAAAATAAGAAAGGTAAATAGTTGGGTGTAAAGCGGTGTTCTTCATTGCGAGGCTTCGCGGGCCACTTGAGGCCTCGGGTGGCCTTTAGTGCGGCCCCTGATGTACGGCCCGCGACAATACACAAAGGGTGATAACATCCCCCCCCATCATCATCATCGTACTGCTGCTGCCAAACCCCCCAATGGTTTATCAAATGTGTGGCGGCCCTCACTCACACTGATGATGTCTTCTCGGCGAATGTGCAGCAGCCCCCCCACCACATCATCTAACAAAAATTAGCGAAGAACTCTCTCGAGAGTGTTTGTTCTGCTATAAATGTCCGCGCGATAATGAAAAGGCACTTCGCGCTGAGCTATCGTTAGCGATAAGCGAGGTCGCTTCTGAATAAAGAGCTCTATAGTTCGATGGGCCTTACCTGGTACACAACAATGTTTAGAATATATCGGTGTTCTTCGGTGCAAGATCCGCGGGCTACTGATGTGCGGCCCTTCCAGACAAGACACGCAGAGTGGTGACCGCCGCATTATCATCATCATCATAGTCGTCGTAGCGCTCCTGTCAAACCCCCAATTGTTTCAAATGTGTGGTGGCCCTCACACTGATGATGTCTTATCGTCGAAAGTTGTATTCCCCAATGGATTACACCTGCGTCCCAATACAACCCACACCTATGACAGACACACACACACACATATTGCCTGCTTATGTTTTTGTATCGCACAATGGATTACACCTACGTCCCAACGCAACCTATATTTGTCTGTGTGAGAGAGAGAGAGACACACATGTTGTCCGCTTGTCTATATGTGTTGCTCAATGGACCACACCGGCGAGCCGATACAACCTACACCTGTGCGCACGAACCGCAGGAAATGTGATCACGCATCCTTAAAAATTAACCCGTAAAAACAAAGTTTTTCACTATAAATCCTTTATATGCGTGGCGGCTAGAGTCATCTCGTCCTCTGGCTTGAGATGGCTGCCACCTATGGGTCAGATGATTGCCTGCCACCATTAAGCAATTGGTAATTAAATATAACTTATTTTTTCCTAAAAAGTGTAACATTTTGGAGAAAATTTTTTTTCACGAAAATAAATTGTCACGCACAACGAGTCTGTGTGCAAAATGTCAGCTCGATTGGATCACGGGAAGTGGGTTAAAAAACGACCGAAATATTTGCACGGTCGTAAGCGCGCAAGCAAGCACGCAAGCGAACTTAATATAAAGGATTTAAAAATACCGCGCGTCGAATAGCGACCAGGCACGAGCGCTGATCGTAAACGACGATCGCGTGAACTGACGTGAAAAGCCCGCGGGGTTTTTGTTTCTGTAAAACTCAAGCCACAAGGGAGTTATCGTCGCCTGGTGACTTCACGGACGAAGGACATCCGTAATAGAGGATTTTTTTTTTGTGGGGGGTTAGATCGCGTAAATATATAAATGTGTCGGTAAACCCTCCACCACCCGACACAGCCAACTAGTAAGGGTTGTCACGTAAACGGAACGTGGCCAATTCGTCACTAGTGCAGCACTAGTGTGTAGTGTATAGTGTAGTGTGTAGTGTATAGTGTAGTGTGTAGTGTAGTGTATAGTGTAGTGTATAGTGTAGTGTATAGTATAGTGTAGTGTGTAGTGTATAGTGTAGTGTTTAGTGTAGTGTATAGTGTAGTGTATAGTGTAGTGTATAGTAGTGTAGTAGTGTATAGTAGTATATAGTGTAGTGTATAGTGTAGTGTATAGTAGTATATAGTGTAGTGTATATTGTAGTGTATAGTAGTGTATAGTGTAGTGTATAGTAGTGTATAGTAGTGTATAGTGTAGTGTATAGTAGTATATAGTGTAGTGTATAGTGTAGTGTATAGTGTAGTGTATATAGTAGTATATAGTGTAGTGTATAGTGTAGTGTATAGTAGTGTATAGTGTATAGTGTAGTGTATAGTAGTGTATAGTGTAGTGTATAGTAGTGTATAGTAGTGTATAGTGTAGTATACTAGTTCAGCACACCGGTGTGTTGGAGAGCCAAGCCACAGCATTTAAATTTTTACATATTTACGTGATCTAACCCAACAAACTTCTATTATGGATGATATTGGTCGCGAAAGCCTACGACGTGGTAAACAGATTAAGTAATATTGCTCATTTGCAAAGCATCGCTCTTGCCATGATTAGCATAAGTCGAGGTGATTAACTTTTTTTATATTAACATTTATTTACTATTTTACACATGTAAGGCCCACTGAGCTATATGGATTTTTTTCAGAAGCGACCCGTCTGTCACGAATGGCAGGTAACCAAAGTGTCTCATTACCATCACGTGGAAATGTCTAGTCGCGTAGCCACTTACTGCACTCTGAACGCGCGATGTTGATTCCGAATGTGAAGCGAAAAACCGGGAGGACCCGGAGAAAAATCGACACGGCCACGGGGCGAGAAACAGAGAGACACGCAAACTCCAAATATACAGCAGCAGGCGTCAGGGTCGAGATCGAACCCATGAGCCTCCTGCATACCAGGCGAGGTAGTTAACATCTCCTAGCCACCGTGATGATGATGATGATGAGAGAGATACGCAAACTCCAAATACACAGCAGCAGGCGTCAGGGTCAGGATCGAACCCACGACTTCCTGTATACCAGGCGAGGTAGTTAACATCCCCTAGCCACCGTGATGATGATGAGAGAGAGAGACACGCAAACTCCAAATATACAGCAGCAGGCGTCAGGGCCGGGATCGAACCCACGACCTCCTGTGTAGCAGGCGAGGTCGTCAACATCTACCAGCCACCGTGATGATGATTAGAAAGAGAGAGAAACACGCAAACTCCAAATACACAGCAGCAGGCGTCAGGGTCAGGATCGAACCCACGACCTCCTATACACCAGGCGAGGTAGTTAACATCCCCTAGCCACCGTGATGATGATGAGAGAGAGAGAGACACGCAAACTCCAAATATACAGCAGCAGGCGTCAGGGCCAGGATCGATCCCACGACCTCCTGTGTAGCAGGCGAGGTCGTCAACATCTACCAGCCACCGTGATGATGATTAGAAAGAGAGAGAAACACGCAAACTCCAAATACACAGCAGCAGGCGTCAGGGTTAGGATCGAACCCACGACCTCCTGTACACCAGGCGAGGTAGTTAACATCTCCTAGCCACCGCGTCGTACCGGTCTTCGTAGGTGATACTCGCTAACAGCACTTGTCCCTACAGTCTGTCCAGGCTACACGGGGTGGTGGAGGTATGATGCTTCGTCTTTTGTATTCGCGTGCAACAGAAATCGCTGCCACACAGTCACACGGCGCACAATGTATTTATTCACCGAGGTAATTTGCCGACGGACTCGATTCGTTTGGTCCGAGCGAGCGAGCGCCGTCTCTTCCTCCTCCTCCTCTCGCTTTCATTTACCGCGCCACTGCCCGGCGTCGAGGGGGGTGGGGAGTGGGGGGGTGGTGGGGGGGTGAGGGGAGGCGTCTTCTCTTGTGGAGACATGGAGGAGCCCCCCACCTCCAATGACTTACCCGCCTCATCTACTCGCCCTCCGGCGCGTCCTCGTTCATGCGTCTCCTTCGCGAGCGCGTTCCTTCACTCGTGCGTTCATTCGCTTGTGAGTTCCTTCACTCGTGAGTTCCTTCACTCGTGAGTTCATTCACTCGTGCGTTCTTTCGTTCCTTCACTCGTGCGTTCCTTCACTCGCGCGTTCATTCACTCGTGAGTTCCTTCACTCGTGCGTTCTTTCGTTCCTTCACTCGTGCGTTCCTTCACTCGTGCGTTCATTCACTCGTGCGTTCCTTCACTCGTGCGTTCATTCGCTCGTGAATTAATTCACTCGTGAGTTCATTCACTCGTGCGTTCATTCACTCGTGAGTTCCTTCACTCGTGAGTTCTTTCGTTCTTTCACTCGTGCATTCCTTCACTCGTGCGTTCATTCGCTTGTGAATTAATTTACTCGAGCGTTCCTTCACTCGCGCGTTCCTTCACTCGTGAGTTCCTTCACTCGTGCGTTCATTCACTCGTGCGTTCCTTCACTCGTGCGTTCCTTCACTCGTGCGTTCATTCACTCGCGCGTTCCTTCGCTCGTGCGTTCATTCTCTCATGAGGTCCTTCACCCGTTCACTCGATCAAACCAAACTGCTGCGTGGATATTGCTCGGCACACACAGCACACACACACAGAATAATGGCAATACATCGCAATACATTTTGGATGTATTTGCTTGAGAAGGGAAGGGGGATGGGGTGAGTGATATGGATAGCAGATTTTTTATTTGTTTTATCAGTCCAACAGCCTATGGGAAGCATCGCCTTCTTTCGTACGAATGCTGATGCAGATGCAGACCAACGACTCCAATTTCGCATTCAGGAGCCATCGGAGTGGTGCATCATCGCCGCGAATATTCCCTTCGTGTTTGAGGACCGGGGCGTTGCGTCGTTATACACTGTGCACGGTCTGTGTTCTAGACGACCACAGTCGCACACTGCTGGTGAGTTTTAAAAATGTTCACGCGTGACATAATCAAGTATACGCACACCCATACTCTTTGTTTTTTTTTCGGTGAAGTCACGTAGGTGAAAATAAAATAAAAATAAGAAAACAACTCAATTAAATCACGACTTTGGCTCTTCCCCCCCCCCCCTCCTCTAGTACCCTATTTAAACACGTGTCTCTAAATAGCTCTCTTCATGCGCTGCACTAATTTAGCTGGAGCGGTCACACCTGATGACGGATGCTTGTGTTGCTTTCGAAACGTCGTGATTTGATTTCGTTGTTTTCTTATTTGTTATTTTATTTTGTTTTCACCTACGTGACTTTACCGGGAAAAAAAACAAAGAGTATGGATCATTGCAGTCACGAAAACTTCAAATCTAAGTATCGGCATCTCCTGCCAGGGTTTGTGCAGTGGATGCGGTTTTGGGTGACCGACGAGCGACTTCGTTGAAAATCAAAAACCTCAGAGATCTTCTGCGTTGGGTCTTTCACGAGGAGTTGTATTGCGTGAGCTATTTTGAACTCCTCCATCCAGCTTTCCATTTGGCACCACGATAATAAAAACGTAATTAGGTGCAGTCTAAAGGAGTTCAATCCATCTCCGCTTCGAGCCAACTCCATGCCGTGTTTTTGGTGATAGTGGTGGAGCTGGTGGTGGTGGCGATGATAGTGGTGGAACTGGTGGTAGTGGCGGAACTGGTGGTGGTGGTGGAGCTGGTGGTGGTCGTTTAAGAAGGCCAGATCAAATAGTTCTTCCAAACAGGCCAAACAAATCTCTGGGACATCGATGATGTTGATGATGATGATCGTGGTGATGATGATCATCATCATCATGATGGACCGCATTACCAGCCACGGCGTGTCCAAACAGCTTCTGTCTAACCAGATAGCTAGAGATAAACGGGCGCAGCACAGGCTAGAGAAGAGATGGAGTGATGTGGTACAAGAGGTGTGGAATTGAGTGGACTTGCCAAAGACTGGTACCAGCGCTATCAAGATCGACCTCTGTGGAGGAGGCTCGTGAAGGACGCTGCTACTGGGCAGTCGTCCTCCAGCAACAACTGAGGGCAGAGGAGCGACGCTCACAACAACGAGCGGAGCGCCGGGCGGATAAAATGCAGCAAGATGGCACAGTAGGGCACACGGGTGGTGCATCTGCCAGTCATCTCAGTCAGTCAACCCGTGGCACCTGGGTCTGTCCCGTGACCTCTAGTCAGAAGCGAGTCTTCCACACTCCACGTGGCCTCGTGGTGCACCTAGCCTGGCACAAGCGCCGTGGTGATGCCATCATCACTTGGTGGCGAGTGGCGGCTGCTGTTGTTGTTGTTGTCGCTATTCAGAATCAGAATATTTATTTATACTGGAGGAATCCGATGAGCTGTATAGCTCTTTGTCTCAGATGCCCAGTAGGGCGGGTCATGAAGTTACAACAACAAACAACACAACAACAAACAACACAACAACAAACAACACAACAACAAACAACACAACAGCGCAATAGGAGTGCAAAGTATAGGAAGAGGTAAACAGATAACTCGAACAAAAAACAACATTTATTTTACCAGATTGCTACTTTTTCAGAAGCGATCTGGCCACAAATGATTGCTCAACGAAGTGGCTTATCATGTGGATGATTACACATGTCCGTATGTTGAACTTCTTTCGCACCGTACGTAGCCAACCGTGCTAATCGGGGGTGCGGGCGGGCGTGAGGACAACAAATAAACACAACAACAACAAGCGAGTTCAGAAGAGAATTAGTTTGTCAATCTGTGATGGACCCAAACTTCAAGGGACAGCAGTGTAATCGAGGTCACTCAAATCGCTCACCGCGTGATCGCAACAAAAATCGTGTCGGTGCCTCGCTCGTGTGCATGCGTGTATTACGAATCGCGGTTATATAAATACGTGTGAGTGTGTGTATTTTTAATGGGGGGGGGGGGGGGAATCATAACATTGTGGTCTCTGTGCGCATTATCGCCGAGAACAGCTTTTAATTATCGCCCCCGTTCCAACGCGTTTTTCTGTTTTTCACTTTCTTGCGCGGCGTTTTTGTTGTTTTCGCGTCTTGAGTCCAATTAAACAACTCCCCGTTCTCCAGACAATGATGTCGGCTCTAATTACCACGATACCGCCGAAATGCGTCCTCGCTGCTAAAAATGCACAAACGTCAAAATCGTCGAGAGGAGAGGAACGCGCATCCGAAACCGCTGGTGTCATTGTTAGTAGCGCTAAACTGGACTCACAAATCCAGACGTCCCGTGGCTCCAGATTCGATCTCCCAGCCGCTGAAATTGAAATTATGGAGATGGAGCGATGCAGCCGTGTCTATGTTGTGTGTCTCTCTGTGTGTGTGTCTCTGTGTTGTGTGTCTCTCTCTGCTTGTGTCTGTCTGTGTGTCTATGTTGTGTCTCTGTGTGTCTATGTTGTGTGTATCTCTCTTTGTGTGTCTCTGTGTTGTGTGTCTCTCTCTGCTTGTGTCTGTCTGTGTGTCTATGTTGTGTGTCTCTCTCTCTCTCTGTGTGTGTCTCTGTGTTGTGTGTCTCTCTCTGCTTGTGTCTGTCTGTGTCTATGTTGTGTGTCTCTCTGTGTGTGTGTCTCTGTGTTGTCTCTCTCTCTCTCTGCTTGTGTGTCTGTCTGTGTGTCTATGTTGTGTCTCTGTGTGTCTATGTTGTGTGTCTCTCTCTGTGTGTGTCTCTGTGTTGTTTCTCTCTGCTTGTGTGTCTGTCTGTGTGTCTATGTTGTGTGTCTCTGTGTGTGTCTCTCGCTGCTTGTGTGTCTGTGTGTCTATGTTGTGTCTCTCTCTGTGTGTGTCTCTGTGTTGTCTCTCTCTGTGCCTATGTGTGTGTCTCTCTCTGTGTGTCTCTGTGTTGTCCTTCTCTGTGCCTATGTGTGTGTGTGTCTCTCTCTGTGTGTGTCTCTGTGTGTGTGTCTCTCTCTCTGTCTCTCTCTCTGCTTGTGTGTCTGTCTGCGTGTCTCCGTGTCTGTGTTTTGTCTCTCTCTCAAATTTAGTTCGACTTGACGACGACTGCTTGTGTTGCAATCGAAACGTCGTATTCTGTTATTCAATTTATTTACAGAAATAACCAACGAGGATAAATGTATAATCTTTATTTCAAGCTTTCGTGACTGCAGAAATCCACATTTTTTGGTTCTTTCGGTAAAGTCACGTGGGTAGAAAATTAAATAAATCACGACGTTTCGGGCGCAACACAAGCGTCCGTCATGTATAGTTTTAAGGGCCACTGGGACCGCTAGTGGCACGTGGGCCTTGAAATCAAGAATACTTCCTTGAGGGATGACGTCCCAACACCACCACTACGCTCCAAGTTGCGAGATGTGTTTGCATGTTTTTGTTGTATGAATCGGGGAGTACTTTTGAAAGGTTAATCCACACGAGGTGACCTTCGGGTAAAGGTCCTTTATTTGTAAATACCAACAACAAGAAAAGGGCCGTCCATAAATGACGTCACGCACTTAGGGGGGGGGGGGGTCAGACATTTGTGACGATGTGTGACAAGGCGGCGGGGGGAGTTTGAGAAATGTGACGTCACATCAAAATGCGCAACTTTAAATAAATATAAACAACACGCTCTACTTAATTAAATAGACGTTTTAATACATGTTTTCTCCTACAACATCAGAGTGCAGCGCCACATTCAATACGCACTACAATGACAATAGTTTAAAGCGATTTGAAGCATATTTTATTTTCAAAATGGAAATATGGTTTTGGGGGGGGGGCAGAGCTTTGTGACGTCATATTTGAGGGGGGGTCTGACTTTTTGTGACAAGGGGGGGGGGTCAAAAATCGTCCAAAATCGCGTGACGTCATTTATGGACGGCCCCCTTATTTGTAAATCCCAACAACAAGAAACAACAACAGCCAGGACCTGCGATAAGCACGTTTTGGCCACTTAGCGGAGCTGTCATTCGGGATTGACCAGGTCGCTTCTAAAAAAAAGCCGCAGTTTATAGTTTAAATTGCTTATCTGCGCCAGCTCGCAGACGTTTTCATTCGCCCTCGAACCCCCCAACCCCCCTACCCCTTGCAGCTGGAGTCGACTTGGACATCGGTTGTGAGATTCTAGATTTGAAGCTTTCGTGACTGCAAGGATTCATACTCTTACACGTAGGCTTTCGCGACCAATATTATTCATAATCAACGTTTTTTGGTTTAGATCGCGTTATTTATAAATGTGTTGGATGCAATTACCAGCGAAACGTCGTACTACTCAAATTGTAAATGTTGTGGTTTCACGCTTCAACACACCTACGTGACTTTACCGAAAAAACCTAAGAGTATGAATCCTTCTTAATCAACGTTTTTGGGTTTAGATCGCGTTATTTATAAATGTGTCGTAACCCTCCACCACCCGACACGGCCAATTAGTAAAAAAGTGTCACGTTGACAAAGGACAATTAGTTCACTGCTTCAGCCCACCGGTGTGTTGAAGCGTGAAACCACAACAATAAAGAGGCCGTCCATAAATGACGTCACGCATCTAGGGGGAGACTTGCCCGATGATGCTGGATGCAATTACCAGCGAAACGTCGTACTGAAATTGTAAATGTTGTGGTTTCACGCTTCAACACACCGGTGGGCTAAAGCAGTGAACTATTTGTCTTTGTCAACGTGACACTTTTTTACTGATTGGCCGTGTCGGGTGGTGGAGGGTTACGACACATTTATAAATAACGCGATCTAAACCCAAAAACGTTGATTATGAAGGATTCATACTCTTAGGTTTTATCGGTAAAGTCACGTAGGTAAAAAAATAATAAAAATAAAATAATAATAAACGAAAATAAATCAATTAAATCACGACGTTTCGGAGGCAACACAAGCTGTCTTCATCAGGTGTAAAAAGGCACAGCTACAGTTATTTTGCTGTGCCTTTTTTTACACCTGATGAAGGAAGCTTGTGTTGCCTCTGAAACGTCGTGATTTAATTGATTTATTTTCATATTCTTGGTTCTTTCGGTAAAGTCACGTGGAAGGGAAATAATAACATAATAAAAATTCAACATAATAAAATACAATTCTCACGAAGTTTCGGCCACAACGCAAGCAGCCGTCCTCAGGTGAAGAACAGGTCTGTCGGAAAGACAGCGTCAGACAAAGACAACAACGTCAGACGCCGTCTTTCCGACAGACCTGTTCTTCACCTGAGGACGGCTGCTTGCGTTGTGGCCGAAACGTCGTGAGAATTGTATTTCATTATATTTAATTCTAATTATTTTATTATTTCCCTTCTACGTGATTTTACCGAAAGAACCAAGCATCACGAAAGCTTTAAATCAAAATGATTTATTTTCATTTTTTTTTTATATTTTTTTTTTCCTACGTCGCTTTACCGAAAAAAAACCTACGAGTATGAATCGGCCGTGAGAGTTGGAGCGAGAGAGCCCCTTGCTGGTGAAACGAGGCACGTGCACGTCACTCGCAAGGAGCACGTCTCGTCGTGGACGGATCAAGTTTTTTCAAGTTTCATTTATTTGGTATAGCCCCGTGAGCAATTCGGCTCTTGAATCGGGTGCAACCGCAAAAAACAAAAAACGAAAACATGAACAAGACAATATCTTAAAGTGACTGAGTGCAAACAGAAAATCCAAGAAAAGACAGCAAAATATTGCAGAAAAAATTAACCCGTAAAAACAAAGTTTTTCACTATAAATCCTTTATATGCGTGGCGGCTAGAGTCCTCTCGTCCTCTGGCTTGAGATGGCTGCCACCTATGGGTCAGATGATTGCCTTCCACCATTAAGCAATTAGTAATTAAATATAAAAAAAATTCCGAAAATAAATTGTCACGTACAACGAGTCTGTGTGCAAAATGTCAGCTCGATTGGATCACGGGAAGTGGGTTAAAAAACGACCGAAAGATGTGCACGGTCGTAAGCGCGCAAGCAAGTCAACTTAATATAAAGGATTTAAAAAGCACCGTACACCAACGCTGCGTGCAAAAATCCCAGTGGGATGCAAGTCAAACAACAACAACAACCACAAGACAATTTAGATTAAGGCCATCAGTCTAACTCTGTACTACAACAAACAAACATGGCCAAACCAAAAAACGTTTCGAAAATCACCAAAATGAAGCCATAAAAGCAATGAAACAGTGCAGGTCATAGGAACTGTGACCGATCAAGTAGAGCGCCTTCATCCAAAAGCTGCCTCACATCAGTCGTCACATTGCACGTGAGATGATAGTGCTTGAGATAAAGATCGGGGGCTGTTGTTGGTGTTGTTACAAGTGGTGGTGTGGGTATGCTGACTGTTAGAACTGTCGGGAGTGGTAATTGGGGTTGGGGTCGTGATAGGAGTAGTGATAGGGGTTGGGGTAGTGATAGGGGTAGTGATAGGGGTAGTGATAGGGGTAGGAGTAGTGATAGGGGTAGGGGTAGTGATAGGGGTAGTGATAGGGGTAGTGATAGGGGTAGTGATAGGGGTAGTGATAGGGGTAGTGATAGGGGTTGGGGTAGTGATAGGGGTAGTGATAGGGGTTGGGGTAATGATAGGGGTAGTGATAGGGGTAGTGATAGGGGTAGGGGTAGTGATAGGGGTAGGGGTAGTGATAGTGATAGGGGTAGTGATAGGGGTTGGGGTAGTGATAGGGGTTGGGGTAGTGATAGGGGTTGGGGTAGGCCTGGTCGTAGCTAATTTGCAGGTTTAAGGAGTAGTCAACTACCGACTACTTCAGCACACCGGTGTGTTGGAGAGTAAACCCACACAACGTTTACAATTTGAGCACGACGCATCACTGCTGATGACAACCAGATTCATCAGGCGATTTGCCAGAATTCTGGTAATAAACTTTCTTAATTGGCTGTGTCCGGTGGTGGTGGGTTAACGACACATTTATATTTACTTGGTCTAACCCCAAAACCCCTTGTGATGAATATTCTTGGTCGCAAAAGCCTCATACGTGGTTAGTAGAGGGGGGGGGGGGGGGTTCGTATTTGTAGGCCGCTCAAAATGTGAGGCCCTCGGCTGTCTATAGCTTTTCTTAGCTCGTATATTTGGACGTATTTTGTCAGTATCAAAATAATGGAGAAGACAATTCAGAATGGGCTTTGCCTCTTACGGCAATAAAACCGGATGCGTTGAGATATTCGAACACCAAGTTATGAAGTCAGCGTTAACCACACATATCTGTGGCAACCACGCAAACCAACATGCTCTGGCAATAATAATATAAATGTGTGCATTGTGTTTGAAACTCATTGGTCCACACAAAATGAAGGCTGTCTCGAGTGGAGGCCAATCCGTTTCAGAGACAATGCACACATCATCATGATGAACACATGCACACACGATGATGATGATGAGCATGTGTTCGCCACAGGAATGTCTGTGCTTCGTGCAGACCTGATGCCTTGCAAATCGATGCCTATTTGACGTCTGGACGTCCTAAAACGCCTGTTTCATTGCCAGAAAAGGGGTGAAGCCTCTTCTTATCACAGCACTTAGCTCATGACTAAATCCGACACTGAAACGATGGTGGTGAAGGTGTTGATGGTGATGATGATGATGATTCTAAAAGCAGCGACGGCAAACCCACAGCTTGGGGTCTGGGCAGAGCCGGCCCTAGACCTTTGGGGGCCCTAAGCAAAATTTGGTTGGAGGCCCCTTTGATATTTGATTTTTTTCACCCACTAGCTAGCAGTGTCTCTAGGGGGCCCTCTGCTGGCCACGGGGCCCTTTGCAATTGCAAGGGTCGCTTAGTGGTTGGGCCGGCTCTGGGCGTGGGTGGTGGTGGTGTTGAACTGGAGAGGCAGTGAACAAGCCAGCCAATGGACGAAGATGCGGCTAGGAAGCGGTAACGAGGATGCTGGAGGGTGTTGGTGGGTTTCGAGAATGGAAGAGGCAAAAAAAAGACATTAAGGGTGAGTAGAGGTGTCAGCGACACTGATTGCTGCGAAATTGAGCACAAAGACAAAGATCCCCCCCCCCCCCCGTATAGGCTTAACAGGCTGTTGGGGGCAGGTGCTGTTAGCGAGTAGCATCGCCTTATGAAGGCCGTTATAACACACGAGTGGCTTTCCGAGCCTCCTTTGTCTCCCCCAGTGTTTGGTGTTCACTACACCACTGCGCAAAGCCCGCCTTGATTGAGGCCGAGTCGACCTAGGGGGGGGGGGGCTCATGGTGTTGGTGGCCCGTGAGCGGGGGACATCGATCTCGAGTCGTTGCTAACCGCTGCGCCACCGCTCCCCCACTCACTGATTGAGCGCGCAGTTCACATCACAACACAGACACCACTCCAGCACAGCCCAGCCCACCCCCAACTCCCACGCCGCCTCTCCCTCCACTCCCCTCCGGGGACGTCCCTAAATGACGTCACGCGAATTTGGACGATTTTTGACCCCCCCCCCCCTCGTCACATGGCGTCACAAAAAGTCAGACCCCCCCCCTGAAATATGACGTCACAAAGCTCTGCCCCCCCCCCACAAAAAATATAAAACATGCTTCAAATCGCTATAAAATATTGCCATTGTAGTGCGTATTTAATGTGGCGCTGCACTCTAATGTTGTAGGAGAAAACATATCGTCACAAAAGTCTGACCCCCCCTCCCCTCCTAGGTGCTTGACGTCATTTAAGCATGTAAACACATGCATATTGTATATAGACAAAGATCCCCGTATAGCCTTAACAGACTGTAGGGGCAAGTGCTGTTAGCGAGCACCTATGAAGGCTGGCACAGCACACGAAGGGGTAGGTGGCCAGCACCACGCCCGGCCGCCTTTGTCTCCCCAGTGGCGATGTTTACACACAGCGACCAGGTACTGATTTGAGGCTGAGTCGACCTAGGGGAGGCCCAGGACCGGTTCATATAGTCGTCGCCGGTGTTGGCCGCGAGCGGGAATCGAACTCGGGGTGTCGGGTTCGCAGCGAAGTGCTCTAACCACTACACCACCGCTCATTACACACACAAAAGACAAAGATCCCCCGTAAAGCCTTAACAGGCTGTAAGGGCAATCGCTGTTAGCGAGCACCTATGAAGGCCGGCACAGCACACGAGGGGGTGGGTGGCCAGCACTACGCCCCGCCGCCTTTGTCTCCCCAGTGGCGATGTTTACACACCGTGACCAGGTACTCATTTCAGGCTGAGTCGACCTGCGGGATGCCCAGGACCGGTTCCGAAAATCGCCACTGGCGCTTGGCCGTGAGCGGGAATCGAACTCGGGTTGCCGGGTTCATAGCGCAGCAAATAGCTATTCCGCTACCACTACCGCTCCCCGCACTCACACACGCACAGAGAGGCACGTCCACACTCGGTATAAACCACTTGAAAGTGGCTTTAAAGAATGAGTTACGTTTTGTTAGGCATTTGAAATTTACTGCGGACATCCAATCTTATTAACGGGCACGCGCCCCGCAAACACGCGAAATTGTATTCCACGCAGCACCCCAAACCCCCTTCTAGGTCTGCGTCTCAAGCGAGTTCCATCTCCCTCCACGCACGGCCAACATCAGTGGCGAGCGCCAGAGTATCGAACCAGAGCGCACCTGAATGTGCCGCTCCGCGAACCCGGCGGACCCAAGTTCGATTCCCGTTCATGACCATCGACATGAGCGGGAAACGATTTGAAGTGGATGCTGCACTTGCCTCCACCATCCCGAAATAAAACATTTTGCTCGAGTAACTTGTGCGGTGTTTCAATCAGCATCAAATCCACTCCACCGCGGGGATGGATCGAGACAAAGGCGGCCGGGAGTGGGGTGGTGCAGGTGGCTGTCTCTGGAGTGGACCAATCCGTTTCAAAGGCAAGGCATTAATTCGTACCTGATGATGATTGCTTGTGTTACAATCGAAACGTCGTATGCTATTATTTAATTTATTTTCTTTTTACGTGACTTTACTGAAAGAACCAAAAAGTTATTCCTGCAGTCACGAAAGCTCCAAGTCAGGTTTATTATCAGAGCACGTTTGCATGTTCACCACAATAACGTGTGGTAAGGGGGAGCCCACGGTGGCATCTTGCATACCACAGTGGCTAGGATATGTTAACTACCTCGCCTGGTACACAAGAGGTCGTGGGTTCGATCCCGATATTGACGCCTGTTGTGTATTTGGAGTTTGCGTGTCTTTCTCTCTCTCTCATCATCACTGTGGCTAGGATATGTTAACTACCTCGCCTGGTACACAGGAGGACGTGGGTTCGATCGCGACCTTGACGCCTGCTGTATATTTGGAGTTTGCGTGTCTCTCTCTCTCATCATCACGGTAGCTAGGAGATGTTAACTACCTCGCTTGGTACACAGGAGGTCGTGGGTTTGATCCTGACCTTGACGTCTGCTGTGTATTTGGAGTTGGCGTGTCTCTCTCTCTCTCATCATCACGGTGGCTAGGAGATGTTAACTACCTCGCCTGGTCTACAGGAGGTCGTGGGTTCGATCCCGACCTTGACGCCTGCTGTATATTTTCGCATTATACGGCTATCACTCATTCACCCCATTCATTCAATCCATCCATCATCATTTAATGTTAGAATAATAATCATTATCATCATATGGTTATCATTAATTCACCCCATTCATTCAATCCATCCATCATCATTTAATGTTAGAATAATAATAATTATCATCATATGGATATCACTCATTCACCCCATTCATTCGATCCATTCATCATTTTCTGACATCAATTTCGCTTTCACCGAACTCACGCACTGCAGATTCCCCCCCCCCCCCCATTGCTTCCTCTCATCATCTGTTCAATTCGCCTCATCTCCACCATCACACTCAATACACACTTTAATTCCGTGTAAAGCGCCTTGAATAAGGCGCTTTATAAATTACTTTAAGAGATAAGACGAAGCTTCGGCCACACACACACACAAACAAAACACACACAAAAAAGGTCCCCTTTGCAATCGCCAGCAGCAGTTTTTCCATCAAGGCACATACGCCCGCAACAGCTTCATTCTCAAAATCAATTTGCTCTCAATTGTAATGAGAGGACGGAATTCAAGGGGGGGGAAGGGGGAGTTTCCTTTAAATCAAACTCGACGCCCATTCATTACCCTGACCACTGGCCGCATCATCAAGTCGCATCCAGTTAAAGTTTACACTCGCGAAAATTAGGTCGTGTCGAGGAATAATAAATTAAGAAATAAATCAATTGATCGCGGGAGAATGTTTTTTTTTTCGTGTTTCGCTTTGATCGGTGAGTGTATTGATGGGTTCTGGCTGCATCTGTGTGTGCGCGTTGGGGGCCGTCCATAAATGACGTCACGCACCTAGGAGGGAGGGGGGGGGTCAGACATTTGTGACGATGTGTGACAACACGTTCTACTTCATTAAATAAGATTTTTTAATAAATGTTGTCTCCTACAACATCAGAGTGCAGCGCCACATTGAATACGCACTACAATGACAATAGTTTAAAGCGATTTGAAGCATGTTTTATTTTGGGGAGGGGGGGCAGAGCTTTGTGACGTCATATTTGAGGGGGGGTCTGACTTTTTGTGACGCCGTGTGACGAGAAGTGGGGGGATCAAAAATCCTTCAAAATCGCGGCGTGACGTCATTTATGGACGGCTCCTTGCGGTGGAGAGATGTCATTGAACCATCTGGTCTCTTTTTGGTTAGGACATCCAAGAAGGGTAGCATGCCATCCTCTTCTACCTCCATGGTGAACTTGATGGCTGGGTGTATGGAATTGCTGCGGTTGAGGAATTGGTTCAGAGCCGGTCGGCCATGTGGCCAGATGACAAACCTCTTCCACAAGTATACTCTTAGTTCTTTCGGTAAAGTCACGTAGGTAAAAAATTTAATGAAATTAATTAAAAAAAATAAAAACAATAAAATCACGACGTTTCGGAGGCAACACAAGCTTCCGTCTTCAGGTGAAACTGTCACAGCAAAAAATCTGTATCATCTTCCACAAGGACGGGCGTAGAGTGGATGCCTGGATGGTGTCCGTTTCACATTTTTCCATGAAAATATTCACTACAACTGGAGCCACAGGGGACGGGGGGAGGGGCCACGGGGGACGGGGGGAGGAGCCACGGGGGACGGGGGAGGAGCCACGGGGACGGGGGGAGGAGCCACGGGGGAGGGGGGAGGAGCCACGGGGACGGGGGGAGGAGCCACGGGGGACGGGGGGAGGAGCCACGGGGGAGGGGGAGTGGCCACGGGGGAGGGGGAGGGGCCACGGGGGACGGGGGGAGGAGCCACGGGGGAGGGGGGAGGAGCCACGGGTGGTGAAGTCCTCAACGGATCAAAAAAACCCAACAGCAGCGGCAGCAGCAAAAATTCGTCGCAAATCGCCGCGGCCCCTCCGCTCGCGCCGCTCAATCGCGAGGCCGCGGTCCCTCGCACGCGGCCTCCATTTTGAAGGGGGGGTGGGAGGGGAGGGGCTGCTGCTCTAGGATTTGTGATCGCTCGCGAAGGCCCAGGGCCGACTTCGAACACTCCTCCCTCTTGCATCGATCTCTCTCTCTCTCTCTCTACCTTTACACCGCCGTCTTTGTCTTGTTCTACACACACACCTCATCATCATCATCACCACCATCATCATCATTATCCCTCCAACAGTCGACGACGACGAGGAGGTTCAGAGACTGATGCTCTCGGCCCCGGCCTTGGAACCGGCCGCGATATGAACGCCAGGCCGCCGCCACAACAACAACAACAGCAGCAACAACAACAGCAACAACAACAACAGCAACAACAACAACAAGCCCAGGGCGCAGGTGAAGTTGTGGCCACTTGTTTGCTCTGCGTGTCGAGATGTCGCGGAGTTTGGGGGGGCAGGGGGGTGGTACGGAACCACGCCCGGCCGCCTTTGTCTCCCCACCTGCCCCCCCCCCCTGAGGTTTACTCACCACCACCACAACTATCACAATCGTTGTTGTTGTTGGTTGTTGTTGTGGTGAGCTGAGAGAGGGGGTGCGCCGTGGCGTCTGTCACCCATATTTGACCCACCCCCACCCCACCCTGTTGAGTTTTAAACTTTAGTTCGCTAATCGATTGTTGTTGTTTGGGAACTTTTGTTGCTGCTGCTGTTGTTGTTGTTTTGCCCCCTTGGGCATGTCAACAGCCCGGTTGGTTGGAGTTGCTGCTGGTGGTGGTGTAAGTTGGCAACAATCGCCGTCTCGCACCCATCCGTACGGCGCTGTGTGTCCAAGCCCGGCCGTGTTGCTTATATACGGCGAGGAGGGGAGGGTGTGTGCAGTGGTGAGGTTGTTTGACCATACTTCACCACGCCGGTCAATGCGGGATGGTGAAGACGCCAACAACAACAACAACAACAAGCGCCATTCGCCACTAAGTGGCGGTGACGTCACCACGACGCTTGTGCCAGGCCAAGTGCACCTTGAGGCTGCCACGTGAAGTGTCGAACGCCCGCTGGCAGGAGGTCACGGGGCAGACCCAGCAGGTGCCACGGGTCGACTGACCGAGATGACCGAGATGAGTGGCTGATGCACCACCTGTGCCCCCTACTGTGCCAACTTGCTGTGCTTTAGCCACCCGGCGCTCCGCTCGTTGTTGTGAGCGTCGCTCCTCCGCCCTCCGTTGTTGTTGGAAGGCGACTGCCTCCTATTGCCCAGTAGCAGCGTCCTTCACGAGCCTCCTCCACAGAGGCGCCGAGCACATGTACACACACACACGTGGGGACATGTAAGTACAACAATAGATGTTTTGTTTTTAAAGCAACGTAGTCTTGCAGTCCGAGCAGATACCAGACTCGACTCGGCTGAACTCCCGATATCTCGCTTGGTTGGAGCTGATTCCGGACGATTTGGTCTAAGGCGGCCACAGTCATCGTCAGCAGCGGTTGTGTAATACAGGTTGGGTCGGCCCCGCCATCGGAATGTGGAATTTACGACAATGCTCGGTCAATCTGTTCAACGCGTAGTCGTAATAGGGCATTAGCCACCAATATTATCCACAGTGGAGGTGGTCTTGGGTTAGATCGCGTAAATACAAATGTTGTCGTTAAACCCGCCACCACCCGACACAGATCATTGTTGGTACCAGATTGTCTAACAAGTGACGACTTCACATTCATCCCCACCCGCGCTGTTTACTGTTTAAGACCGAAACAGGAGGGGAAGGGTTTCTCCACAACGCTCTGGCTGGCGCCTGATGATGCTGGCTGCTGCTGCGGTTGTAATTACCGGCGAAACGTTACGGTAATCGAATGCTTAAACGTTGTAGTTGGGGTTTAACTCTCCAACACACAGCCGGTGTGTGTGTGTGTGCTGAACTGGTTACGAATTGGCACGTTTTTGTTGCTAATTGGCCGTGTCGGTTTAATGACACGCGTTTACGCGACATCGGCTAATGTGAGCCATATATACAATCTGTAAAGTCTGGCCGAGTGTTCTTTTATGACAGAGAACTCAACTCGCACACTGCTATTCTGATTGCGAGTGTAATCGTTACGTTACCGAGTCCAGCCATAGGAATGTGGAGCTGACACCCATGGAGGCGAGGGCTGTCCCAGAATGTTTTATTTTTTTGAGTCGCACAATGTAAAACAACGTAGGGTTCATGAAGCATACAAAACAAAAGTCATGCACATTAGCAAGTTCACTCAACAACTTGACATACGATGGAGGCATACGATTTAGAAAGCAAATCAAAAAGTATGAACACAATTTCGATTTAAAGCTTTCGTGACTGCATGGATTCATATTCTTGGTTCTTTCGGTAAAGTCACGTAGAAGGGAAATAATAAAAATAAAACATAATCAAAATTCTCACGACGTTTCGGCCACAACGCAAGCAGCCGTCCTTAGGTGAAGAACAGAGCTGTCGGAAAAGACAGCGTCCTAATGAACACTGCTAAGCTTGGCAGCTGTATATTATCTAAAGCTGTTATTGAAGGCTCACCAGGATCAAAGTGATTAGATAAAGGAAGGGGTGGGTAAGAGCAGGCTGGTGGAAGTTAATCATTCTAAAGACGATATTGAAATGCAATGTAGTCGTGTGCCCGAAGAAGAACGTTGTTTTAAATCAAGTTCAAGTTCATTTATTAGGTATAGCCCTGTGAGCCATTCGGCTCTTGAATCGGGTGCAACCGCAACAAACAATAAACTGCTCGGCTTACAAAACTGGCCCCCAGGAACGCAACGAGTCTGTAAGTCGGGGGACTGCCCGCGTAATAGGCAACGTTTTAGGCAATGGCCTTTCACGGCACATTTAGAACACTCTTCATCCCTGGCCTCTCTCTCTCTGTCTGCGTGCGCTGTGAAAAAGGTCCGTTGCCCGAAACGTTGCCTATTAGACACACTTGTTCTTGTTAAGGTCACGTGTGTTTTTTGACAAGGGTTGTTTGTGTGTTTTTGTTGTTGTTGCATTTGTGCTTTGTGCACCGCTCTGAACACACTGCATTGTCAAACAATGGCAGTCTCGAGCATGTCATCCAGTTGCATAGCCTACCTTTGTTGCCCCAAGGCAAGGGGTGTCTGAGTAGATAAAGGCTGATTAAAGGTGATATCCCTGCCTCTTGCACCCGCCACCGTTCGTCCTGTCCAAGTAGTTTGTTGTCGGTGGCTGATGGCATTATTATCCACGCTCGCGCTTTGTATATACGCACACGCATCGTGCCTTTTATGTGTCACGTCGGCCGTTTTTAATAGGCTCTGTCGGAGTTTTAGAAGTTATGGTGCAGTGCAATATGTGGCTTGTGTTTCTTTAATGAGCTGTTGAATGAGTTTCAACCTCGCTACGTCCTCTTGTCAGTTAAGTAAAACATCAGCTCGCAGGTTATGTAAAGCATTCGCCAATTAAAGTAGATTCATATGCTCACGACGCACGCATAAAATCACGTGCGCAAGAACAGATTGTTTAACGTCCATGCATATTACATGCGAATGTTACATATGTAATATTAATCATGTTGCGTATCGTAAAGCGGCGTTCATGTACGTTGTGTCTTTCCGTCGCTGAGGAACCAGACAAGCTGCTAGGCGGCTGGTACGAAACACGCCTTCCATTGCAAGATCTCAAAGCTCTGCAGTCCTCTATATAGTCAGATGTTTTCAGCCAATTAATGTGTTTTTATACGCATGGGTTGAAACTTGCCACAACATGCAAAAATAATACCACACCAATTATTGCTTAATTTTATGTAGTAATTAGTTTTGGGTCAAACTTGGAGCCATATCTAAGGCATAGGACATAGTGAGGGTGAATGTCATCAAATATATTCTGAAGAAAATACAAGCCACAGTGTGCTAAGGGTTTTTACCTATGAACATCTGATAGTTCACCAGCATTGGTTCAAGCAAGCCAAAAGTCTGCTGATGATAAACTGAATGTTGAAACCAGTCCAGAACTTGCTTGTGTTAAAGCAATGCAACTGAAATTGTGCACTCCCAAAAAGCCCGTGTGGCTGATGGAATGTGTTGAAGAAAAAATACTTTTATTTCTTATGTCGAGGGACAGGTATTGGATGGATGCTTCACTGTCTGCCTCGTCGATTTTATGGCGTGGATTTAAACAAACAAAAAAACGTGGCCGTTGCTGGAAGAGACATGGAAACGAAAGTTGAAAAGAGTGCAAAACAACGTCGATGCATGCTCGGAGTAATGGACGTCCTCTCTAGGACGCGTACCCTCATTTGGCCACCGCTCGCCAACCCATCGCTCGATGGAGTAAGAAAATCGCCTCGTTGCTCGCCTCTTTTTTTACATTTCTGCCAAACAAAGGCAAAGATGGGCAGGTGCTTGCACTGATGTTTAAAGAAGAACAATGAATGCATGGATGAGATAAATAAACTACAGCTTGCGGGCACATGTCATGTATGCAATTGTAAATAGCAGGGTATGGTGAGAATTGAACAGGTGGGGTTAGTGGAAGCAAGGAACAGCTACAGGCGGCGAAGAAGAGAAGGGATCTTGATTTTTGGGTTCAAACAAACTCCAGGACGACGATGACGGGGGTTTGATTCATGAGCCAGAGGGACCGCAGTGTATTCCGTCTACCTGTTCTCACCCCCCTCCCCCAGCTCTTGCAGGTGAATGTTTCTCCATTGAGAAGGTAACGAGTTTAACAAAGAAAACATCGATTGACATTTTGAGTCTTTCCTGGATAAAAGGGTATCATCATTATTATTACTACGGCTCTCGTTGGGCAGGTTCCGCAAATCGGGCAACCTCAAGAAGAGTAAAAAATGTCATCGCCCTTTAAATAACGCACGTGGTGTCATGTTGAAGGTTGATCGTCTGCAGTTGTAGAAGCTATAGATTTGCTTCGGGAATGAGTGACTGGTTTCTCACGTGCGGTGCGCGAAACTGAACGCGTACCTCCCATTGGCACGGTTGGCTACGTTACAGTGGATATGTTGCGATGCGAAAGTAGTTAAACATACATACAACGCACCACCACCCCATCCCGGCGTGGATGAAAAAGCAAGTAAGTTCGAGTACATCCGACGCCGCTTTTATGTTACGAGAGTTTGTCTGTCCTCAAGGAAGGTGGATTGATTAGTTGTCTCTGAATCACAGTCCTACTCGTTTGGCGTACTACACCCCAGTAATAAAATAAGTAATATTTTAAAAACACTTTTTGTTTTTAAACACGCTTTAATGAAATGTACCCTACTAGTAATGGAAGAACTCCATGACTCCAGGAAGTAGCCGCAAAGCTTGCCACAACATAAGGGGCCGTGGTGATTTACAGCCAACGTCGGTTGACCGTGGAACATTAGACCCAAGCCAAAACATAACATATAAACAAGATTGTTTAAAAAATATATATAATTTTTTTATGAAAGAAAATAGTATTGTCATCAGTATGACGTAAGTATACCAAGTTTGCAGTCGATACCACGTTGGGAAGTGGGTTAAAATTGAGTTACAAGATTTGAGGATACGACAACAACAACAGAGTGAGTTAATAGAAAGCGTGTAAAAAGGCCACTTCATAGATATGCTATTGGTTACACACATCTTCAAATTGACTAATATGTACGTCATATGAATGTGTGCATGTACGCTGAACTTCTTTCGCACCGTATGTAGCCAACCGCGCCTAATCGGAGTTACCCAACTAGTTTGGATTTAGTGCATCCTGTCAACATCTTGACAACGTGAGAGATTGTGCCAGAAAGATGTGGCACGACTACTTGAGCCATATTGGCACAAAACAAGAGGAAAGTGGAATCAAATGATGAAATGTGCAGTGGACACCAGTACAGGCTATCTGCCCATGGATCGTGATGATGATGTCAACATCCTTTTGAGGTTAATAATTTTCTGAGCACTACATTTTTGAGAAGCCCAAAAGTGGCTGTGTTGCTGAGAAACACGCTGACGTCATGGCAATGTTGTGGGGAATTTTGACTCCTGGTTAAGGGCCGCAGATGGAGATGATTAAAACAGGCTGCTTGATGTATTTTTTTTTTGAGCGTTTGATTTTATTTTATTATGAAATGCGACAACCCACAGAGGAATTGTTTATGCTTCCACCAAGTCTCATCAGCAGGGTTTGCCACCAACTCCCCCCTTTAAACCAATTGTGCTGAACCATTAAAAAAATCAACGTGTGGCTTCAGGAAGAGAGATATTGAAGTGCATCGCAACCACTAACATTGCCCCTTGCTGAAAGCAGGAAGTTTTTTCATGGTACTGAAAATAAGCTGGGCAAAATATTTTCTCGCGTTCAACATCGGTGCTGGGTAATTGCTGCCGGTTATGCATGCCAAAGTTGCAATCGATTGTGCAACGGATGACGGTGCGTTGCATAATTCTGCAGTTGCCAAGTCCTGACGTTTTTGAAGCCTCGTGTGTCTGCAGTTTATTCGGAAGAAATTAAGTTGTTTATTCATCTTTGATGAGCATCGTTGGGTCTCAAGACCTTCCTTCAGGAAGGGCCTGCATACCCAAATGAGAGCAAATACGTGTAGGGAATGTCTCCACGCACGGATTCATAGGCACAGTTTCTGTACTTCCATCTCTTGGCCACCTCACAGCCCCAGTGGGCAGAGGTCGCAAACGGGTTTTGATTCCGTACCCGTACCCGGCCGCACCAGGGTCGCAAACGGGTACCCGTACACGTGCCGGGTACGGGTAGCCGGGTATCGGGTAGGGTACGGGTATCGGGTACCCGATTGCGACCTCTGCCAGTGGGTTTGAGAGTTTACAATTGTGTTGTTCCTCCAAATCACTTGATAACGAGCATCCTTCATATGGTTATAATGAACGAAACTCATTAACGGCCTTTTGTCAATCAATCTCTGGATGAAGTGCTTTCCCGCACGGTATCAGTCATTGTTGTCCTTCCCCCGCTGCGGTGGCTAGGAGATGTTAACTCCCTCGCCTGATATGCAGGAGGTCGTGCGTTTGATGCCGACCCTGACAATGCCTGTATGTTTTGGAGTCTGCATGTTCTCCCTGTGTTTGCGTGGATTTTTCTTCGGGTCCTCCGGTTTTGTTACGTCCACATTCAGAATGAACGTGCGTTTAGAGTATTTGGCTGCTGTAAATTAATCCGGAGATAAGCCACTTCGTTGAGCTATCATTTGCGGCCCAGGTCGCTTTTGAAAAAGAGCCGTATAGTTCAGTGGGCCTTACCGAGTAAAATACAAAAAAAAAATTGTTTTTTATCGACTGTGCAAGAGTTGTGCGATGTGACAGAAAGAAACAAGCAATTTCTGGGTGCGGTAGCGTCTGTAGAGAATTGTTTGTGATGGCCTCTTGACCCGACCTTGTCCTTCATACAATTCTAACACGCGGCCAGGCGTCAATGCTGTGATAAGGTAAAGCCTGGCTGTTACCTTGCGAGCTCAAGCTTCTTCGTGCGGTGCCAGTGATGAATGGCCCCGAGCTGGACGACTGAATAATAGCTCTGTCTAAACACAGGCCCCCCGAACTTGTTTGTCCTGTAACCCGAACCCTGAAACCCTCCCAGTCATGTTTGCAGGCTTGATTTGTCCATTCCGTGTACACGATTCACTTCCGTGTGTGTGTGTGTGTGTTTTGTTCCGTCAACTGGTTAAGCCTCACTGGGGTTGCTGCCTCTTCCTCCTTCCAACGTAATGGCTCAAGCAAAATGACACCTTTTCTGAATTCTTCCCCCAATCGTTTGCCAATTTGCGCCGGTGGCGTCGCGTCATACGCGACTTAACCCCGTTCCCGAGACGGTCTGCAAGTTGCAGGGTGGATGAGTTTTCCCGTTCACCGCCAAATCTCGGAACGAGCAAGCGGCTCAGCGTTAATTTTATTTAGAGAGGCTTAGTAACGCCGCTGGTTTGTTAAGACGTTATTCACCGCAGAGAACTGCAGCGACACCACGACCGCCGCCACTCTACGATAGCTGGTACCAAACTGTGCCACACGCTCTCCCGCATGGCTTTTTACTTGCGGTTCCATTCCAATGATGAACACGTACGTCGTCGGAATGAGAAAGGGGTTGGTATTCATTCACAGTCATGTGAGCCTTCATGTTATAGACAATTGCTCCCCACAGAAGCGGATACCACAGAGCTACCTCTTGAGATCCCTTCCAAGTGACCTCTGGTCCACGCAATAGGGGGCAGCACTGTCCCATGAAAGTTAATGTTGGCACATCATTTACGTAATGTTTGGGGCATGGCAATCAACCCAATACTTTGTTTTCTTAGAGATGGAATTTAACCAAACTAAGCACAGAACCCGTATTTTTCGTGTGTGCAGATCACTTGAGAAACCAGTTTAATCGCAGCTCAATCTATATAGAGTGTGGATCTCTGAGGCTATGGGTCTCTGAGAGTGTTGGTTTGGTTGCGAGTCTATGGATGTCTATGTAAGTCTATAGGTTTCCTATGTGAGTCTGTGGGTCTCGATGCGAGTTCGATTCCCACTCACGGCCAACACCAGTGACGATTATCTGAACCGGTCCTGGACCTCCCCATGCTCAATTCAGCCTCAAATGAGTACCTGGTGCAGTGTGTAAACATCGTCACTGGGGAGACGAAGGCAATTGGGCGTGGTGTTGGCCACCCACCCCCTCGTGTGCCATCCCGGCCTTCATAGGTGCTCGCGAATAGCACTTGCCCCAACAGCCTGTTCAGGCTACACAGAGGATCTTTGTCTTGTCTGCCATCCTACGAACCCTGTGACCCCTATTTTGATTTGCCGCTCACACCAACACTGGTGACGATTATCTGAACCACTCCCCTACCAGGCTTCTCCTAACAAGCACTTGTCCCAAAAGTCTGTCTGAAAAAGTTCTCACAGGTTGGGGGGGATGTTTTGTCTCGCTGCAGGGGGTGAGATGCCGGCCGAAGGGAGCCTGCTCTCGGGAACGGCAGGCGCCCTGTCTCTGCCAGGACAGGGCCCCATGAGCGGCCACCCACACGCCCTCGCCCTCCCGCAGTCGGCCTCCGGCACCCCGGCGGGCCTCGGCGCGAAGAAACGTACCGGGTGAACCACCGCGCACCGCACATTCAACCGCCGTGCCGTCGCGTCCATGCCGTCGTCTCGACGCGTCGCCGTTAGCCGGGCATCACCTTTTGAAATTCGCTGACGGGTCACGATCGCGGAAAGTTTGCCCCGCGAACCGAAGTTCTGTCTAGATCAAGCCCTTAGTTTAGCGTTGACTTCCGTTAGGTAAATTGGAGAGGCTTTCCCACGGAAAGACGTTTCCGCTCCAAGACGTAATAAAAATAAGCTTAAGAAAGCAGCAAACAATTTTATTAAGCACACGTTTGATGTAAAATATCAATAATAACACTCTAAATAAGTCGCGAAATATAAATACTCTACAGTACTTACTAGGAACTGTCATGAAATGCACACTCGGACAAATTACAGACCGTGCATTGCTAGATTATATTCCCACCCCCAAAAATTTTTTTATTTAGAAATTCCAAATTCAATAATTGCGAATTTATCGTAAGGTTCAACAAGCAATGTCTGTACTATCATCTCTTAATGTTTTTTGTCACCCCCGTTAACCGTCTTCGCTGGATTACGACGCACTCGTTTACCCTCGCGTATTAAAGGGGGCCACGGTGGCGAGATGTTAACTACCTCGCCTGGTATACAGGAAATTGTGGGTTCGATCTCACCCGTAATGCCTGTATATTTGGAGTTTACATGTCTCTCTCCCTGTGGTCAGGTCGATTTTTCACCAGGTCCTCTGGTTTTTCCCTCCACATTTAGAAACATTCATTTAGAATATTTGGCTGCTTTAAATTTCAACGTGAATATAGTCTGAGCTATCGTTTGTGGCCAGGTCGCTTCTGAAGAAGAGCTCTGTAGCTCGGTGGGGCTTACCTGGTAAAATAAAATATAAATAGTTTATAGTTAACTTCCATTGCTGCACAGCATTGCCTCGTCTTCCGCAATGTTTGCAACCGGGACATCGGCTACCCACCTCCGCTTCTGTTACACAAAGAAGTTACAGGACGGAAATAAGTTATAACACCGGACTACGAGCACATCGACATTCACCCGCACACACGCCACAAATGAACGGCAGAGGATTTTCACCATACACTTTGCTAATGGTTCAAAGCAAGCGGCCACAACCTGCATGCATACATCATCGTCCACGTCATAAACCACTTGGTTGAGCTATCATTTGTGGCTAGGGCGCTTCTGAAAAAGAGTTACGTTAGCTCGGTGGAAAAATTAAAATTGTTTAGTTTTTTCTTCTTGGCTCTTTCGGTAAAGTCACTTAGAAGGGAAAAAATAAAATAATAAAATTAAACAGCGTCTTTCCGACAGCCCTGTTCTTCACCTGAGGACGGCTGCTTGCGTTGTGGCCGAAACGTCGTGAGAATTGTATTTTATGTTTTATTTTTATTATTTTATTATTTCCCTTCTACGTGACTTTACCGAAAGAACCAAGAAGATTAATCCCTGCAGTCACGAAAGCTTTAAATCAAAACGTTTAGTTTTTGTTTATTGACAAGGAATGTAGACTCAATAGATGGCAGTGTTTCCAGTCATCGGGGATCGGCTTTTGACGTTGTGCCCCTCCCCCCTCTTCCCCCCCCCCCCCATCCGTCGCAGGTCGGAGTTTGACGATGACGAAGATGACGACGGCCCCGGCACGAGCAAGTACGCCAGGTGAGGGTGTGCGTTGTTGTCAGTCCGACAAGGCTTCCTCTCTCTCTCTCTCGCTGCTCTTTTCCAGCCGTCTGTTGTGAAGTCCTCCTTTTCCTCCGGAAAACTCCATCCTCCCCACCCCCCCCAACTGTCGCTCTCTAACAGCGACAACAGCAGCAGCAGTAGCGGCATTGCGTTTATCTAGCGACGATCAGGATCGAGGCCTCGCACGTGGCTTAAGGCACCCGTGACGTACGTCGACTTTCACACGCATTAATTCTAGATTTGAAGATTTCGTGACTGCAAGGATTCATATTCTTAGGTTTTTTCGGTAAAGTCACGTAGGTAAAAAATGTAAATTAATAAAAGTAAAATAAAATAAAACAATAAAAAATCACGACGTTTCGGAAGCAACACGGAAGCTTGTGTTGCTTCCGAAACGTCGTGATTTTTTCTTTTGTTTTATTTTATTTTACTTTTATTAATTTACATTTTTTACCTACGTTACTTTACCGAAAAAACCTAAGAATATATTTCACACGCATGTAATGGAGATTTTTTTTTTACGCCGACCTGCGGGCGGGGTGGGGGGGGACAAGCACACGGCCCGTGACCAAATCGTCATGTCCTGCGTCGCGTGACGGTTTGTTAAATCGTCCAGCGGTGAGGAGCGGTAAGTCGTCCTCCGTGTGTGTTTATCCGTGCTGAATAAAAACATTTATATATGGAGATGGCAGGAGGGCCTTGCGTTAGGTGTAGCGGGTTCAACCGTGACATCCCCTTAAGCATGCCCACGACGCGACCCTCGCTCAATCAAGCGCCCGCTAATTTACTGAAACCAGCACTTGCCTAGCCAGCCACAATTCGGCACCATTTATTCTTTGGTGCGCACCACGCGTGGTGGGGGGAATCGCGATGCTACCAGAAGAGGGAGAGATTTTCTGGCAAGTTTAATTAATAAAAAAAAACATTTAATTGGTTGTGCCGCAGGTCTGAGGATGACCAGAATTCTGGCGACAAGGAAAGGATGGCAAGGTGCGTAATTATTAGCCAACGCCAAGTGGTCGATTTTTTTTTATTGTTCCCTCCCGGTAATTCTAGATTTGAAGCTTTCGTGACTGCAAGGATTCATACTCTTAGGTGTTTTCGGTAAAGTCACGTAGGTAAAAAATAAAATTTAAATTAATAAAAGTAAAATAAAAAATAAGTATAACCCGTAAAAACAAAGTTTTTCACTCTAAATCCTTTATATGCGTGGCGGCTAGAGTCCTCTCGTCCTCTGGCTTGAGATGGCTGCCACCTATGGGTCAGATGATTGTCTGCCAGTATTAAACAATTGGTAATTAAATATTTAATTTGTTTTCCCTAAACAATGTAAAATTTTGGAGATTTTTTTTCACGAACATCAATTGTCTCGCACAACGAGTCTGTGTGCAAAATGTCAGCTCGATTGGATCACGGGAAGTGGGTTAAAAAACGACCGAAAGGTTTGCACGGTCGCAAGCAAGCAAGCACGCAAGCAAGCAAGCGAACTTAATATAAAGGATTTAATCACGACGTTTCGGAGGCAACACAAGCTTCCGTCTTCAGGTGGAACCGTCACAGCACGATTGCTGTATTACTTTTATTAATTTTATTTTTTACCTACGTGACTTTACTGAAAAAACCTAAGAGAGTATCCCTCCCGGTAATCCGTCAGTGGGATTCTGACTTCGAAGCTCTGAGTTTTGAGCCACCCTGCAATTGTAGCGAGCCCATGGTCCCAGTCCTCTCACTCAGTGCCCCTGGTCATCTTGTGCAGATTTGCATTACTCTAATATAGCCCACTCACCCTTTCTTGTGAGCTCTGCAACCTTGTGGGTAGGTGAGCGAGTACCCATGATGGCTTGCACGGCACACGAGGGGGTCGGTGTGGGTCAGCACCACGCTCAACTGCCTTTGCCTCCCCATTGGTGATGTTCACACACCACACCAGGTACTCATTTGAGGCTGAGGTCAACCTAGAGCAGGCACGTAACCGGTTCAGATAATCGTCACTGGTGGTGGCCGTGAGCGGGAATCGAACTCGGGTTCGCCGGGTTCGTAATGCAGCGCTCTAACCGCTGTACTACCGCCCCCTGTGTTGTGCTACCGCTCCCGCATCGGTGCTTCTCGCTAACAGCACTTGCCCCGACGGTCTGTTTACAGGCTATGCGGGGAATCTTTGACTTTGTGTGAGTGAGTGAGCCAGCGCTCTGTAACCTTTGTTGTACTCGCATAGCATTTGCACGGACAGTCTTGACAAGAGGATTCTGGTGCAAACCCTTCATCGGAGGGTTGACCCCCCACCACCCCAAAGCCTCTTGAATGTGTCCTGCCTTTCTCAGCTGTCAACTTATCTTGTTGCACTGCTTCTATAACCCCCCCCTTCCCCCCCTCATAGATTCCGCCTTCTTCCTTTTAAACAAATTGTTTTGGTGATGCTGCTCCATTGGCAGCGGTGCACGAGTAACACAGGAAACTCGGCACGTTTGTCAGCAACACTGTGCATGCGGCCAGAGCAGGAAATGTTTATAATAAGTGACCTTTCGGTTATGCTCGCAGCAGCGGCGGCGGCTTTTAGCTCAGCCATCGGACAAAGATGGTGGTCACCGCACCGCGCGGCGCTTTCAGATGCGCTTCTGCGGCCGGCCGAAGCGCTCTTCCTTCCGATATTAGGAAGACACTGGGAGCTATGGACGTTTAAATCATCATCTCGATGGAAAACTAATTTTTTTAGAACTGCTTTTTGTGTTTTTTAGTTTGTTGTCCTTCCCCTGCACCTCCAATTAGCACGATTGGCTTGCGTAGTGTGAAAGAAGTTCAACATACAGACAGCTTGGTTGGCTACATATACGGTGCGATAGAAGTTCTAAACAGCACGGTTGGTTACGTATGGTGCGAAAGAAGTTCGACATACAGTACATATAGGTGGAGGAGGGTCTACTGTACAATTACACACAACCTAACACCCCCCCCCCCCCCCCCAAATAAAAATACAACTGAATCATGATTTTAGTAATGAAAGCCTACGTTTAAAACGCGTTATAATCCCGCTTGGCCTCCGTGGTCGGAGATCGGATGCATTCCAGGCCGTTTGCGCTCTTTTACGCGATTTAAAACGGGCGTTGACGCTGTGCCGTGCTCACCGTTTAAAAAAAAAAAAACTACGGGGAGCCAACTCGCAGTGAAATGTGCCAGCTCCCATCTTCGGACACCCCAAGCCGCCCACCTGCGGATGGAACGATCGTATCCGGTGCGCTCGAAGCTGCGTGCACACGTCCTGAAGTGTCCAGTCTCTGTTCTCTTGCTAAGGCGACGGTAGTTTCTTCCCCGAAGAACAGCGCGTTGTGAAAAAATTGCGTTATAATGAATAACATTTAATACATTAGCCTCTCGATTGTGCGAATGACGGGGAGGACGGCCGCGGATTATTCAAAATCGCGGATCATCTGAAAATATAACAATTTTCCGCGGATCTCTGTGCCAAAAACCACTAATGTATGTATAATAAAAAACTCGCAAAATCAATGATCCGATAAATCACTCAATTAGCACAACTGATGATTTCGATTGTTACTCTTTTGATTTAGAGCGAATGCTGACGGTCGACCGATCGATGCACGTGCTCTGATAACACTTCCCTGCTCCCGCACAGAAGATGCAGAGGCACGCCAATCAACATCAATCAAACGCCGCCCATCGTTGTAAAGATATACAACTACTGTACTGTAGAGGTGATCACGTGGACTTCGGATTAACCGAAGCACGTATTTGTTCAGTTTATATAACAATGTAAAAGTGTTTTTAGATTATTAATTTGGGTTTAAGGGAAAATCCACAAGTGGTTAATCCGCAAATCGGATAAACCGCACGTGGATAATTGAGTGTCTACTATATTGGATAAAGCACAGTCCGCGATTACACGTAAGGTGCGTATGCAGGCTGAACAAGTCTTGAGGCGTGTGGGGTAGCATCCAGCAGCATCCCAATGCCTTTTGCGACGCTACGCCGAGGCACCCATACAAACCGCGTATTCCTACTCGCACTGCGACGTAGTTCTGTCCAGTTCGCATTCCGCGTTCTAAAAAAAATGTGTTCCCTAATACATTAATCGCGTTATCAAATTCGCGTTATGAAATCCACACGGCGTGATAGCGGAACTTACTGCAGTTGAGTTGTTGAGGAAAATCCTTCCCCCGAAACAGCTAGTTTTTGGGTAGCCTCTGATTCGTGTGTGGAAATCTGAGCCGGAACCGGACTGCCAAGCTGCGAAATAATCTTCGCACGTGCTAAAAAAAAAAAACTCCGCGCTGATATGGTCGGCAAAACCTACTGGCCGCGACCGTGCGCAGGGAGAACCACAGCGAGATCGAACGGCGGCGGCGCAACAAGATGACGGCGTACATCACGGAGCTGTCCGACATGGTCCCCACGTGCAGTGCGCTGGCGCGCAAGCCCGACAAGCTGACCATCCTGCGCATGGCCGTGTCGCACATGAAGTCGCTGCGCGGCACGGGCAACACGCCCACAGAGGGCGCCTACAAACCGTCCTTCCTCACGGACCAGGTGTGCCAGAGGGCTGTGTGTGGCGCCATGCCCTGACCCCTACCCCCCATCGCTACCCAATACCCCGACCCTCATCACTACCCCAACCTCTATCACGACCCCCATCACTACCCCATACCCCTATCACTACCCTGGACCCCTATCACTACCTCAACCCCTATCACTACCCCATACCCCCATCACTACCCTGGACCCCTATCACTACCTCCAACCCCTATCACTACCCCATACCCCCATCACTACCCTGGACCCCTATCACTACCTCCAACCGCTATCACTACCCTTATCACTACCCTGCACCCCTATCACTGCCCCCAACCCCTATCACTACCCCCAACCCCTATCACTACCCCATCACTACCCCATACCCCTACTCCCATCACTAGCCCAACCCCTATCACTACCCCAACTTGTCCTTAACCTCTCCCGCCTGTTCTCCTAACTGTGACCATAACCACACCGCCACTTGCAAGAACAACAACAACGTTTCTTATGAAAAAAAACAACAACAACCCCACACTTTATTATCTCAACCACCGTCATCTTACGTACAATTGTACAATTTGCTGTAAAGCGCCTTGGAATTAGGTGGTGCTATATAAATCTTGATAAGATAATTGTATAAGGCAAATGTAATGTCGCCTAAATTTGACGGTATAAACCGTAAGAGAAAACTGACGTTCGTGGTTGTTTGAACCCAAATGGGTAACACAAGTTAATACAAATTATACTGCTCTACAATTTGAACAATCAGTAACGTGTTAACTTTCACTCGTATACTTCTTCTTTAACTTCATACAGAGCTCTCACAACACAGGCACTGCCCTCTCCAGGCTTAACTGCACTCCCATCTGCCATTTCACCCCTTTGTATCTGCTTTTCAACTCCCTTGATTGCCTTAACTCGCCTCAACTGTCTCAATTGCCTGGACCGTCTTAATGGCTTTAACCGACAGCTTCGTGGCTGTCCGTCGATCCCACTCCCATGTCCCAGCAACGAGCTCTGCGCGTGCGTGACCTCTCCCCCCCCCACCCCGCCCCTTCCAGGAGCTAAAGCACCTGATTCTGGAGGCGGCTGACGGCTTCCTGTTTGTGGCGGCGTGCGAGACGGGCCGCGTGGTCTACGTCTCGGACTCGCTCACGCCCGTGCTCAACCAGCCGCAGTCCGAGTGGTTCGGCAGGACGCTCTACGAGCTGGTTCACCCCGACGACGGGGACAAGCTGCGCGAGCAGCTCAGCACCTCGGAGAGCGCCATGGCCGGTCGGCACACGCACGCACACCTGCACACGCACGCACACCTGCACATGCACGCACGCACGCCTGCACATGCACGCACGCACGCCTGCACATGCACGCACGCACGCCTGCACATGCACGCACGCACGCCTGCACATGCACGCACGCACACCTGCACATGCATGCACGCACACCTGCGCACGCACGCACACCTGCACATGCATGCACACCTGCACATGCATGCACGCACGCCTGCACATGCACGCACGCACACCTGCACATGCACGCACACCTGCACATGCACGCACGCGCATCTGCACATGCACGCACGCACACCTGCACATGCACGCACACCTGCACATGCACGCACGCACGTCCGCACCCACGCACACATGCACGCACATTCGCATGCACGCATGCGGACATGCACGTCCACACGCAAGCACATCCATGCACGCACACCTGCACGCACGCACACCTGCACACACGCACACCTGCACGCACACCTGCACGCACGCACACCTACACGCACGCACACCTGCACACACGCACGCCTGCACACACACACCTGCACGCACACCTGCACGCACGCATGCACGCACGCAACCCTAATGCGCAGATAGACCTACACAATATAAAGATTTCCCCAGACAGCCTTGAAAGAATGTTTGGGCAAGTGCTGATAGCAACTAGCACCCATGAAGGCCGACACGGCACACGAGGAGGTAAGGTGGCCAGCACCACTCCCGGCCGAGCTTTGATGGCGTCGGGGGGACCCACACAGTGTGAGTCGCCCCCCCCCCCCCATGGGACGGCCCTGGCGATGAATCACCATCAGGCACCAGCACCATCAGCTCTGTCACCAACACCAAAGATCATCCATATAGCCTGAACAGGCTGTTGGAGACACTGCTGTGAGAGAGCACCTTGGAAGGCCGGCACGCCACACAAAGGTGTGGGTGGCCAGCACCACGCCTGGCCACCTTTGTGTCCCCAGTGGCGATGTTTACTACACACCGCACCAGGTTCTCATTTGAGGCTGACTCAATTTAGGGGAGGCCCAGGTCCGGTTAAGATAATCGTCACTGGTGTTGGCCGTGAACGGGAATCGAACTTGGGTGGGCGGGTTCGTAGCGCAGCGTAGCGTATTCCAGACGGCCGCAGAAGCACATCTGGAAGGAGGCGATGCAGTGGCCACCTTTTTTCAGTGGTTAACCAAAAGTCGCTGTTGCGAGGACTACCAGAGTTTGCGTGATGGTTTATGCTCCTTGGCGATATCAGCAAGGTGTTGGTGGTTCATTTGTGGCAAGCACTTTGTGTGTAATCAGTGCGACCTCATAATGTGCTCGTTCGGCAACAGCTAGACAGATAAACACAGCAACACCGGTACATCTGCACAGCTACACGCACAGAGACACACACGGCTCTGACCCTTCCACTTTGTGCTGCGTTGTACCGTACCCGAGTTGTCTCGTACGTTAGTGGGGTGCGGTGGGTTGAATGGGTCTGTGGTGCTTGTGTTGCTGGTGCTCAGGACGTATACTGGACCTGAAGACGGGCACCGTGAAGAAGGACGGGCAGCAGTCGTCCATGCGCATGTGCATGGGCTCACGGCGATCCTTCATCTGCCGCATGCGGTGAGGCTTGGCGGCAACGACATTACAAAGACGAAGGTTCCCCCGTGTAGCCTTAACAGACTGTTGGGGCAAGTGCCGTTTATCGAGTAGCACATGCGAAGGCCAACACTGTGCGGGAGGGGGTGACGCGGCTAACACCACGCACGGACATTGAGACACCGGGTTCATAGCACCACTACACTACCGCTCCCAACACAACAGCCACTGCGTCATTGGCTCGCACATGGGTATAGACACGTGCACACATGCACAGGGAAACACAACAACAACAACCGCCATTCGCCACGCTTGTGCCAGGCTATGCGCACGTTAAGACCACGTGATGTGTCGAACGCCCGCTGGCAGATCACAGAACAGACCCAGGTGCCATGGGTTGACTGACTGAGATGACTGGCAAATGCACCATCTGTGCCCCCTACTGTATCAAATTAGGGGGCACAGATGGTGCAATTATCACAAAACCACGTGAAAAATATCCAGGGGCACATAAGCATGTAAACACATGCATATTGTATATCGACAAAGATCCCCCGTATAGCCTTAACAGACTGTAGGGGCAAGTGCTGTTAGCGAGCACCTATGAAGGCCAGAACGGTACACGAGGGGGTGGGTGGCCAGCACCACGCCCGACCGCCTTTGTCTCCCCAGTGGCGATGTTTACACACCGTACCAGGTACTCATTTGAGCCTGACTCGATCTGTTCAGATAATCGTCACTGGTGTTGGCCGTGAGCGGGAATCAAACCCGGGTCGCCGGGTTCATAGCGCAGCGTAGCGCTAACCGCTACACTATACACACACACAGACATCACACAAGCGTTACACCGCCAAGATCCCAATTCTAGATTTGAAGCTTTCGTGACTGCAGGGATTCATACTTTTAGGTTATAAAGATCCCAATTGCTGACAGAAACTGAGCAAAAGACTGCTAAAAAGGATGTACATTGTACGCACTGGCCACGTGTTTTAGAGGGCATCGATTTTCCAGTATCCTTAGAGCGCAGTACAAAGCTGGCAGCTTGCGAGCTTTCTGACCCGCCCCTCCTGGACATCTGCGAGAAACAGGTTTGTAGCTCATCGAATTTCTCCAGGTTAAGATTCAGATTTTGGCACGTGGACGTGTGGACGTGTTCGCACGCTCCTTGCTCGTGTAGACCAAGGTGGGGTTGCCAGGTTTTTGACCCGATGAGCCACGTACCCAAATGTTCATGTGACCAAGAGCCGCAAGACGCGCGTGGGGAGGTCACGGGGTCGGTTAGTGCCCACCGGTTGGCTGTGAGGTTTTGATTTTAGAAATATATCTGCAGGAGCACCTTGGGAGTGCTCATGTGTGAGTCCGCTGCGAAGGGTGAGTGTCCCGGGTCGCTCCCAATTCCGCAGATTTATTTTTCTCTTTAAAAAAAAATTAGTTCCATGGAAAAGTCAGGAATCTTCTGCGTCTCTTCTTTCTTTCAAAAAGTATTATAGAAACAAAGATTCAGGTACACAACACAGGATATGAAAGGGGGTTGACACCAGCACAAACACATTATAGATTACAGTGCAATGGAAACTAAACTGCACGTTTCAATAAACTCTACAACCCTGGTGTCTTCCAAAGCTCTGATACCCCTGCAGAGGGAGCTGGTAGGAACGTTGGGTTGCTCGGTCAATGGCCAGGGTCAACGGCGGCGTGGTGTATTCCGCAAATATGCCCGACGGTGAGGGCGGGCACAAGCCGCGTGAGTAGGTTAAACGTTGAGTTTTATAAGGGCACCACGGGGTGACCAGCCCCTCCCCACCCAGCCCCTCCCCACCCCTTTCTCCCCACCCAGCCCCTCCCTCCCCACCCAGCCCCTCCCCACCCAGCCCCTCCCCACCCCTTTCTCCCCACCCAGCCCTTCCCTCCCCACCCAGCCCCTCCCCACCCTTCCTACCCAGCCCCTCCCCACTCTCCCCTCCCCACCCAGTCCCTCCCCACCCAGCCCCTCCCCACCCTCCCCACCCACCCCCTCCCCACCCTCCCCTCCCCACCCAGCCCCTCCCCACCCTCCCCTCCCCACCCAGCCCCTCCCTCCCCACCCAGCCCCTCCCCACCCTTCCCACCCAGCCCCTCCCCACCCTCCCCTCCCCACCCAGCCCCTCCCCACCCTCCCCACCCAGCCCCTCCTCACCCTCCCCACCCAGCCCCTCCCCACCCTCCCCACCCAGCCCCTCCACACCCTCCCCACCCAGCCCCACCTTCCCCACCCAGCCCCTCCCCACCCAGCCCCTCCCCACCCAGCCCCTCCCCACCCTCCCCACCCAGCCACTCCCCACCCTCCCCTCTCCACCCAGCCCCACCCCTCCCATTTTTGGATGGAACCAAGTGGTTCCTAACAGTATGAATGCTCTTAGAAATCAATGCCCACGGGAGGAGAGGCAGTGAGGGGATCTGCTGCGTCTCTTTGTGAAGCCGCGCTTGACCCCCCCCCCCCCCCCACATGCGGCTCATGAGCCGCAAGTTCTCGCAGACTCGTGGCGCGGACGCTTTCAACACTCGACTGTTTTTGTTGGTTTGTCGTGGCAGGTGCGGCACAACTCCGGTCGACCCCCTCTCCATGAACCGGCTCAGCCACCTTCGCTTCAGGTGAGTGAGCCGCGACGCTGCCCAGCGCTAGCGCGGGTGCCATCCGTTGTAAATATAACATCTCCCTAGCCACCGTGTAGCGCCAGGATGTTAATTACCTCGCTTGGTATGCAGGAGGTCGTGGCTTCGATCCTGACCCTGACGCCTGCTGCTGTGTATTTGGAGTTTGTGTGTCTCTCTCTCTTTCTCATCATCATCACGGTGGCTAGGACGTCGATCCTGACCCTGACGCCTGCTGCTGTGTATTTGGAGTTTGTGGTGTCTCTCTCTCATCATCATCATCACGGTGGCTAGGAGATGTTAACTACCTCGCTTGGTATGCAGGAGGTCATTGCTTCGATCCTGACCCTGACGCCTGCTGCTGTGTATTTGGAGTTTGTGGTGTCTCTCTCTCTCATCATCATCATCACGGTGGCTCGGAGATGTGAACTACCTCGCTTGGTATGCAGGAGGTCATTGCTTCGATCCTGACCCTGACGCCTGCTGCTGTGTATTTGGAGTTTGTGGTGTTCTCTCTCTCTCATCATCATCATCACGGTGGCTAGGATTAACTACCTTGCTTGGTATGCAGGAGGTCATTGCTTCGATCCTGACCCTGACGCCTGCTGCTGTGTATTTGGAGTTTGTGGTGTCTCTCTCTCATCATCATCATCACGGTGGCTAGGAGATGTTAACTACCTCGCTTGGTATGCAGGAGGTCATTGCTTCGATCCTGACCCTGACGCCTGCTGCTGTGTATTTGGAGTTTGTGGTGTCTCTCTCTCTCATCATCATCATCACGGTGGCTCGGAGATGTGAACTACCTCGCTTGGTATGCAGGAGGTCATTGCTTCGATCCTGACCCTGACGCCTGCTGCTGTGTATTTGGAGTTTGTGGTGTCTCTCTCTCTCATCATCATCATCACGGTGGCTTGGAGATGTTAACTACCTTGCTTGGTATGCAGGACAAACGCATGTCGGGAGGCATTACGTGCCCGCGCTTCTTTCTTGCTATCAATACGAGCTGTTGATTGTCCCCCGCTCCCCAACTTGTTTTTGTGGTTGGCCGTTTCTTTTTCGCTCGGACCGACAGCAGCAAAATCGTCCTTCGCGTGTCGATGA
Organism: Lethenteron reissneri; assembly: GCF_015708825.2. NCBI lineage: Eukaryota > Metazoa > Chordata > Hyperoartia > Petromyzontiformes > Petromyzontidae > Lethenteron > Lethenteron reissneri. Next base: position 2,452,016 of record NC_083779.1, read on the forward strand.
ACTGTGCCGGTGTTTGCTCGCAGGAACGGTCTGGGCCCCGTCAAGGACGGGGAGCCGCAGTACGCCGTGGTGCACTGCACAGGATACATCAAGGCTTGGCCGCCCGCCGGTGCGTTCTCCAACAACACCCTGCCCCGTCACCCCGCCCTTTAACACAAACATAGCCTGTACGGGCAACCCTCGATTGGCGACCGGGGATGCCTTCTTCAAAAAACCCCGCGTAAAAACGACATTTCTTCCATCGAAATGGCTATTCTCCGTTGATGTTACCCGATAATATTGCATCGTTTTTCACGGTACTAAAAATTAGAACAATTATTAGTTTAAGACGTTGACCGTGGGCCCCCCCCCTGTGTGTTTGGCTCCCCATAGGCAGCTCAGTGGCCTCCAACCTTGGGGCTTTTTCAGGTGAGCGGAGCGGCACGCATCTCGCGTCAGACTTTCCGTGCGGCTTGTGTGCAAACGATCGATTAGGGCTCAGGTTAATGGATCACCCTGCCCCCCACCTCCCGCCACCCCCCCCACTCCGCCGCCCTCGCCTTGCTAAGATTGATTGGTCGCGATTCCGAGTAATGATTCTACTCGAAGCTTTGCGCGTTACCTCGGTCCGCACTCTCTGACATGCATGCGTCTGTAAATTCCGGGAGGGGGGTGGGGGAGTGGTGGTGCTGTGGTTCGCGTACCAAGCTGTAACATCAGTGGAGATGATCTGATCCCGGTCCTGGAGCAGCTGCCATGGCTTGACAGAGCCTTCAATGAGTACCTGGCACGCTGTGTGAGCATCAGTGCCGGGGAGACGGCAGCTAGGCGTGGTGCTGGCTACGCGACTTCTCCCCCCCTCCTCCCACCACATGGTCCGAGCCGACCTTAATACGTGCTCGCTAACAGCACTTGACCCAAAAGTCCGTACAGCTACCCGGGTGACCTTTGTATTTGACCGACGCGGTTCCTGTAGTGCAACGTTTTGACTGACGCTGCGTCCTTCCCCCCGCCCTCCCCACGCGCTGCCAGGGATGGCCATCCCGGACGAGGAGGCGGAGGCTGGACAGGGCAGCAAGTTCTGTCTCGTGGCCATCGGCAGGCTACAGGTACGACACCAACACCAGGGTAGGCGGATTGAAACACTGTCTCTCTCATCACCACGGTGGCTAGGAAATGTTAACTACCTCGCCTGGTGTACAGGAGGGGCGTGGGTTCGATCCCGACCCCTGACGCCTGCTGCTGAATAATTGGAGTTTGCCTGTCTCTCTCTCATCATCATCACGGTGGCCATGAAATGTTAACTACCTCGCCTGGTGTACAGGGGGGGCGTGGGTTCGATCCCGACCCCTGACGCCTGCTGCTGTATAATTGGAGTTTGCCTGTCTCTCTCTCATCATCATCACGGTGGCGAGGAAATGTTAACTACCTCGCCTGGTGTACAGGAGGGGCGTGGGTTCGATCCCGACCCCTGACACCTGTTATTTATTTGGAGTTTGCGTGTTCTTTCTCTCTCTCCGTGGTCGTTTGGATTTTCCTCAGGGTCCTCCGGTTTTCCCTCCACATTTTGAATAAAATATATATATATTTAGATTCCTATGACTATTTCCTCTTGAATTTTGCTCTCCCGCTCCTCCCGAAGTACTTTTTCACTTCTGTTTGCACTTTTAACGTATTTATATCTACATTTTGCGACGAGCGGCGGATGAACAATCGTCAGGGATGCAGGACCCTCCCCCCAAAGGAGATGTCACAAAATCTTGGCTTGGTGCCGTTGAGCGTCACGCGTGACCCGCGGTTGCTCGTGGGCTCGTGCGTTTGCAGGTGACCAGTTCCCCCAATTGCTCGGACATGACGGGCATCTCCGTCCCGACGGAGTTCATCTCGCGGCACAACATGGATGGGGTCTTCACCTTCGTCGACCACAGATGCGTCAGCGTCCTCGGATTTCAGCCGCAGGTGTGCCGAGCGAATGTCCTCCGCTTGTCCTCTGCTTGTCCCCTGCTTGCCCTCTGCGTGTCCTCACGTGTCCTCGTATCTTCCCCGTGTCCTCCGCGTGTCCTCCGTGTGCGCGCAGGAGCTTCTTGGGAAGGACCCTGTTGAGTTCTGTCACGTCGAGGACCAGAACCACGTGCGTGACAGCTTCCAGCAGGTGCGGCGACCAGCGATCAGACACCGTGGCACACAGGCCTGCCCCGCTTAGCCCCGCTAGCCCCACTAGCCCCGCTAGCCCCGGGTGGGGGGGAGAAGGATGAGATTGTGCACATTCAAAGGTGCCAAGTTTGTTTTGCTAACCAAGGGCGAACCCAAGAGACCCGGATATAATTTAATTCGCAAGAGTGACCTCTGCGGGCATTAGTCTGCCAGCAGGGAGCAGTAGCGCAGGGTGACCGCAGCTGTGGTGCAAGGTGACAGGGGCTGTGGTGCAGGGTGACAGGAGCTGTGGTGCAGGGTGACAGGAGCTGTGGTGCAGGGTGACAGGAGCTGTGGTGCAGGGTGACAGGGGCTGTGGTGCAGGGTGACAGGGGCTGTGGTGCAGGGTGACAGGAGCTGTGGTGCAGGGTGACAGGAGCTGTGGTGCAGGGTGACAGGGGCTGTGGTGCAGGGTGACAGGAGCTGTGGTGCAGGGTGACAGGAGCTGTGGTGCAGGGTGACAGGAGCTGTGGTGCAGGGTGACAGGAGCTGTGGTGCAGGGTGACAGGAGCTGTGGTGCAGGGTGACAGGAGCTGTGGTGCAGGGTGACAGGAGCTGTGGTGCAGGGTGACAGGAGCTGTGGTGCAGGGTGACAGGGGCTGTGGTGCAGGGTGACAGGGGCTGTGGTGCAGGGTGACAGGAGCTGTGGTGCAGGGTGACAGGAGCTGTGGTGCAGGGTGACAGGAGCTGTGGTGCAGGGTGACAGGAGCTGTGGTGCAGGGTGACAGGAGCTGTGGTGCAGGGTGACAGGGGCTGTGGTGCAGGGTGACAGGAGCTGTGGTGCAGGGTGACAGGGGCTGTGGTGCAGGGTGACAGGGGCTGTGGTGCAGGGTGACAGGGGCTGTGGTGCAGGGTGACAGGAGCTGTGGTGCAGGGTGACAGGAGCTGTGGTGCAGGGTGACAGGAGCTGTGGTGCAGGGTGACAGGAGCTGTGGTGCAGGGTGACAGGAGCTGTGGTGCAGTGTGACAGGAGCTGTAGTGCAGGGTGACAGTGGCTGTAGTACAGGGTGACAGTGGCTGTAGTACAGAGTTACTATGATGATGCTGATGGTGATGTTAATTAATAATAGCCGCAATCTTTTGCAATGCCTTTTTTCATTTTGCCAACTCCCCTGCTACGTGCGCGCGAACTCAGGTGCTCAAGCTGAAGGGGCAGGTGCTGTCGGTGATGTTCCGATTCCACAGCAAGAGCGGCGAGTGGATCTGGCTGCGAACCAGCAGCTTCACCTTCCAGAACCCCTTCTCCGACGACGTGGAGTACATCGTGTGCACCAACACCAACGTCAAGTGAGAGCCGCGCGTGATCGCGTCCCGAGCCAGCCCAAAAGTGCGCTCGCGTTGAGTCCCGAGTCTCCCGTCGTGCGCGGTGCCGCCCTCCGTACGGCCGTACGTGTGTGCGTACGTACGTATGTAGACTAGCCGTAGTCTCAAGCCGCACCTTACCATAATAATAAAAAGGGGGCCTGTCCTGGCCCATCACCCCCCACCCCTCAAACCAGTATATATACGGGGTAATATCTCTTGGAATCTCTCATTTACTTGATACAGCAAGCGTGCTGTGACGGTTCCACCTGAAGACGGAAGCTTGTGTTGCCTCCTGAAACGTCGTGATTTTTATTTTACTTTTATTAATTTAAATTTTTTACCTACGTGACTTTACCGAAAAAACCTAAGAATACGTACGTACATACGTTGAACTTCTTTCGCACACCGTACGTAATCGGAGGCGCGGGGGGACGGGACGGCAAGCGAAACGCACAAAGCAGTTCTAAAGAAATTCGTTTTCTAAACGATTTCAAAGTGCGTAGCTCCAGCGGCTTCTTAATATCAAAATGAAGAAACCCATCGAGAGCCAGACAGCTCCACTCCTATAGACCCACAGAGACCCACACTCATACGTACGCATGTTGAACTTCTATCGCGCACCGTATGTAGCCAACTACGCTTATTCGGAGGTTCGGGGGAAGGACAACAAACTAAACACGAAAAACAGTTCTCAAGAAATTCGTTTTCTAGACGATTTAAAAGAGCATAGCTCCAGTAGCTCATCCCCGTGGTTCATCGGCGTCCACGAGATTAACATTTTTTGTTCATCTTGTCGATGCAATACAAAAACGGAACGTCGATAATTACCGGAGCCTCCTCTCTGTCTGCGACCGTCCGACGATGTGTGGCCTGTCTTGCTTGACAAACCGCTCTTGTTCGTGTGTGTTTATGTGTGTGTGCGTGACGCACCAGGCAGCTGCAGCTGCAGCAGCAACACCAGCAGCCGCAAGCAGAGCTGGGCGCTCCGACGGCCAGAGCGAGCATCGCTCACTACGAAACGACGCAGGTGTGCGGCGGTGGCGTTGGTTGGCATCAGAGGTCGCAAACGGGTTTTGATTCCTTACCCGTGCCCGGCCGCACCAGGGTCGCAAATGGGTACCCGTTCCCTACCCGTACCCGTAGCCTACCCGAAATGAGTGGCAAACGGTTACTCACCAGTGACTCACTGGCCTACCCGTACCCGTACCCGGCCGCACCAGGGTCGCAAACGGCTACCCGTACCCGTACCCGGCTGGGTACGGGTAGCCGGCTATCGTGTAGGGTATGGGTATCGGGTTCCCGGTTGCGACCTCTGGTTGGCGTTGGTCGCCGCTTGCTGTTGCAGAGGTTTCACGATTGGAATCCCGGGCAGTATTAACCGCCCTGGTTAATACTGCCGTGTGTAGGGTTCCTGACCAGTCGTTCGTTGCACGGCAAAGTCCGCGTGATCGTTTCCGTGTCTGACAGATTGGAAAAATGATTTTCAATTATGAACCCAATTTTTATTATTATTAAAAGTTAGAAAGACTCGTGGCAGGCTTATGTTGAGCTTTGCTGCAGTTTGAGAACTTGTAAGTCATCTCGATTCGTAATGGGTTGGTGGACAGAGCACAAGAAATACGATAGCACAGCTACGGGAAACTGATATCTCGATAACCGACGCGTGGTAAGTGATCGGCATCACGTGGACAAAAAACAATAACGCAGCAGCCGTCACCTGCCAGGCTGTGAGGTGGGCAGCGATCCACCAACCATACCTTCACGTCTCTTCGATGTGAAAGCGTCATGGTACTCAAATTGGGGGCGCTGAAGTAGAAACTAATCGAAGTTAAAAATGTGTGCCCGGTGTCAATCAAATTCTACAAATCTGGACATCTATACCGTTATAACACAGCGGGGCAGGGGGTAAGGGAAGTGCGTTTTATAATCCGGAAAAATGCGGTAATATAACACGTAGGCTTTCGCGACGGTTATTATCCATAGTAAAAAAAAGAATGTGGGTTGGATCGCGTAAATGTGAACGTGTCGTTAACCCAGCAAAAACGTGGTACTCATTTGTAAATGTTGTGGGTTTACTCTCCAACGCACCGGCGTGCTGAACCAGTAACTAATTGGTCACGTTTCGTTTGGGTTGGCCGGTTTAACGACACATTTACATTTAGGCGATTTCACCCAACAAAACCCCCTTTACTATGAGTTAGTTTAGTCTCCTGCCCCCCCCCCTCCGCCCACCACTTGTTTGGCTCCGAGCCGACGCCGCCGCTCGTGCGTGTCCGCCCCCCTCTCGCCGCCCGCGCAGATGCCGCTGCAGGCCGTGCCGACCGGCCCGGTGTGTGCCGAGCCGCACGGGGCCAAGCGCGTCGTGGAGAAGACGGAGCCGGTGTTCGGTGGGACTGAGCGCAGCCCACGCTTCACCGAGGTGTACCAGGGCCTGCAGCAAGGTGGTGGCCCCCACGCGCCCCGAACCCCCGACCCCCCTCTCGTTCGCGTCCCCGGGGTCGTTTCGTTTCCTGGTCGGACCCTGAAACGAACTGCGAAATGTGTGTGTGCGCGTCGCTCTTGCGGCGGCGACAACTCGGCCGTAAAACCGGTGCCCTGGCGAGTTACGGGGGGAGGCGAGAGGTTTACATCGGTTGTGTTGTAGGACGGGTGATGAAACGATTGGCCCAGCGCGTTACGTGGGACAGGGAGGGTTTACGGGGGCCGCGTAGCACGGCGGATGCGACGGTAGCGAGCACGTGATTTAGGGAGGGTTTCCAGGTGCCGCGTAGAGCGGCTGGTATGATGGTAGCCAGCATGTTAGATGGGAAGGGAGGGTTTACAGGGGCCGCGTAGAATAAAAGCGGGAGAAATGTTTCGACATGACAGATAAATAATGGTAAACACCCAAAGCTACGTACAATGTAAATCTAGTAACCGATATAAAATAACGTTTTGCGTGACATTCGCGACAGAAACTTGCATATGGCATTTTAAAACGACATTTATAACTGCAAGAAACCACAACTGTTTGTGCGTGTGCGCGTGAGAGAATGTGTAGGCGTGTCGGTTCGTAGGTGCGCACCATTGAGCGTGTGGAGGTGGAGCAGTTGGCGCACTGCGACCAGAGTTCCATTTCCACTCGCCGTCAACTTCCGTGAGGAATATCTGATCCCACTGAGCTATTAGCTTATTTTTCAGAAGCTACCTCGCTATTGCGTATGATAGCTCAGCGAAATGGCTCATCATCATCATCACGTGAACATTTATAGCAGCCGGATACGGTATGATTCCAGTAACCTGCAGTGCAATTCTCAGTCGTGCGCAGCATTGGTGGCGCTTCATAGTTCTGCCGCTCCCCGACCCGCCGCGTAGCGTCGAGTGTGCGGGTGGATCATTAGCTTCACCACCCCTGACGTGAAACGTTCCGGTTGTCCTTGACGCTTTCGTCCTCCAGCAGATCAGAAGCTGAGCACCAAGCCCATGGGGGGAGGAGGAGGAGTGAGCTCTGTGGAGATGTACCAGCACAACATGCCTTACCGGCCGGCCCACCCAGCCCAGCCATACAAGTACGTACTGCTGACTAACCGACACCATCCTCCCCGTGCATCTGAACGTTTCACAAGGATGTACGCGCGCGCACACTGGGAGATGGCGGGATAAATTACCGAGGGTAACGCCGCCACCCCGCGCTACCGTGTCGTGCCGCGTTACTCTATCGCCGTGCCGCTCAGTAGTTCGGCGTCGACCGCTCAGAAACCGCGTGATAGCGGCGCGCGTTACAGCGGCGTGAAAAGCGTTCCCGAACGGATGAGCCCGCGTTGTAGCACAACACGGTGCAGTGTAACTACCGCACCACGCGTTAAGCGAGGACCCAACCGTACCGATCGTCGCGAGTGGCTACAAAAGAGCCCACGTTTGTTCTTTGGTTGTTTTTGTTTCGTTTCATCAACTGGACGTTGCGTGCGCTCAGGCACCCGCACGCGCACGGCACTCCGGCGATCGTGCCCGGGGTGAACCTGCAGGGCGGCGTGGGGAGCCAAGTCCTCGTTCAGACGCCACAGCGCCCGCCGGCAAACGGCCTGGGAGTGGCAAACGCGTGGCCCGCTACGCGGCCAGCCTTCACCGGCCAGGTTAGTCCCTCCGCACCACCCACCACCGCCCCCCACTACTCGCAGAGGAACTGTGCGTGTGTACGTCTAAAAGTGAATTATATTTTATCTCGCCGAACGGAGCGAGCGAGCGTAACAGCCCGGCTTGGGCTCATCTCACTGCCTCGTGTTAGGATTGTGTAAGGACAAGGTCGGGTCAAGACGACATCAAAGACTGCTGCCGATGATGCTACCACACCCCCAAGTTGCTTTGGGGTGTGGTAGCCAACTTTCAAGCGGGTCTCTTACAGTCTCTAAACTAAAATATGTTCGTAGTAATAGGCTTTTACCCTTTCAACTGGTACAAAAACTGACACCTATATACAAGGCATCATGTTTGCAATAACCACAACACAAGCAGTCAAAATGCAAACAAAAAGAAACAACTCTGATAATGATAATGATATGCACTGTCATTATCAAAGTTGTTTATTTTTGTTTGCATTTTGACTGCTTGTGTTGTGGTTATTGCAAACATGATGCCTTGTATAAAGGTGTCAGTTTTTGTACCAGTTGAAAGGGTAAAAACCTATTACTATATTTTGCCACTGGTAAAGGAGATGTTTCATAGTAAACTATTTTCATTTTACTAGGTAAGGCCCCACTGAGCTGTTAGAGTCGAGCTCTTTCTCAGAAGCGACCTGACCACAAACTATAGCTCAATGAAGTAACTCGTCATCACGTGGAAATTTACAGCAACCAAACACTCTCTCAACGCCTCCACATACCCTACCGCCTGTAATTCGCTTCGATTCACGTCGCTTCAATATTCACCGTCGCAGTATTCTCAGCCTTATCCAGACCATCCCCCACCCTTCCCCCTCCTCCTCTTCCCCCCACCCCACCCCCTACTATCCCCCTCCCACTCTTCCCCCCACCCCCTACTACCCCCCCACCCCCTCCTATCTCCCTTCCCCCACCTACTATCCCACACCCTCTCCCCTCCTCTTCCCCCCACCCCCTACCATCCCCCCCACCCCCTACCATCCTCCCCACCCCCTACTATCCCCCCTACTATCCCCCCCACCCCCTACCATCCCCCCCACCCCCTACCATCCTCCTCCCTCCTTCCTCCAGGTTCCCAAGCCTCAGCCGCAAGCGCCGTTCTCCGTGGGGGCGCCGCCGCCGCCGCCTCCTCACGGCTTCTCGCCCCCGGCGGGGGCCTCCGTGGGCGGAGGCGGCGGCGGCGCCATCGCCGCCAACTCCGTGGGGGGCGGCGAGGGAGTCGGGGGGGCGGGGGGCTCCTCCGTCAGGGGCCCAGCGGTCGTTCAACCCCCTGCTGGGGAGCCCCACCCAGGGGGCCCCGGGGTCCACGGGGTCCCCCTACAGCGGCATGCAGGGCGGGCGAACCGCATACGGTGAGGGGCGAGGATTCCTCGAATCCGCCCGCGCGGGGTGGAGCTTCTTGACGAGGGTGTTGTTAAGTCTTGACTGAAAGCTTTCGTCACTGCAGGAATTCACATTACTCTTTGGGTCTTTCGGTAAAGTCACGCAGATAGGTTCAAAGAAATAAACAAAAAATAACAGAAAAACTAGGAGAAAATAAAAAAAACTCGTATCTCGGCCGCCGCTGGGATTTGTGCCGGAGCGCTCCCAGCCTTCTCCCTGTGATCGAATCGCCCTCTTCAACGCGCCTGAGTCGTCCCGTCGGATGATGTCATGCCGAGACCGTGATCGCGCGTGTGTGTGCGCGTGTGTGTACGTTTTGTGCGTGTGTCACGTGTGGGGAACGGTGGCGCAGCGGTTAGCGCTGCTGCGCTACGAACCCAGCGACCCGAGTTCGATTCCCGCTCACGGCCACCAACACCGGTGACGATTATCTGAACCGGTACTGAGCCTCCCTGAGGTCGCCTCAAATGAGTACCTGGTGCGGTGTGTAAACATCGCCACTGGGGAGACAAAGGCGGCCGGGCATCATGCTGGCCACCCACCCCCTCGTGTGCCATTCCGGCCTTCAAAGATTGCTACTCGCTAACAGCACTTGCCCCAACAGGCTGTTAAGGCTGCACGGGGGATCTCCTGTACGCTCGCGCGAGCGACTCACGTGACGTTACGCTCATTCAACTTGAGATGAAAGCCTCCGTCTCTGTGTGTGTTTACGCGTGTGGGTGATGCATGCCTCGCACAGGTCCACCACGCTCATCATCCTTATCTGTGTCCGTGTGTCTCTGTGTCCGTGTGTCTCCGTGTGTCTCCGTGTGTCTCTGTCCGCGTGTCCGCGTGTCTGCGTGCCCGCGTGTCTGCGTGTGTCTCTGTGTGCGTGTCCGCGTATCTCTGTGTGTCTCTGTGTGTTTCTGTCCGCGTGTCCGTGTGTCTGCGTGTCCGCGTGTCTGCGTGTGTCTCTGTGTGCGTGTCCGTATGTCTCTGTGTGTCTCTGTGTGTTTCTGTCCGCGTGTCCGTGTGTCTGCGTGTCCGCGTGTCTGCGTGTGTCTCTGTGTGCGTGTCCGTGTGTCTCTGTGTGTCTCTGTGTTTCTGTCCGCGTGTCCGTGTGTCTGCGTGTCCGCGTGTCCACGTGTGTCTCTGTGTGCGTGTCCGTATGTCTCTGTGTGTCTGTGTGTCTCTGTCCGCGTGGGGGGCCACGGAGTAGCCGAGACGAGCCCTGGCGCCGGATCGTACCAATCGCGGAGAGTCGAGGGGGCAGCCATCTGGCCGCAGTGGCCAGGGCAGCATGGGGGGCAGGCGGGCAACGACCCTTCCCAGGGGCAGACGCAGCCCGAGGTTTTCCAGGTGAGTGCGTGCGCGTGCGTGTGCATGTGTGTGTGCGTACGTTTGCGTGTGCGTTTGTGTGTGTGCGTGCGTGCGTGTGTGCGTGTGTGCGTGCGCGTGTGTGCGTGTGTGTGTGCGTACGTGTGCGTGCATGTGTGTGCATGCATGTGTGTGTGCGTACAGCTGCCTACGTGTGCGTGTGTGTACGCGTACGTGTGCGTGCGTGCACTACTCGCTAACAGCACTTGGCACAACAGTTTGTTAAGGCTATACGGGGGGGTGTGGGGGCATATTTATCTTTGTGTGCGCAGTGCACGGGTCAGCGACAAGATCACAATCCCCTGCAATCGATAAATCAATAAATGAACTATAACCAGGGGAGAAAGGCCTGTGAGATAAAATACTCCTTGACAAGAAAGGAAATACGTACGCATGTGTTGAACTTCTTTCGCATCGTGCGTAGTCAACTGCCAATCGGAGGTGCGGGTAAGGGACAACAACCGCAAGTCCTCTTCACAATCCCGTGACCTTAGCATGTGCCTAGACATTCCATCACAGATTAATAATAATAATGAACCCTTCTGTATCTCCCCCCCCCCCCCCCCTAATTTCTCCTCCAGGATGTTCTCTCCATGCTCGGGGACCCAGCTCAGGCTGCGGGCAACTACAGCAGCGAAGATTTCGGAGATCTCAGCATGTTCCCTCCGTTCACCGAGTGAACGATAAGTTCGAAATCCCACTCGCGTGCCCGCCCATCTCTCGCGCTGGCAACTCTGTCCTTTATCCTGGAGCAATTTGGTTGTCCCGTACGGCCCACAGCTCCCTCGTTGGAAGCCCCACGTGCAGTTTCCGGCACGGTGTAGAACCGGACTCCTTCGCGGAAGGTGGGAGTTTGCCGCGTGCTCTCTTTGCTCGTCGTTCCGCAACCCCCACTCCTCTCACCGCTACCGGCGATGACGTCGTCACGCGTCGCCTTGACCCCCTGGCCACCTTGTGATGACCCCCTGTCGCTTTGTCGACTTGGAATCGAGCGCGACAGCCGCCCGCCTGTCGACACGCACCCCTCCCCGCGACGGCTTGACGACGGATCGCCGCTCACGAGATTTAATTTTTTTAGCGCCGGGTTTACATTGTTTTGGAATGTAGATTTGTATGTTTTGTTTTGCTGCGGGCCTGCGTTATTTGTCGGGGAAATGTCGAACGGGACAAAACAGAAAAAAAAGAAAACGACATCTATTTTCAGGGATAGTTGTTTTTTTTATCAGCTTCCAAAAGGAGGTTTGGGAGAAATGTCCGGAACCGTGTAGAGAACACAGTTAAATAGTGCATGCACCTCCTGAAAAAAAAACCACATTTGGTAAAGTTAATAGTGATTGAAGTGTATTTTTGTTACCACATCAGGTGCACATTTTGATAACATCGTATGTAATACAAACTTGAAAAAGAGGATATTAATTACTTCTCCTTTTGCTTCTTAACCTAAAGCTTAGCCGCTTGGAAACTCAGGCCTAATTGCACTTAGCACTGCAATAACAAAACTCGCGCCCTCCACCACCACACGGCACTCGCTGCCACCTCCTGCGTAGGGTTTACGCATCGCGGCGGTCGCTCGTTTACAGGGCTGTCGTCTCATTCCGCCAAAGTTTTTCTCGTTCAAATGAGCAAATTTTGGCGGAGCGTATCTCGCTCGCCTCGCTCAACGGGCAAGATACGTTCCGCCAAAATTTGCGGAGCGTATCTTTGCTCGTCTCGTTGAACGATCATCGTTCTCCTACACAAACCACCCCGTCCCCCCGGTGAAAAATTAAGTCTCCAAAACGTTCCACTCTCGAACAAATTTTTCTTTTCTTTTTTGCACTTGAGAAACACGAATTCTCATTTTCAAAATCCTTGGGGAGAGTCTGCAATTAATTTAGGCGGCGTTCAAAGGCCGAGATGGGGAGTTGGGCAACCAGCAAAAGCTTCCCCCCCCCCCCCGTACCGACCGTGTCGACGTCGCATTGCCACGTCGCTGCTTGTACGAGTTGCTGACAGATGCGCGGAAACGTTGGTAATACGTTGAACGTCTACGGCAAACGAGAGTTTACGCCATAATGCACAAATACTGCACTGGGCTCGGTGGGATGTGCGAGGGTGGGACGTGCGACCGTCGCCGTCCTGGAGTTTGGGTCGCGGGGAAGTAACGCTTTGGATAGGAAGTGCAATGTGTAATATTAATTGTGCGCACAAAACACCAGCTCCGTGCGTTCCCGACATACAAGCAGGGTTGTGCGTGCAGTGTATGTGTGTTTGTTGAACTTCTTTCGCACCGTACGTACCCAACGGTGTTTATCGGGGGGAGCAGCGTCGTCCATGTGACTGTTAATGGTCAGGGTAGCTCACCCACAGCCTTAAGCCGGATCCACGCCAGAAACGATCGCTCACAAGCAACTTGGTTGCACGCAGTTGAAGCGCTTCGTATGTGGATGTCTGCGACAGATTGCAGAGACGTAACTCGACATTGAAGCGACGGATCGCACGGCGATTTGGAGCGGGCAGTGTTTCACCCATCGCGTGCTTGCCGCCTTTGTGAAGCGGTCGTCACGATCCTGCGCACGCCGTTTTAATTCCCTCGCTGCACAGACGCTCACTCGCACGTGGACAAAGCAGTGGCTCGTATTTGTTCACTCTCCTGCCATTAAATTCGCACGATATTTTTAACGCCAAGCACCAATTTCACGTTGGCCCACTGATCGCTCGTGCGTGGACGCGGCTCTAAAGGAGGGGGGGGGGGGATCGTGCTTTTTCGCCTTTTGAAACGCGTCGGCGGTAGGTTGTGTGGACTCGTCGATTGCGCAATGCGCCTGCGCGTTCTCGCCGAGGATAATTTCGCGTCCCCGCTTTGATGACGAGGGCTGTTGAATGACTGCTAACAAACAAACAAAATGCGCAAGCTTTGTCTTTGCAATAAAAGTCGTCCCGCCAACATGCACAGGTAGGCCGAGTCAGGGAATAAATACAAAGTTGTAAAAAAACACACACAGACAGAATATCATGCAAACGTTGGGCCAAAGTTGCACGTTTTAGCAGGAAGCCAGCCGGGTAAGTGATGATGACCTGCTTTTGAAATATCGACGACGCTGCATCGTTCCCGTTCCGTCGCGCTTGACCCGATGCGCGAAGGGCCGATTGAAAATTCGTCCGTGCCCCGACACGGAGAGCGCGGCTCGACGAAGCGGTGTTGATTTCTCCCGCTCGACATCTGTGATGAAGGGAGCTCATCGGATTCCTCCGGCATGAATAGAGATCCTGACGCCGATCGATCTCATCACGTTCGCCGCGAAGAAGCGCGATGCGCTTCTGTCCACCGTCGCTGATATTACGGGGCTTTAATCGTCGCCCGAACGGAAACGAAACCCCCCCCCCTTCTTCTAGCTCCTCAAAGGAATCGCTCACAACATCGCCATTTGTTAGCGTAGCTGTGGAGACGTGGAAGGTGTTGGGAAGGCGGCAGGTCTGGTGGCTATGCGTTTCCTCCAGGCTTTCATTTGGCCTTCCTGCTCGAGTTTCTTCCAGATTATTCATATTTTTGTCAATTATTATTCAACATTATTTTTTACGCCACATCTGCAAACAGACGTGTCCGCTTTTTGGCATTTCAGAATGTTTTAACGCAAAGCATGACCAGATTCCGACACAATTTGAGGACTTAACCAAATCACCTGACGTGCCTTTTTATAACTCCCTTAACCATCCGTCGTTCATTGTGGCAACAACCAACCGCTTCGAATATCAGGGACATTAGGACAGTTAACAGCAGCATCCCTGTCAACCCACACGGTTTACCCCGTATTCTTCTACAGGGAAATTGAGTTTTCAGATCCATACGCCGAACGGCCGTTGCAATACGGGCAATTTTTGTTTATTTGTTTGTGTTTCTCCCTTGTGATGGGACTTTGTAGGATGAACGTTGAGATTTGAGGGGCACGGGGTGACCGATAATGTCTGAATTGGTCTGTAATAAGGTAGGGCACTGATAAGGGGTTGACAGGTTTGCAATAGCCTTGCTGCGCGCGCGCAGAGTGGAGCGCTCTTCTGTTGGGACGACCTGCTGCTGTAATTGAAATGCACATTAACCCCCCCCCCCAACCCTCCCTCCTGGCCTTCGCACCCAATTGGCTCGCAAGTGACGACATCGCATCGATCACCTCTCTTTAAGACGGAAACAGGAGGATTTCTCCGCAACTCGCCGCTGCCCGGTTGTGTGTTGGAGAGTAAACGCACGACAACGTTTACGTTTCGACAGCCCGAGTTGGATATCGCCTGATGATGCTGGTTGTAATTACCGGCGTACTCGAGTGGTAAATGTTGTGGGTTTTACTCTCCAACACACCGGTGTGCTGTACTCGTAACTAATTCGCACGACATGGTGGTGGCGGGGTTAACGACACATTCGTATTGACGCGATCTAAGCCAACAACAACGGCCTTTGGCATGCACGGTCACATCGTTGTCGAGATGGCGAGCATCCCTTGCCCGTCCACTCAGCGCGCGGCCCATCCTGGTGAGGTCCTCGAGCGTCAACGCTCCGCCGTTCTAAACAGCGCTTCCCTAACCGCGCACCGTTCCAACGAGAGCCGGCGCTGGACGTGTGTGGGGGCCACAGCCGAGCGACGGAAAGTTTCTGCTTTCCGTCATATCCCCCCGGGCCCGCTTTCCCCCACCCACCTCCTACTCCTGTCAACGCTGAAATGTGCCCCGTCCCTCTGGACTTCCGTCAATTCCTGCCTCACTGGCGCGTTATCAGCGTCCGGCTTTCGCTGGTGAAGCCTAGCAGAGGGGGGGGGGGGTGCCTTTCGAGAGGTTTCCGTTTTTATTTTGCGGACGAGCGCGGTGTGTAACAACTCCGCTGTGCCCCTATTTTTTTTTTTAGAAAGCACAATCGTGGTTTGTGACGTCGCCTTGCGCCGTTTGCGCCACGCACACGACCAGGGCTTTGGTTGCGGCGGAAAAATAATATTTTAGATGCAAATACAAAAAAATAATGTGTTTTATATATTTATACTGTATATAATATACGTGTGTGTGTACGTATGTACGTGTGTTTTAACATGAATCCAATTTCAGTCGTCGACGTTGTTTCGTCAGTACACACCGGGCTTTTTTGGCTTGTCAGCTGCGCTGGTGTGATGGGGGCGGGTGGACAGGGAGGGCATGAGCTTTTGCTCATTTTCAGCGACGGCTTTTACTCTACCAACTGGCGGTTTCATTCGGAAAACGTAATTGTCTGGGAGGGGGAGCGGGCATAAAGATTAGTCTCACCTCTGTGTCTGTTCCCCAACGTGTGCCGCTGGACGGGAGGTGACGGGGGGGGGCTGGCCAGCATCTCCAAAAAGGACCGAAGTTAATCGATCGACCGTAACATTTTTGGCCGATTAATTCGCTTTGCTGACTTAATGGGCGAATCGACCTCCAGCTTTGCACGGAGGGATCCACTCGCACCCCCAGCTGATCGGAGGAAATTTTGGTTCAGTCTCAAAAAAAACGTCTCTGTATTTCCCCCGCACCTCCGATTTAGCGCGATTGGCTACGTACGGCGCAAAAGAAGTTCTACCTACGTACCTCTGCTTTGCGGTGAACGTAGCAACCTCTGGCCGCTTGCAGGATTTACGTTAGCCACTCGTACGCAACATACGTGCACATGTTGCCCTTCGTCAATCTACTGCTGTGTCAGGGGCCTCCCCAGGGCTGTAAGGAGTGGATTATTTGATTACACTTCGCCTGTGTGGGTTGCTCGAGGCCAAGTATGGTACAATAGAATTCGCTGTACTGCCCTCTGCTGACGGAGTTTTGAATCGACTCTGTGGGTGGCAGACAGATGGGATAAAGACTTTGCTGTCTGTATGCTTTTTGGACGCATCAGCTGTGTTGTGCCAATGTCCATCTGTCGGGGCGCATGTGTTCAGCCTGTCCATGGTGGTTCAAGGTTCAAGAGATGTCGGTTCAAGCCAGATGTTGAAGTCGTTTATCGCTCAAAAAAAAAGTCCGCTTTAATGTCGTGCTCTCCCTGTGCCGCCGATCCTAAACCTGTATGCATAGTTGCCGGAAAAGTCAAGTGGAAATTCTATGTTTTTGCTCTCGTTCGTGGTATAACGGACTGACAATTCAGCTGTGAAAGTAACAAAACATTTATAATCCGTTCACTCGTCGATTCCCTCCGCCTATGTCGAGGACATGATCTGCCTGACTCACCCCACCGATCGGGCCGCCACACTGCAGGCCAACAACCGCGTGCCTTTCCGCTCCTTGCCTTGCACCGCTGCGGCTTTAGAATTTCCCTCTTGTTTCTTTCCCACCCCCTCCACCCAAGTTCCTATAATAATAACCTTGCTTGTTTCAAGGAACCATTACACCCCCCTTACCTATTACAACGTTCAGTCGCGCTCTCCGTGTGTACGAATGTTGACGCTTTTCGCGCTGTACGTCGCCAACTGCGCATAATCGCAGGTGCGCCGCTCGAAACGTTTGGGCCGTGTTTAGCAATCGTGATGTTAAAAACACAAAAAAAAGAGAGATTAGCAAACGAAAATAACTTAGGAAGATTTCTAAGTCACTTTGTAGCTTTGGTAGTTTCAACGCATTATATACTACGGTGGTTAGAGGATTGAACGTCGGCGCTGACATCCGGTCGTCTCGTTCTCGCTGGCCCGGTCGTCTCGTTCTCGCTGGCCCTGTCGTGATGGACGGACTCGGACTAGAGTTGGGGCACCACACGCGCATGTACAGAACGCTTTGAAATCCGCGCTGCTGCGGGATCCGCTCGCATATTCACGTGTAAACTCGTTTATTGGTTTAAGAGGTAAATAATTAAGTGAAAGAAAATGTTTTAATGTATAGATTTTTTTATTACTGTTATTATTTCTCTAGAGAATATATCGATAAAGTTTTACTTTCTTTTTTTAACTCGGCTTTTCGCTCGCCACCCGAGAAAAGCCGTTTGTATCATACACTTTGCGACTGCTTTGGACAGATGACGGACGTTATGGCAAGTGTGTTTGATGTGTGCCACCTTTACAGCACCAAATCCTGCTAGCCCAACCTGATGATGATGCGATTGTCCACTGCGTAGTTTATGTAAAACTTAAATATGCATATGAAAAATATTACCCAGCTGTTCATGGTAAAAAAAAAATCCATACATTTTTATTCATGTTTTTTATGTACAAAATTTTGAATGTTATAAAAAATAAATAAAACTTCGGAAAAACAAGTCCTGCTTTTGTTTTTTGTATGACGTATGAAATCACTCAAGGATCTTATGGCACGCTTAAGCCTTTGGACCAACTTTCCAGGAATGTGGAAAATCTCATTGGATCCCGTCAAGCCCAATGTCAGTTTCAAAGTAACCCGCACTCAACAAGAACACAATGTGAAGATCAACACACACAACCTGAAACAACCTGCGATATTGATGTTAACGACCTCGCCTGATATGCAGGAGGAAGTGGGTTCAATCCTGACCCTGATGCCCGCTGCATATTTGGACTTTCTCTCCCCGTGGCCATGTGGATTTTTCTCTGGGTCCTCCAGTTTTCCCCCTCCACATTTTGCAACATGCATTGAGAAAGTATTTGGCTGCTGTAAATTTCCACTTGATGAGCCACTTCGTTGAGCTATCATCTGCGGCCTTGTCGCTTCTGAAAAAACAGCTGTATAGTTCAGTGGGCCTTACCTGGTAAAAAAATAAAATGTTTTAAATACTCTCAACACAAGCATATCTTTTGGAGGATGACCATTACTGAGTATCAAGTATTTTTCCAGTTGCACCCCCTCCATTTCTGAAGACTTTCACAAGGCCAGCGCAGTGACAAATAACATTTCACATCATAATGGAAATATCTTGCGATGATGTGCCAGTCGCCGCTGTCTGTGACCCACAATGCCTGCGTCTGCCCCGGACTTCCTTCTGGTGAGTCTTTGACGTGCACCTAGCCAGGCACGAGTGCTCCGATGATTCTAATCGTCTCGGTGAGTAACACACGGGACACCTCGTTCCGCCCTGTGGAACTCTTCGCCAGCGAGCATTCGACACTTCACGGCGACAGCCTCAACGTGCACCTAGCCAGGCACAGAGCGCTACGGGGACATCACCGCCGCTTAAAGATGCCCGGTGGCTGCTGCCGTTTCTGCCGATGGGGAGTTGGGTGATCGGAGGGCTGAGAGAGTGGAGGTGGAGCAATGTTGATTGTATCTGCTTGAGGCACCATGGGAGGAAGAGGAGCGATGACGGGAGGTTCCTCCTCGTCCGAGTCAAACTCCACGTCTTCATCCTTCTCCCACTGTCCGTCCCTGTTGCGGACCCAGCCCAAACTGCAAGGGAGAGGGGTAGCGGCCCCAGCCCGTTTGTTAGGCGCACCGACGACACAACCGACGCTTCGCGTAGCGCCTCCCGCTCGTCTGTGAATGTAGACAACGTGAAAGTCTCGACTCGAATTCTGTTTCACGTTCAACCGGTGTTTTAAAACCCTTCGCAACTATCGTGGCTTTATTTATCCATAAAAACAGCGGGATTCCAGTCAGCCCCGTACTTCATACCCAAGTAAAACAAAAACATCTGGCATTTGTACGGTTACCTTGCCGATCTCGTCAAGGAACAATGACCAATCACGCCAGCCATTGAACAAAGACGGTCACCACATCGCACGCATTCGGATGCGCTTCTGCGGCCGTCTGGAACGCTCTTCATTCTGATATTAGGAAGCCACTGGAGCAATGCACTTTTAAATCATCATCTAGATTGAAAACTCATTTCTTTTAAACTGCTTTTTGTGTTTAGTTTGTTGTCCTTTTCCCCGAACCTGCATACACTGAGTTTGTAACCGTTTCTCCAACATGTATGTTGAACTTATTTTTTACCGTGCATAGCCAACTGTGCTCAGCGGAGGTGCGGGGGATGGACAACAAACTAAACGTCACGTTTCAAGTCACACGCGCGAGGACCTTCCGCAACGCGCGTCGACATTAAACAGTTTCCCCCAATCTCGCGCGAAACAAACCTTTGACAAATATTAAAATTAAATTTTATCCGCACAGCCAAACCCATCGGCATCCACAGCCAACGATTGCAGCAACTCCAATTGAGCGCTGTTCGCTAAGCACGGTGCTGAAGAAGTTGAACACATACAACCGACGACTGGCAAAAGCACGTCGGAAAGTGTTTACAAAGCCACGCGCAGCGCACGATTTTTCTTCCGAGTTGAACCAAACGTCGAACCGATTTGTCGCGAGGAGTGAGAATCGTACCTTTTGAGGTGGAGGTAATGTTCCAGCTCATGCCTCCTGGCCGGATCTGCGGGCTGGCACGGCACGTCCCGTGCGCCCTTGCTCTTGCACTTCTCAGACTTTGTCACTGCGAATGAGAAACGAGATGTAATTACCAGCGAATGTCGTGGATTTACTCTCCAACACAACGGGAGGTTGAAGTATTAGTTAACTGGCCTTTTGTTTGCGTGACAAATCCCTTACTAATTGGCTGTCGGTCGAACCCAAAAACCTTTATTATGAAAAATATTGCTCGCGAAAGCCTACGTGTTACACTAACCTTCATGCAGATTCTGTTGGTGTACCGTTGGCGTCTCTACTGAACCTTTGTTCTGTTGTATTGTATTAGCTTAGTCACATACCAGCATGGCCATTTGGTCAACCCAATGCTTGAAGAAGGCTTCCGAAATGCCGTGGGGGTATTTGACCATTCTTCACCACGCTGGTTAATGCGGGTTGGTGAACACGTGCATTGGGTTTTACTGCACTGCCCCCTGCTGCCCACAACACAATACCACACAACAACAACAAACTCACCGCCGTTCACCACTCAGTGGCGGTGACGTCAACAGGTTGCATGTGCCATGCTAAGTGCACTCTAAGGCTATCGCTTGAAGTGTCGAAGGCTCGCTGGCAGGAGGTCACGGAACAGACCCAGGTGATGCCATGGGTTGGCCGAGTGAGATTTTTAAATAAAATTACAGTAGACTCTGGATTATCCGCGTGCGGTTTATCCGATTTGCGGATTAGCCGCGCACCTTGACATTTTGACATCAATTAACAACTCATGGATTTTCCCTTAAGCCCAAATGAATAAACTAAAAACAGTTATACACTGTCATTCTTGAAAATGTTTATTCCAAGTCACTTGCTTAAACCAATCAAATATGTGCTGCGGTTAAACCGAAATCCAAGTGATCGCCACGACAGAACAGTAGTTGCATATCTCTTCAAGAGTGGGCGGCGTTTGATTCTGATTGGCGTGCCATCCACGTAGTAGATGACATTTTTAGATTACCCGCAATTTAGAATTATCCGCAAAACGTCCTCCCCGTAATTAGCGCGGATAACACTGGTCAACAAAAAAAAACTTTTTTTCTGGCCTGGACTTTTGCAGCTGTTTTAGATTAATTTCAGGGTGCTGATTCCAAATCTGATCTCAGATTTGCTCTATAACATTTCATTTTTACGCTATCGGCATACCCCATTTTCATTGAATTTACCCGAAATTAACTCTGTCACTTATGATTGCAAGATGTTGCGAGTCAATGACTGCTTTAGTTTTCGATTTAAAGCTTTCGTGACTGCAGGAATTCATCTTCTTGGTTCTTTCGGTAAACTTTACCGGTAAACTTTACCGAAAGAACCAAGAAGACTGCTTTAGTGTTAAAATATGGTGCTGTATTTTTAGGATAGTGTGTTTATAATATAATTTTATGTAGATATCCACATTTATTTAATATTTTTCTTCTGCAGTTTTTATTTAAAATGCAATATTTTTGATATCTCAAAAACTTGATGTCATAGACAAAAACTGATGCCAGATTTGGAATGAGCACCCCAAAATTACCTTAAACCCGTTGGAATACCTTATGCCAGAAAAGCGTGTTGATCAATGTAATCGAGAGCCTGCTGCAGTTTAATTTTATCTCGCGTCGCGTAAGGCCCACTTAGCCAAGAAGCTCTCTCTCTCGCAATGTTTTTTAACTCCCCCCAAACGTCTTCTTGGTTCTTTCGGTAAAGTCACGTAGAAGGGAAATAATACAATAAATAAAAATATACATAATAAAATACAATTCTCACGACGTTTCGGCCACAACGCAAGCAGCCGTCCTCAGGTGAAGAACAGGTCTGTCGGAAAGACAGCGTCTGAATGAACACCACCAAGCTTGGCAGCGTATATTTAAGCTGGGATAGAGGAAGGGTGCCTTGACAAAGGAATTTGCATATCAACAGAGGAATTTTGCATATGTATGGTAAATGCAGATATGGGATTAGTCACTACTTGTGGAATGCGTAGGAGGTGGGGGGGGGGTCTCAAAGTCATATTATGCCCGTGCATTATGTAGGATTAGCAGCAACAAAGGGAAGGAATTATGGTTAGCAGTAATAAAGGGAAGAAATTTTATTAGAAATGAGCTGCAGCAGCTAAACCACCACGTAAAAAACTAAAATATAAACTACATCAATATCATCTTCTTGGTTCTTTCGGTAAAGTCACGTAGAATGGAAATAATAAAATAATAAAGATAAAACATAATAAAATAATTCTCACGACGTTTCGGCCACAACGCAAGCAGCCGTCCTCAGGTGAAGAACAGGTCTGTCGATAAGACAGATATTGATGATATTGATGTATTTCGATTTAAAGCTTTCGTGACTGCAGGGATTCATCTTGGTTCTTTCGGTAAAGTCACATAGAATTGAAATGACTTTACTGAAAGAACCAAGAAGATGAATCCCTGCAGTCACGAAAGCTTTAAATCGAAATACATCAATATCATCAATATACTAAATATACTCTCCAATAACCTGAGCTACTAACAGTATCCCCCCAAACGCTAAACTCACCCCCCCTTCTCTCGGCACCGGCGGCAGCGCCTTGAGGCGCAGACGGCGAGGGAGCTGAGGAGGCGGCGGCGGCGGCAGGGAGACGGGGAGATGGTGCCGGTCCCGGCGAGGAGGGAGAGTCCCGCGCTTCCGCTCGCTGCTCCGCGCCACGACTGCAGCCACCGCTCGCGCTCTCCGAACCTTCATCGCTCGGAACTCTGCAGAAGAGACGAGAGAAAAATATTCCAGGCTGAACTAAAATTTCATATTCTTAAGTTTTTTCGGTAAAGTCACGTAGGTAAAAATTTTAAATTTAAATTAAAAAAAGTAAAATAAAATAAAAATCACGACGTTTCGGAGGCAACACAAGCTTCCGTCTTCAGGTGGAACCGTCACAGCCACGACAGCTGTATCAAGTAAATGAGAGATTACAAGAGCTACCACTCCGTATATATAATGGTTGAAGAGGGGAAGGGCCAAGTACGGCACACTTTTTATTAATATGGTAAGGTGAGGCTTAAGACTAAGAATAGACTGCATAACAAAAGACTGAGCCTTTGTTATGGAGAGGTGCGGTTTGTGACTACGACTAGCCTAAGAATATGAATCCTTGCAGTCACGAAAGCTTCAAATCTAGAATGAACTAAAATTTGTCGGTTTCACCGGGCGTTAAAAAAAGCGACGTGTTTGCAAAACGAGGTAAAATGGGGAGACGTAATACTCTTAGGTTTTTTCGGTAAAGTCACGTAGGTAAAAATAAATAATAATAAAAAATAATAGAAATAATAATAGAAATAAAATTATAAATCACGACCTTTCGGAGGCCACACAAGTCTCTGTCATCAGGTGGGACCGTCACAGCTAGATTTACTGTCTCAAGTGAGGCAAGATTCCAAGAGACAAGCCCTTAAATACAAGTTAAGGGGGGAGGAGGGGGGAGGGGGTTATCTGAATGTGGCAGCCAATGAATGGAACGTGTTGGGGGGGTGGGCGGGGCTAAAAGAGAACAATAGGTGCAAATGTTGTTGTTTTACCTGGTGTTGGTTGACAATCCAAATACAAAAAGGAGAGTACTGTTAAACGCTGGGGATGTCAACACTCGGTAAAGTAGAATAGTACCTGTTAAATAAGATGGTCCAAAAATGTGTAGTTAAATCTTTTTTGCATGGTTAATAACAAGACGTAAATCGGGGTAGCGCTGTACAATCTGTTCTCCTGTATTGCCACATGTTTTCAAAACGCGAATTGTATACAACGCGATGAATGTATTAGGGAACATGTTTTTTTAGAACGCGGATGCGAATTGGATCTAAACGCGATCGAGTGAACGGAACTACGTCGCGCGAGTCGGAATAACCATGCAGAAACAACCACCTGAAACTCCGATCAAAATCATCACACTGCCATACATAGCAGGCGTTACCAAAAAGATTTCCAAAATTCTAAACAAACACAAGATCCATGTCCGGTTCAATACAGTACACAAAATCCGTGTTCTGATCCCATCCGTAAAAAATGTCATTCCGGATTTACAGTATCCCGGTGTTTACAAATTGAGTTGTACCTGCGGTGACTGCTACATCGGGGAGACGAAACTACATATTTCGGACCGAATTCGCGAGCACAAATCAGATTTGTATTTCGCTGTGACTTTTTACACCTGATGAGGGAGGCTTGTGTTGCCTCCGAAACGTCGTGATTTAATTTAGTTATTTTCATTTATTTTATTTTATTAATTGTTTTACCTACGTGACTTTACCAAAGAGTAGGAATAAGAAGTTTTACGGCTGCATCTGTTGAGCATCGCACAAGGCGGGATGCTGCTGGATGCTTCTAAGCTGCTACCCACGAACCTCAAGTCTTTGTTCAGCCTGCGTACGCATCTTGCGTGTTATCGCGGTGTGTGCTTTACCACCTATATTATTTATTAAAATGCGATTTTTCTTTTTTGTCATCACGCGGTGGTCTTTGGGAACGCAACTGCCGCGTTATAGGAAAACCGACCTGTACTGGAGGCAGACGCCCCACCTACCCACCCACCTTCTCTTGTGGCAGCAGCTGTTGTAGGGAGCACTCTTGAGCAGGGCGTGATACGCCTTTTGACGGGTCTCACTCAGCAGCGGAGCCGGGTCCTCCTTATCCGTCAGGGGAAATGTCAAAGGAGCACAACACTGAGCACAACACTGGGCAGAAGATACAACAAGGATGTGCGTTCAACCACGAGTCACCCAAAAATCAAAACTATAAAACTATTTTTGACTTTACTAGGTAAGGCCCACTGAGCTATTCAGCACGTTTTTTTCAGAAGCGACCTGGCAATCGCAAATGATTGCTCAACGAAGTGGCTTATCATCATGTGGAAATCTATAGCAACCAAATACTCTAAACGCACGTTTGTAAACATGGAGGGAAACACCGGTGGACACGGAGAAAATTCAACGCGACCACGGGGAGAACATGCAAACTCCAAATATACAGCAGGCGTCAAGAGTCGGGATCAGACCCACGATACCTCCTGCATACCAGGCGAGGGAGTTAACATATCGCCACCGTGGCGAGAACACCAACCCCGCGCGCCAGCCTGCACATTTTCACCGGGTTAGAACACACGGGGGGTGCAACTACCTGCTCTGACGTAATGATCGAATTGTGACAATTGTATTCTTTGGGTCTTTCGGTAAAGCCACGTTGATAGATATATATTTTTTTAAATCAATAAGTGTCGATCGCAACACAAGCCATTGTCACCTGATGACGATTGCTTGTGTTGCGATCGAAACGTCGTGATTTTTTTCTTTCTATCTACGTGGATTTACCGAAAGACCCAAAGAATATGAATTCCTGCAGTCACGAAAGTTAAGATTTGTGACGATTGATTAAATTGTGGCGAGGGCAAATGATGGCGACAACCTTAGCTCCAGCATTACCTGGGCTGTGCCGCTCTCTGCTTCCACGTAGGCCCTGTGTTTCCTTTTCAGTAGCTCATTCTTCAGGTCAAGCTTCCTGCCATAGTGTTTCTGCAAACCTGTCCAGCACACACGTGACACGCCATCAGCAGCAGCACCAGCAGGATCATCGCCCACCATCAGCAACCATACTACCATCATCATATCCATCACGCACTTCCGATTTCCCAAGCACCTCCGGTGGGCTATTAATCCATATGTAGTGTAATAGTGCCGGCTGGTGGACAGCAGCAACGACTGTGGTGGACGGACACGCCGGTGAGGGTGAGCACGGTGTGTTGGCAGAGCGGAGGAACTAAGGCAAGGGTCACGGAGGACTCCATCTGGAAGCCCCTGGAACCTGCTAGCGGGTTTGAGAAGGGAGGTGCGGAGGGCGGAGCCAGGCCGCGCTGGGAGGATAAAAGGAGCCGAGAGCGGGGAGCTCGAGGCTGACGATTCTGGAAGTGGACTCGTCTCGCCGTTGCTGTCGTCTCGTCACCGTCATCGCTGTCATCTTCGCAAGACATTGCGTTGCAGGATAGTTGTTGGCTTTCTCAGTCAGCGCCGTCAGTGTTAGACGGCTCGTGTTGTGTACAGGCTAGGCTAAGCGACCGTGGAGAGTGTGTGGACGAGGCCGTGAATGTTGATAATAAAGAAGGTGCCTCCTACAAACCTTGTCTCTGAATCACTGACACTACACATACAAAAGAAGAAGACTACACTGCGGATATGGAATGAGAGCGTTTCGATGCGATGAGTGTGCGTGGTGATGCACCAAGTTGACCAAGTGCGTTGCTGCACCGGTGGCTGTACCGGTGACGTTGATCTACGCACTTCGTGCCGTGCTGCAAAAACCAGGGAATAACCCGACCGCGGGTAGCGACATTCACTCGAAGCAAATCTATAAATTATAAAAAATGTAAAAAATAAACAAAAAATTAATCATCCTCCAAATCAAAACAGAGACGTGTTGCTCACTCTGTAGGTGGCGCTTGCCCCGACGGTGCGACGCGAGGACATCGACGGTGTCGAAGACGGGCCGATGGGGGCACACGGTGCACGCCAGCCTGGTGGTGACAGCGGTAGCGGCGGCAGTGGCACCTCCGATTAGCGCGGTTGGCTACGTGCGGTGCGAAAGAAGTTCAACGTACTACATACACGCAGCACGCCTGTTCACTCAGCGGCGCGCGTGAACACCCGGCAGTAATGCTCCGCAATGCGTGTTCACCCAGCGGTACGCGTGAACACTGGGCAGTAGCGCTCCACAGCACGCACGTTCACCCGGCAGGACGTGTGCACACTCCGCAACACGCGTGAACATTCGGCAGGACGCGTGGACACTCCGCAACACGCGTGGACATTCGGCAGTACGCGTGGACACCCCGCGGCACGCGTGGACACGTGCGGCCCTTCGCCTGTCAGCTCACTCCAAGCAACTGCTTGAAGTGGGTGGATTGCTTGACCATCCTTCACCACGCTGGTCAGTGCAGGCTGGTGAAGGTATGTCGGAGGGGGGGAGCAACAGGTAATTGTTCAGATATCACTCCGCAATAAACATGGAACGTTGAGCCAACATTTGTCCAACGGCTCCAATCACGTTCCATGTTTTCTTTGTCGTGGGCGGAAATCGAACTCCCAGTTTGCTTGGGTTCATGGTGTGCAGTACTGTAGTGCGCTAACCACTGCGCCACCGCTCCCCTTACCTCGCTGTGTGCGAGTTAATGATGATTTTGTACGGCTATTGAAGAGAAACTCTATCATTCAGGGTTTTTTTTCTGTTAGATCGCATGAATAGAAATGTGTCGTTAAACCCACCGCCACCAGACACGGTTTGTCACGTAACACAAAAGGTGCCAATTCGTTACTAGTACGGCACTAACCGGTTGTGTGTTGGAGAGTAAAACCACAACATTTACAATTCGAGTACGACGTTTCGCTGGCGATTTCAATCGCCTGATGAAGCTGATTGTAAATCATCGGCGAAACGGTGGTGGCGGGTTTCACGACACATTTATCTGTACGCGATCAAACCCCCCAAAAAAAACTTTATTATGAATCGGAATCTTTATTTATACTGGAGGAATCCGATGAGCTATAAAGCTCTTTTCCAGTAGGGGCAGGCGAGAACATAACAACAAATACAAAAACACGATGGGAGTGCCAAGTAGGCCTCGGCAAGGTAAGGTAATTTACCCTTTTTACTGGGTAAAAGGGTAAAGGTGTCGACATGCCAAGGGGTAAGGTAAAGGGTAGGGTAAAGGTAGCTCGGAAGAATTACCCGGTAGGGTAAAGGTAGCGCAAAGTATTACCCGGTAAATACGGTGCCTTGTTTACCGCTAGAACCTCCGTGGCGCAGTCCGTGGCCTCCATTTAATAAGTAATATTTTAAAAACTTAATAAAAAAACACGCTTTTATTAAATGTACCGTACTAGTAATGGCAGAACTCCACGACTCCAGGAAATGGCCCCGAAGCTTGCCATAACGTAAGGGTCCGTGGTGATTTACAGCCAACGTCAGTTGACCGTGGAAAATTAGACCCAAGCCGAAACATAACATATAAATAAAATGTTAAGAAATATATTTTTTTAATGATAGAATATAGTATTGTCATCAGTATGATATAAGTATACGAAGTTTGCAGTCGATACCACAGTAGGAAGTGGGTAAAAATTGAGTTGCAAGATTTGAGGAAACGACAACAACGACGACGACAACAACAACAACGACAATAACGACAACAATGACAACAACGACAAGCGTGTAAAATTGGAATCATCGAGAGTATTCTATATTAATAAAGCGCTCTACCTAGCATTTACCGTTATAAACCTTGTTGATGTGTAGTAGTACCCCAGTAATTACCCTGTAATCGGGTAATTTGTATGGGCTAAGGGTAAAAGGTAGGGTCGTTGCTTTTTACCTATTACCTTACCTGCTGAAGGATAAAAGGTAGGGTAGAGTGATTGTATTGTGGTAAGGTGAAAGGTAAGGTAAAGGTAGGCTCGTTGTTTTTACCTTTTAACTTTTACCTTACCTTGCCGAGGCCTAGTGCCAAGTATAGGAAAGGTAAACAAATCGCTTTAAAATATATATCCAATTAAAACTAAACTATTTTTACACGCTTTCATTTAACTCACTCGGTCTGTTGTTGTTGTCGTTGTTGTATACTCAAATCTTGTAACTCAATTTTAAGCCACTTCCCAATGTGGTATCGACTGTAAACTTGGTATACTTATGTCATACTGATGACAATACCATTTTCTATCATAAAAAAAAATGCAACATTATTTGTATATGGCGAGGTAGTTAACATCTCCTAGCCACCGTGATGATGATAGAGAAAGAGACACGCAAACTCCAAATATACAGCAGGCGTCAGTGTCGGATTCAAACCCACGACCTTCTGCGTACCAGGCGAGGTAGTTAACATCTAGTCACCGTGATGATGATGAGAGAGACACACAAACTCCAAATATACAGCAGCAGGCGTCAGTATCGGGTTCGAACCCACGACCTCCTGCGTACCAGGCGAGGTAGTTAACATCTCCTACGACCGTGATGATGATGTTGAGAGAGAGACACGCAAACTCCAAATACACCGCAAGCAAGTGTCAGTATCGGGATGTAACCTACGACCTCCTGCACACCAGGCGAGGTAGTTAACATCTAGTCACCGTGATGATGATAGAGAGATACGCAAACTCCAAACATGGACTGATATTGGTCGCAAAAGCCTACAAGTTAAACTTAAGAGCGAGTGCTGTGAGGTTATATGGTGAAGATCATCACCATCACCACCACCACGTTTACCTGCCATTGCTACACAACATCGCCTCGTCTTCGGCAATGTTTGCCACCAGCAGATCAGCCACCCTCCGCTTCTGTTCACAACAAAGAGAGTTACAGAAGAGGGACAACTTGTTATAATCATCGGACTACAAACAGATGAACGGCGGCTTAATGGTTCAACGTAACCGGCCCAACCCCGCAAGTTGCCCCCGCCGCTACTGCCGACTCCCGGGGCAGGGGTTCTAGGCAAGGCGGGAAAAGCCTGCGCTAGGCCCCACGTGCCGTGAAATTCGCGCGGACAAAACGAATCTTTAACACAAATGTGTTGTTGTTGTTGTTTACCTTTAACAGATTCAGCTGGCTCGAGTCATCTCCTTCACGTTTAAAAGACATTGCTAACGACGCGTGGATGTGTATGGTTGAAAGGCGGCAACGCTCCTTATTTCGGCTTGACGAGTGTTTAAAGTATCCGCAGCGGCGTAATAACACTTCTTGTGCCGATATCAAAGTAAGAAAGAGAATTAAGAAATGTATCTTAACCCTTTCCCGGCGATCAGGGGTAATAATATAAAAGTGTTCGCCTTGTGGCGTTGTTGTCTAGGCTGACGCTGGTAGAGAGACTGGGCTCCTGAAGAAGGCTGGCTGCTGGCTGGCTGCCTGGCTGCTGGCTGGCTACCTGCTGCTGCGGGCAAAATCCGTTTCACAACAACAATACCGTAATTCTAGATTTGAAGCTTTCGTGACTGCAAGGATTCATATTCTTCGATTTTTTCGGTAAAGTCACGTAGGTAAAACATCAAAATTAATGAAAATAAAATAAAATAAAACAAATAAAACAAAAATCACAGCTTTAAAGTCACGTAGGTAAAACATCAAAATTAATTAAAAAAAAAATCACAGCTTTATTGTTACAGTATTCGAATACTGTAACAATAAAGCTGTGATTTTTGTTTTATTTTATTTTTATTAATTTAGATGTTTTACCTACGTGACTTTACCGAAAAAACCTAAGAACAATACCGTAGACTCCGTGGAGGATATACTAATAGGGGTTTTTCCACCTTTTTTTCTGGCAACAAAA
Source organism: Lethenteron reissneri (assembly GCF_015708825.2). Classification (NCBI taxonomy): domain Eukaryota; kingdom Metazoa; phylum Chordata; class Hyperoartia; order Petromyzontiformes; family Petromyzontidae; genus Lethenteron; species Lethenteron reissneri. The sequence continues at coordinate 2,481,995 of NC_083779.1, forward strand.
CTGACACCTTTTGCAAGGAATCATGCTTACATTAACCACAATACTTGCAGTCAAATGCAAACAAAAAACAATACTCTGATAATGTATGCATTGTCTTTGAAACTGATTGGTCCACGCCAGAGACAGCTTTCTTTGGAGCCTAGTCTCATATGGTGTTCGACCAGATGACGCCAAAAGGCGCACAGTTCAAAGACAACACACTACCAGAGTAATGAGAGCTCGGGGTGAGCAGCTACATCATTGCATTTGACTGCAAGTATTGTGGTTAATGTAAGCATGATTCCTTGCAAAAGGTGTCAGTTTTCTTGCCAGAAAAAAGGGGGAAAACCCTATTAGTATATTTTGGCACTGGCAAAGGAGGTCCCATGATCCGTGGAGGATAATTTATCAAAGCAATGTTTGTATATTCTTGTTTCTTTCGGTAAAGTCACGTAGAAGGGAAATAATAAAATAATATAAATATAAAACAATAAAAATTCTCACGACGTTTCGACTGCAACACAAGCAATCATCATCAGGTGTGAAATCCACAGCAAGAAGATCATTTTCCCATGGTGAACTGGACTGCCATGGTAAATTGGCCTGCATGGTGAACTAGCCTTCCATGGTAAACTGGACTCCCATGGTAAACTGGACTTCCATGGTAAATTGGCCTGCCATGGTGAACTGGCCTTCCATGGTGAACTGGACTCCCATGGTGAACTGGCCTTCTATGGTGAACTGGACTCCCATGGTGAACTGGACTCCCATGGTAAACTGGACTCCCATGGTGAACTGGCCTTCCATGGTAAACTGGACTCCCATGGTAAACTAGACTCCCATGGTAAACTCGACCTCCATGGTGAACTGGACTCCCATGGTAAACTGGACTCCCATGGTGAACTGGACTCCCATGGTAAACTGGACTCCCATGGTGAACTGGCCTTCCATGGTAAACTGGACTCCCATGGTAAACTGGACTCCCATGGTGAACTGGCCTTCCATGGTAAACTGGACTCCCATGGTAAACTGGTCTCCCATGGTGAACTGGACTCCCATGGTAAACTGAAATCTCATGGGCAGGGTGATCAGCAACCAAAAAATAACAAGTACCACTTTTTTCGGAATTCGGTAACGACAACAGAAATTTTGATTTTAAGCTTTCGTGACTGCAGGGATTCATATTCTTGGTTCTTTCGGTAAAGTCACGTAGAAGGGAAAATATTTTTTATTATTTATTATTTCCCTTCTACGTGACTTTACCGAAAGAACCAAGAATACGACAACAGAATTCTCCACCCAACTCAAAGGCCGCAATGTTGGAGTCCTTTAAAGATCCGCAGTTCGCCGACCCCTAGGCTGTTATATTGACTCTGTAGGTGAAACAACAACAACAACCACCACGACGCTTGTGCCAGGCTACGTACACCTTCACATTCAACAAAAGACGAGCCCACGAAAAAACCTCTGCTCTGGTAACGCCATCGCCATCACATCACTCCACCATCTACCACTCCTGCTGTTCCTCCTCCATTGCCGCTGAACACAACAACTACAACTCGCTTTGACCCAGACGCCGGCCGAGAGAGAGAGAGACACACACACAGACAAAGGACGACTCAAAGTCGACTCAAGTAGTCGTCCTTTGTCCACCCAGAGAATGCACCCTCGGTAAGCGGCTGAGAGAGAGAGGAGAGAGAGGGAGGGGAGGGAGGAGAGAGACTTGGAGCCATGAGGCGAGCAAAACGTGGCAAGGAAACTCCGGGAGCACAACAGCAACACGACGAGGTGAGTGGTGGTGGTGAGGGTGGTGGTGGTGAGTGGTGGTGGTGAGGGTGGTGGTGGTGGTGAGTGGTGGTTAGGGTGGTGAGTGGTGGTGGTGAGGGTGGTGAGTGGTGAGGGTGGTGGTGAGTGGTGAGGGTGAGTGTGGTGAGGGTGGTGAGTGGTGGGTGGTGAGTGGTGGTGAGGGTGGTGGTGAGTGGTGGTGAGGGTGGTGGTGAGTGGTGGTGGTGGTGAGGGTGGTGGTGAGGGTGGTGGTGGTGAGTGGTGGTGAGGGTGAATGGTGGTGGTGAGTGATGGTGGTGAGGGTGAGTGGTCAGGGTGGTGGTGGTGAGTGGTGTTGAGGGTGGTGAGTGGTGGTTAGGGTGGTGGTGGTGAGTGGTGGTGGTGGTGAGGGTGGTGGTGGTGGTGAGTGGTGGTGAGGGTGCTGAGTGGTGTTGAGGGTGGTGATGGTGGTGGTGATGGTGAGTGGTGGTGAGGGTGGTGGTGAGTGGTGTTGAGGGTGGTGGTGAGTAGTGGTGAGGGTGGTGAGTGGTGGTGATGGTGGTGGTGAGTGGTGGTTAGGGTGGTGAGTGGTGGTGGTGAGGGTGGTGGTGGTGAGGGTGGTGGTGGTGAGTGGTGGTGGTGAGTGGTGGTTAGGGTGGTGAGTGGTGGTGGTGAGGGTGAGTGTGGTGAGGGTGGTGAGTGGTGGGTGGTGAGTGGTGGTGAGGGTGGTGGTGAGTGGTGGTGAGGGTGGTGGTGAGTGGTGGTGGTGGTGAGGGTGGTGGTGAGGGTGGTGGTGGTGAGTGGTGGTGAGGGTGAATGGTGGTGGTGAGTGATGGTGGTGAGGGTGAGTGGTCAGGGTGGTGGTGGTGAGTGGTGTTGAGGGTGGTGAGTGGTGGTTAGGATGGTGGTGGTGGTGGTGAGGGTGGTGGTGAGTGGTGGTGAGGGTGCTGAGTGGTGTTGAGGGTGGTGATGGTGAGTGGTGGTGAGGGTGGTGGTGAGTGGTGTTGAGGGTGGTGGTGAGTAGTGGTGAGGGTGGTGATGGTGGTGGTGAGTGGTGGTTAGGGTGGTGAGTGGTGGTTAGGGTGGTGAGTGGTGGTGGTGAGGGTGGTGGTGGTGAGGGGGGTGGTGAGGGTGAGTAGTGGTGGTGGTGATGGTGGTGGTTAGTGGTGGTGGTGGTGAGGGTGGTGGTGGTGAGTGGTGGTGAGGGTGGTGAGGGTGGTGGTGGTGGTGAGTGGTGGTGAGGGTGGTGGTGGTGAGTGGTGGTGAGGGTGGTGGTGGTGAGGGTGGTGGTGAGTGGTGGTTAGGGTGGTGAGTGGTGGTTAGGGTGGTGAGGGTGGTGGTGGTGAGTGGTGGTGAGTAGTGGTGAGGGCGGTGGTGTTGGTGGTGGTGAGTGGTGGTGAGGGTGGTGGTGAGTGGTGGTGGTGAGTGGTGGTGAGTAGTGGTGGTGAGTGGTGGTGGTGAGTAGTGGTGGTGAGGGTGAATGGTGGTGAGTGGTGGTGGTGAGGGTGAGTGGTGGTGGTGATGGTGGTGAGGGTGGTGGTGAGGATGGTGGTGGTAGAGACGCAATGGAGTATTTGTAAGGGCCTGGGGTTGTCCTCACACAAAGACAAAGATGCCCCGTGTAGCCTCAACAGACTGCAGGGGCAAGTGCTGTTAGCGAGCACCTATGATGAAGGCCGGCACCGTGGTACACGAGGGGGTGGGTGGCCAGCACCACGCCCGGCCGCCTTTGTCTCCCTAGTGACGATGTTGACTGCACACCGCACCAGGTACTCATTTGAGGCTGAGTCGACCTAGGGGAGGCCCGGGACCGGTTCAGATAATCGTCACCGGCGGTGTTGGCCGTGAGCAGGAATCGATCTGGAATCGATCCCCAGCAACAACCATTCGCCACTAAGTGGCGGTGACGTCACCACGACGCTTGTGCCAGGCTAGGTGCACCTTGAGGCCACGTGAAGTGCCCTCATCACCCACCCACACCAACCCACGATATTGAAACAAAGATATATTTGCAATCACAGTAATTGCCACGGTAAGCACATTGCAATGTAGGGGTAACATTGAATGGATATTGTGTATACTTGGAGTTTGCGTGTCTCGTAAAATGAAAGGGTTCCGTAAGTCTTGTGACCCCCCCCCCCCCCCCATTTAATTATCTAAAAAGTAATGGTTTTATTTTTATTTAAAGCTTTCGTGACTGCGGGGATTCATATTCTTGGTTATTTCGGTAAAGTCACGAAGAGGGGGAAAAATAAAATAATACAAATAATAACATTCTCACGACGTTTCGACTGCAAACACAAGCAATCATCATCAGGTGTGAAATCCACAGCAAGAAAATTTTATTGTTTTATATTTTTATTCTTTTATTTCCCTTCTACGTGACTTTACCGAAAGAACAAAGAATGTGTAATGTTTTTAGTTTAAGTAATCTTACCGGTAAAATTATTTTTTTGTGTCTGTCTGTGTTCGCATATCTTTGTAATGCTTTTAACAGACGATGTTGTTTACGTTTTAACAAAGTACACAAATACAACAAACTAAGCCCATCCCACCCACAACCATCCATAAATGACGTCACGCACCTGGGAGGGGGGGTGAGAAATGTGACGTCACATCAAAATACGCAACTTTAAATAAATATAGACAACACGTTCTACTTAATTAAATAGACTTTTTAAGAAATGTTTTCTCCTACAACATCAGAGTGCAGCGCCACATTAAATACGCACTACAATGACAATAGTTTAAAGCGATTTGAAGCATATTTTATTTTCAAAATGGAAATATGGTTTTGGGGGGGGCAGAGCTTTGTGACGTCATATTTGAGGGGGGGTCTGACTTTTTGTGACGCCGTGTGACGAAGGGGGGGGGTCAAAAATCATCCAAAATCGCGTGACGTCATTTATGGACGGTCCCTAACTAAATAAAGAAAAATTGAGTGGGGAGGGGTTTACAATTTTTAAAAACCTTTTGTATCAACATTTTACCCCCACTTTCTAAAACTTTTTGGTTCAGGCCTTCTCTAAGGCTCTTAAAAATTTGCTGACGGACAAATGGAACGCCGGACTTTTATAATAGCTCAGTATTTGTGTGTGTATATGTTAAGTTTTTTAGGAGAAGACAAGTTTTTAAATATACATATTTTCCCCCTGCCAAAGCCGGATACTTCCTGCTAGTGTTTATTTAAAACAGAAGTGAACATGCAAATCGAAAAAAAATATGTTCGGGGAGCGATTCCCATCTCAGGTTAAAAGGCGTTCATGTCATATCTCTGTCCGCCTGTGTTGTTGACGGGGCCACTGACAATCATTAAAACGATACAATGAAATTGTGTTGCTATTTGGGACTTGCCCCTATGTAAAACCGGCCAAATTTACCAAATGCTTTCCCAGGTGTTTTGAGACAAAACCACTGCTAAAATGGCCCACCTCGTCATGCCCGTCTTGCTAGCCTACATCCTCCTGCACGCCGGCGTGAGCGTCGGGGTTCTCGCCACAGCTTGTTACAAAGCCGGGCCGTGCGCGCGTGTATGATTATTCTTCCTTGTTGATGCACAGGCTATCTCCCTTGTCGCTACCGCAGGCAGCCGGTGACTTCAACCCAGAGACGAGCAAACGAGAACGTCGCAAGCTGCAGACCAAGCTTCAGCAAGTGGACAGGTGGGTACGGGGTGGCGGGGGTGGTTGTCAGTGCAAAGGGGGTAGAGAAAATCAGAAAATCAGAGGCTGGGTGTAATGAAGCGAGTTCTCAGCGGTTGAGGCGATCAGCTCGAAATCGTAATGCAGAGAAGTTCATTTGGTGGTGGAGAGTTACGACACATTTATAAATAACGCGATCTAACCCAAAAACGTTGATTATGATTAATATTGGTCGCGAAAGCCTACGTGTTAAACTGAAGGTCATTTTCCGGTTGGCAGTATTGACTAAACCTACCCCCCTCCGTCATCGCTCCGAGGTGAATAAAATGAGGATTACTTTGTGGGGGAAAGCAAATATTTGAGCACGACGTCACGTTCACTTCTTTCAATGAAGGGGACGATTCATCCCGGGAAGTTGAGTTTTGTTTAATCGACTAAAATTGCAATCTTCCACTTATTTATTCTTGCCCCCCCCCCCCCCATTTTTATTTTTTGTTGTGGTCAATCACTCTCGCTCCTTGAGACCAGACGATTTCTGATGTCGCGATGGTTGTCGTGGATTTAAAAGTGCACAGTGCCCAGTGGCTTCCTCTCTCCTGCCCACAAGCCGCTGTCGTTCACCCTTCACCCTCACCCCCTGCCCTCTGCCGTTGCCGCCCGCCCCTAGCCGTGTGTACGACTCGCAGGGCCGGTTGGTGCGGGGCGGCGTGGACGCCTGCGATTGCCTACAGGACGGCTGCCCCGGCTGCTTCTACCCCTGCTCGGCCTGCAGCTCCACTCGCTGCGGCCCCACCTGCCGCCGGGACCGGCGCTGGCTCTACGAGCGGCTGGAGACGGAGGGGGGCGGCTCCATCGATAACGTCTACGCCAACGTGTGATCGCGCGCGGGGAGGGAACTGCCACGGTTGCGCTGGTTTTTAGACGGGCTCGCGGCCTTTCCGACCGTGCCGTCGTCTGTATGTTTTGCATTCGTGCCGCCAGGGCTGTCACGTGGGCGCCGTGTTGCACTGGCGGCGTAGTCTGCAACAGTTTCTCAGTAGCGGGAGGGGAGGGCGGCAATGTTGCTACGTTGCTTCCTGATTGGGCGATTTTGAGAGTCGTTTGCAAATTTGGCACAAGTGAACTGGTAACGCCGGCACGCGTGACCGACACTTAATTTTAAATAACGTCCCCTGTTAAAGGAGATGGGCACGTATATTTTTGGTTTAATGCACCGGCTGCAGTATTAACCAGGGTTGCCTGCTGGGCTCAAGCTGCGTACCTCTGAAACGATGAGCAGCAAATGCAGGAACGGAACGGATTACTTTTCCACACCTGCGCTGAATTTCCACGGCTTTTCCACAATCCAACTGCAGTCCTCGGCATTGGTTCACCGTCTGAATCGTTCGTTCGAGACGATGCTTGCTAACAACAGCTGAGATCATCAACCCGTCCGATTTGGTGGAAAGCAGCAGCTTGGATCGACTTTTTCGACTCGTTTATGAACAACAACAGTTGTGCAGTGCGCGGCTATTGGGAACGGCCGATTGATCCTTTGGTTCATTTCTACTTGGGTATGGCGTTGTGTGGCAACTCTCGCAACTCCATGGACAGATCTGGTAAAGGACCTAACTCCAGTGAAGCTGTATGGACGCCTTCAATGCCACACCTCCAATTGGCACGGTTGGCTACGTGCGGCACGAAAGAAGTTCAACATAAATACATACATGCCTCCGCTGAATTTGCAATGTACACAATGGTCAGTTCCCAATGTGGTCCACGCATGGTTTCATTCATTCATTCAAGCAAGTGACCTACGCCGACTGCTAAGCACACGGGGAGGTAACGATTGATTGATAACGATTAGTTGATTTCAAGTAGTTCTATAGACGGGGGTGCTTCAACTGACTTCTGGCGGCCGCTATAAATTTGGTGGGCCACGTGCGATCACATGTTACGTGCGTACTCGCCAACCCCTACCAATTTAAGTGGTGGGCTGCTGATTTTTAAACACCACCGTCAAACACAATCGCACCGCTTTTTCGAGTAAACATTTCACGCGACGTTTTCCTGTTTGCAAATTGTCATGAGACGAACGTTACTTTAAACCCGCAGAGCAGATGGAAAAGTGCGGCCGGCCACTCCCGTGTAGGACAGAGTCACTGGGAAGAGATCTCGGAAGCAGCTCTGTGAGATCCGCTTCCACGGATCATTTTCTCTCCGAACACAAAGGGTTGGTTTCCTCGTTTCGTGTTCGCGATGGCGACTTCGCAAATGGAATAAGATTGTTCCCGGCAAATGTAAACAATTGTCAAACTCAATGTGCAGGTGCTTTTGTTTTATATGGAAGGCGCACTGCAAATGTTGACAGCGGCGAGTGGCGGGAAGTGTGCATTCTGTTTAGTGCTTGCGCGATCAATCAATATTGTCTTCCGTCTTGTTGTAAAATTGACTTGTGATATTTTATTTTGCAATTGCTTAAATGTTTACCTTAAGTGAGTGCGACACAGCCTTTACCCTTGGACTGTGTTATTTTAAACACTTGCATTTCGAATAAACATCGACGCGTTAATGCACTTGCGTGGCAAGTTTGTTCGGTGTAATTCTTCTTCTTCCAGGAGAATAGATGCGGTTATGGGTGTTTCAGAAAGTGCGAACTACATGTCATTGTCTCGTAAATATAAATGTACTAGCTTAACTACCCGGCTTCGCCCGGGACTTGGATTCATCACGCCCGGCCGCCTTTGTCTCCCCGATGGCGATATTCACACACCACACCAGTTACGCGTTTGAGGCTGAGGCGACCTAGGGGAGGCCCAGAACCGGTTCAAATAATCGTCACCGGTGGGGCTGGGTGGGGGGGTGGGAGGGGTGGGGCTGGATGGGGAGGGACTGGTCACCCCGTGGTGCCCTTATAAAACTCAACGTTTAACCTACTCACGCTGGCTTGTGCCCGCCCTCACAGTCGGCCATAATTGCGGAATACACCACGCCGCCGTTGACCCTGGCCATTGACCGAGCAACCCAACGTTCCTACCAGCTCCTTCCGCATGAATGTGTTTTTTGTTGACATGCGTGTTGCCTTTTTCGCTTAATTCTGCCACTCAAAGTCCCCTAACTCGGGGTTGCAGGCTTCGGCTGCGATGTGGCAAGAAGACGGAGGTCCAAAGTAAGGGATTCCTGAATCTATCTGTGCAGAGCTTTGAGTGTTACCATGTTCTCGGTCTTCCAAACGAAGCCAAACACTCATTAGTGAATGGAATTGGCCAACGATGCCAATGCAAGCTCCTGCTGAGTTAAATAAATGCATTATTATTATACATCAATGTTTTTTTTTTTTTACATTGGGTGCTTAGAGGGAACCTGGAAGAAAAGAGACAGTTGTAAAGATAAAAAAAAAATTCTCAAAATAAAAAATACACAAATTAACTTTATTCTACTACACCCAAAATACAATATCGTCTGCATCGATGGTTGAAGCAAGTGTAGTTGCTATTAAGAGGAGCTATTCAGTCTTGATTTGAAGCTTTCGTGACTGCAACAATCCATACTCTCTGATTCTTTCGGTAAAGTCACGTAGGTAGAAAAAATAATAAAAGAAAATACGACGTTTCGGTCTTCAGGTGCTATTCAGGCTGCTGGAGTGCATGAAGCAATATTGAAGTGCGTCCATCACCATGCCAGCCTGGCTCCCTTTTGTCTTTCCGGCGTCAACGATAACAACACACAAGGTCCCCATTTTAAGCCAAGATGACCTAGGGATGACCCAAGCCTTAAAAAGCTATATATATTGATTTGCCACAGACGCTCCCCGACAATAAATCCCTAGCCCAGCTGGGCCAAATCCACCAAACCTTGGCCATCTCTACCCAAACACACACAGCCACACACCGCACGTGGAGGCATCACCTAAATCACGCGGTCGTATACAGCTCCGCTCATATTAACAATATACATCACGTGGCTGGAAGGCACGTGGCTAGCTCTGGGGGAGTCTATAGGGGCTTAGAACGGCCACACGTAATGTATGGCCCCGCGTTAACTTTGAATTAGAAGCAAGTCGGTAACTTCAGAGGGCAGGAGAGCGATTAAAATCTGAACCTCGCAGCTCTGAAACACTAGCTTTGACATTCTGGCAGCTTTCAAAGCTTGGGGGGGAGGCACAACGTTGCTTCCCCGGTAAGGAGGAAGGGCCGCACATCTGTAAACCAACGGTGGTTGATCATCACGACACTTAAAACGCGAGTAATAAACACTTTTTAAATACCCTGGCTACCAATTGACACATTCTTTTGAATGAATGAATACCGCGGGGGCTAAAACTGTCGGCTTTTTTTGTTCCATATACATTAACATCTCTTTTTTTTTCTGCTACGACTTTATTATTTTTTCATGCCTCCTCGGCTGTGGCTCGATTCAGCAGGAATAGTCTGGAACGCAGTTTTTTTTCTATCCCCCAGGAATTAATTTGGCATCACAACCTCGCCTGATTTTGTCATGAGCCTCTTCCGTAGCATTTTGGGAATATCGTACCTTGTAATCAATCTCTTGGTGCTGACTTATTACGTAACGTACATTATATAACATCAGATGTCATCACATCAGTTGCATGCAAAGTGATTTGGTTATAGTGACCATTTGTGAAGTTAATTTTACGTAAGTCAAGCGTGATCTCCCTACGGTATGACTTTCTCTCACCAGTGGTCAGTCGATAAGGGCGCCACGCTGGTGCGATGTTAACTACCTCGCCAGGTACACAGGAGGTCGTGGGTTCGATCCCGACCCTGACGCCTGCTGCTGTATATTTGGAGTTTGCGTGTCTCTCTCATCATCATCACGGTGGCTAGGAGATGTTAACTACCTCGCCTGGTCTACAGGAGGTCGTGGGTTCGATCCAGACCCTGACGCCTGCTGTATAATTGGAGTTTGCGTGTCTCTCTCTCATCATCATCACGGTGGCGAGGAGATGTTAACTACCTCGCCTGGTCTACAGGAGGTCGTGGGTTCGATCCAGACCCTGATGCCTGCTGCTGGTTATTTGGAGTTTGCGTGTCTCTCTCTCCCCATGGTCGCATAGAGTTACCTCCGGGTCCTCAGGGTTTTCCTCCACATTTGGAAACTTGCATTTCGAGTATGTGGCTGCTATGAATTTACACGTGATAAGCCAATTTGTTGACCTATCATTTGTGATTGCCAGGTCGCTTCTGAAAAAGAGCTGTGTGGGCCTTACCTGCTAAAATAAAAAAAATAGTTAAATAGATAGCAATGTAATAATTCATTGTTGTGCTGTGATCCAATTCCCCTACGTGCGGGCTCCCCCACCTTAATCTTGAGTTGAAGGCGGTATAGTACTATAGTAATAGAGCAAGTGAAGAATCACTGAACCGGAATTGATAGTCTTAGTTCTTTCGGTAAAGTCACGTAGGTAAAAAATGAAATTAATAATTAATAATAAGGGCTTGCATCTTGAATCCTTGCCTCACTTGATGCAGCAAATCTGGCTGTGACGGTCCCACCTGATGACGGAGACTTGTGTTGCCTCCGAAACGTCGTGATTTTATTGTTTTATTTTTATTAATTTTAATTTAATGTTTTACCTACGTGACTTTACCGAAAGAACTAAGAGTATGAATCCTTGCAGTGACGAAAGCTTCAAATCTATAACGGAATTAATAGCTTGAAAGCATTTAGCGCGGGGCCCGTAGCATATGTAGCTAGTTTTGCTACTAGGAGAACCCGGCACTGGATCCAACATCTGGTTCGGGTGGCCGCAGTGTCACATCGTGGGGTGGTCTTTAACGTCTCCACTTGTGGAGGCGGTGTACGCAGTCTTCACAATGGGCAGCAGATGGCGACAGAGGACTGCATGAAGCTACCCACCCCCACCCCAATCCCTCCTTGCACGGGACAAGCAATTGGCTTGAACTGGTCAAACAAGTCGTGAAAACTCGTGTGTTTTTAAATCCTTTATATTAAGTTCACTTGCTTGCTTGCTTGCGCGCTTACGACCGTGCAAATCTTTCGGTCGTTTTTTAACCCACTTCCCGTGATCCAATCGAGCTGACATTTTGCACACAGACTCGTGCGTGACAATTTATTTTCGTAAATTTTTTTTCCATAACTTTACACTTTTGTAGGAATTTTTTTTAAATATTTAATTACCAATTGCTTAATGGTGGCAGGCAATCATCTGACCCATAGGTGGCAGCCATCTCAAGCCAGAGGACGAGAGGACTCTAGCCGCCACGCATATAAAGGATTTATAGTGAAAAACTTTGTTTTTACGGGTTAATTTTTTTTTGTTAAAACTAATTTCTTTAGAACAGTTTTTTGCGTGTGTTTAGTTTGTTGTCCTTTCCCGCGGCTCCGATTAGCCACCACGGTTAGCGAGGTAAGGTGTGAGAGTTTCAGTTTCATTCATTAGGTATGGCCCTACTTCTAGATTTGAAGTTTTCGTGACTGCAAGGGTGCATACTCTTTGTTTTTTTCGGTAAAGTCACGTAGGTAAAAAAGAAAGAAAAGAAAAGAAAAAATAAATTTCATTTTATTTTATTTTTTACCTACGTGACTTTACCGAAATAACCAAAGAGTATGGATTCCTGTAGTCACGAAAGCTTCAAATCTATCAGCCATGCGGCCCGTGTCGTACGTACGTTGAAAGAAGTTTCAACATACGTACGACACGACATCAAATACCACGATATGACGATTATGGCGAGAAAGTTTCTCTAAACTTTGTCAAAACAAATACTCCCTTCTATTTTGAACCATTTCGATGTTGAGCGTTGATGCACAACACTTTCACGAGAACTAAAGATTACAATTCTAATCATCGTGTATAAAACCACTTTAAGATTTACATATTACTGTCCTGTGGCTGGCATCGTCCATGCAAAGGGGCCGCAGGCAAAACTTCAGGGCAGGATGAAACTGGAAGCGTGAAAAGTTGGTGGGTTAGAGGTTACACGCAGATCGATTACAGAATTAAAACTGTGAAATGAGTGGCACTTTTGATAGCGAAACGTCCGTGCTTCGAAGGGACGATGGATTATGGTTAAGACTAAAGAAGAAGAATAACAACAACGGAGCGGCAGGCAAAGGAATGAAATGTGAGAACGATTTACTGTACATCCACAGCGGAGATGGAGCGACGGGGACAAGATCGATTCTTATTGTTACATCGCGAGAGGCGGCGGCTTGGGGAGGTTTTTATCCAGCAGTGGATTGGTCACGGCTAATGGTGATGATGGTATTGAAGAACAAAGCATGTACGCATGTTTTAACTTCTTTCGCATCCTACGTAGCCAAAAAAATAGAAATAATAATAGAAATAAAATAACCGTGCTATTATTTTATTTATATTACTATTTATATAATTTTAATTATTTATTTTATTATGCTAGTATATATTTTATCATTTATTTCTTACCTACGTGACTCTACGGGCAGTGTTGAGTCTATGGGTAGTGTTAGTCTCTGCGGAGAATGTATGTATGTTGAACTTCTTTCGCACCGTACGTAACCAACCGTGCGAATCGGAGGTGCGGTGTTAAGTCTATGGGCAGTGTTGAGTCTATGGGTAGTGTTGAGTCTATGGGCAGTGTTGAGTCTATGGGCAGTGTTGAGTCTATGGGTAGTGTTGAGTCTATGGGTAGTGTTGAGTCTATGGGTAGTGTTGAGTCTATGGGCAGTGTTGAGTCTATGGGCAGTGTTGAGTCTATGGGTAGTGTTGAGTCTATGGGTAGTGTTGAGTCTATGGGCAGTGTTGAGTCTATGGTGCAGTGTTGAGTTTATGGTGCAGTGGTGAGTCTATGGGTAGTGTTAGTCTCTGCGGAGAATGTATGTATGTTGAACTTATTTCGCACCGTACGTAGCTAACCGTGCCGAATCAGGGATACGTGGGGAAGGACAACAAACTAAAATCAAAAAGTAACTTCTAAAGAAATTAGTTTTCAATTTGGATGTGAAAGTGCGTAGCTCCAGCGGCTTCCTAATATCGGAAGAGAAGAGCGTTCCAGACGGCCGCAGAAGCAGCACATCTGAAAGCGCCACGCGATGCGGTGACCACCACCGACTTTGTTCGATGCTTTGCCAAAAGCCGCTGCGAGGATGAGCGGAGTTTGCGTGATGGTTCACGGACCTCGACGAGTTCAGCAAAACGAAGTTCCTAAAGAAATGAAGCTTTCGATCTGGAGCATGGGTGCGCAACCTTGCGGCTCCTAAAGGGACCGCTTCATGACCCGTTCTTTATTAAGGGGCCGTCCATAAATGACGTCACGCGATTTTGTACGATTTTTGACCCCCCCCCCCCCCCACCTTTCGTCACACGGCGTCACAAAAAGTCAGACCCCCCCCCCAAATATGACGTCACGAAGCTCTGCCCTACCCCCCAGCAGACAGCGCGTATTTGACGATCACACACTCGCGGCGTTAACCAGGGCAGTCCGCTTGGTTCGAACTGCGAAACCAGCTGCAACAGTCAGCGAAGTTTGCTCCCAATTGCCCTGCCTGCATTGTAAGTGTGGGGCTTTGGCCTGTGCCAGTCATAAACAGGCTTCTTTTCTCTCTGTGCACAATTTGTACTAATTATGGGCAATTTTAGATTTCGGTTATGGGATGTGACACAGCACACAGAAGGCCGCTTTGACAGATTTCCACATCTGGTTTACAGTAAGCGCACAATTAAATGAAAAGATCATCTGGGGTTGTGAACTTATGAACACGTGGACTCTGACATATCCTCTAGCTGCGTGGTACAACCACCAGCACCGCGAACATCAGCCATGGTCCATCCACTGCTGGATGATGAGGTTCCTCTCTGACAAGATGCTGGATACCCCCCTTTTGTCTGTACCGCGTCCTAAGATGGGGGTGCATTCACATGCGGCGTAAACATGGGCGAGGTTATGGGGGGCCACGGGAGGGGTGGGGGGCAATGCCCCGCCCAATGTGGACACCGTTATTAATTTATTTTAAGTATTCTTGGTTCTTTCGGTAAAGTCACGTAGAAGGGAAATAATAAAATAATACAAATATAAAACAATACAAAATTCTCACGACGTTTCGACTGCAACACAAGCAATCATCATCAGGTGTGAAATCCACAGTGAAATCCACAGTGAAATACACAGCAATACAATTTTCTTGCTGTGGATTTCACACCTGATGATGATTGCTTGTGTTGCAGTCGAAACGTCGTGAGAATTTTTTATTATTTTATGTTTATATTATTTTATTATTTCCCTTCTACGTGACTTTACCGAAAGAACCAAGAATATGAATTCTGCAGTCACGAAAGCTTTAAATCAAAATTAGTTTTAAGTAGTTTACAATTTATTTTTATGATATGCTCCCACGATTCCTAATGTGAGGGACAAAGCGAACACCCCCTCGCCCCTCCTCCCAATATAGAAGTCAAACTCCACCTATGGATATAAATCCAAATTATTTAATATTACAAATGAACCACAGTACCTTGCTGATCTCGTCAAGCAAACTCCACTTATCCTCGCTTCTGTGGCCGTCTGGAACGCTCTTCCTTCCAATATTAGGAAGCCACTAGAACTATGCACTTTTACATCTAAATAGAAAACGAATATCTTTAGAACTGCTTTTTGTGTGTTTAGTTTGTTGTCCTTCCCCCACACCTCCAATTAGCACGGTTGGCTACGTACGGTGCCAAAGAGGTTCAACATACAACGTACATACATTACATCAGCGTGTGTTTCTCAACTCTCCTTTGCGAATGTTTGACTATCACAGGTTAATGCGACAGATGTAAAGTTACACAATACGAGTATAGGCCGGTGTTCTTCATTGCAAGGCCCACGGGCCACTGATGGTCTCTGGTGGCCTTTAGTGCGGCCCTGACGTGCGTTCCGTGACAATACACAAATGTGAAAACACCCCCATCATCATCATCGTCGTCGTGCTGTCGAACCCAACAATGGTTTCAAATGTGTCGCGGCCATCATCACTGATGCTGTCTCACGGGCGAAAGTGGCCGGCCGCCTCTAAAAATTAGTGAAGAACCATGGTACACATTTGCCAAATATGAAACATTCCTTGCAATTTGCATCATGGGAATTCCCAAGAGCAACATCGCCCCTTACTGACATACTGATGACAACTTGCAGGCCAGTCCTACACAGTGCCGGATTATCCTAGTAGCAAAGTAGCTACACATGTAGCTACGGGCTCCGCACTTTCAAGGGCCCCACGCTAAATGCTTTCAAGATATCAATTCCGGTTCAGTGATTCTGCACTTGCTCTATTACTATAGTACTATACTGCCTTTAACGTTTATGAACGACTGGGTGCTTAAGTTTAACACGTAGGCTTTCGCCACCAATATCATCCATAATAGAGGTTTTTTGGGTTAGATCGCGTAAATATATAAATGTGTCGTTAAAACCCACCACCACCCAACAAGTTCAAAGGACTCGCATAATGCACAATGTACGTTGCCTCAGTAATCCCCCCCTCCACTTTGCACTAGAGTGCAGAAGCGTGGTCACCACATCTACGCCTCTATGTAAGGAACAAAACAGGTGGACTTCTCCACAAATCTGGCTGTGGCCTGATGAAGCTAGTTGTAATTACTGGCGAAACGTCGGACTCAGATTGTAAATGTTGTGGCTTGGCTCTCCAACGCACCGGTGTGCTGTACTAGTGACGAATTGGCCACGTTCTGTTTACGCGACAACCCTCACTAGTTGGCTGTGTCGGGTGGTGGCGGGTTTAACGACACATTTATATATTTACGCGATCTAACCCAAAAAAAACCTCTATTATGAATGTTTAAGGTTAGCGATTTGTCGTATTATCTGGCTTTATAGCAACTGAAAAAATACAATTACTTTACTATGCAAGCTAAACATTCATGTGTTTTTATATGTATGTGTTTTTTTCTATTTAGGGTCTCTTAATAACATATGCTACAGGCCCCACACTAGCTTCATTCGACACTGGTCCTGCATCACCTGAAGCCGCAACAGAGACAGCTGCCAGCGGGGGTGCCCTAGGCTAAACACATTCCTGCAGAGGGAGCTGGTAGGAACGTTGGGTTGCTCGGCCAATGGCCAGGGTCAACGGCGGCGTGGTGTATTCCGCAAATATGGCCGACTGTGAGGGCGGGCACAAGCCGGCGTGAGTAGGTTAAACGTTGAGTTTTATAAGGGCACCACGGGGTGACCAGCCCCTCCCCACCCAGCCCCACCCCTCCCCCCACCCACCCCCACCCTCTCCACCCAGCCCTTCCCCACCCTCCCCTCCCCACCCAGCCCCTCCCCACCCTCTCCACCCAGCCCCTCCCCACCCTCCCATCTCCACCCAGCCCCACCCCTCCCATTTTTGGATGCACGACGGACGGACGGACACAATAATCCCCTGTGGGCTGGTGTAACCAGGAGGTTCCTACCAGTAAAACAAAAGATCATACACCTGGGCACTGAGACGATGAGATGAGAGAGCCGATGTATAAGGTGCGTTGAAATGCTGGGAGTATTTAAGAGCCCAATACGTGCAAATCTCTTACCGCGTTCTAAAATAAACACCGTCAATCGCAAGTGTGCTGTCGTGCGTTAAGTCTGCTGCAATCTTGGGATGCTGTTGGAAAGTGTTTCGGAAGGGATGAACTCTCGCCGAAGAGGATGAACACGCCGATCTAGGCGGCTTGCGAATGAATTGCGTTTGTTCAATGACGCAGCGATTTTTTTTCAGACAACGGTAAGAGACAGGGAAACATTGTTGGTGGCAGGCTGTTAAGACGAATACTTCACAACGCAGGTACGGCACGGGCGTAACGCACGCTGCGTCGTATTGATTTACGAAGAGGCAATGTCGAAACGTGTCTTTCGGGAAGGTTGCTCAAATGCGAGCGCTTTCAGATGCGCTTCTGCGGCCGTCTGGAACACTCTTCCTTCCGATATTAGGAAGCCACTGGAGCGATGCACTTTTAAACCATCATCAAGATTGACAAAATCGTTTCTTTAGAACTGCTTTTTGTGTGTTTAGTTTGTTGTCCATCCCCTGCACCTCCAATTAGCACGGTTGGCTACGTACGGTGCGAAAAAAGTTCAACATGCATACGTACGAACACACAGGTGTGAGAATGTTGTTTGGAATCGTCGTTCATGAAAATCGCATCCCACAGTCACCGAAGGTAGCACCGACAAGCGGGAAGGGAGCCAGGCGGTAAGCCGGTGCAAACGATTGCCCAAGCCCTTCAATCCTCTAGATGTTAAGATGTATCAGCCAATCCGTGAGTGAATAATAGGGTTTTCCCCCTTTTTTCTGGAAACAAAACTGAAACCATTTTTTACAAAGATTCATGTCTGCATTAACCACAATACTTGCAGTCAAAATGCAAATAAAAACACACTGATAATATATGCATTGACCTTGAAACGGATTGGTTCACACCAGAGACAGCTTTCTTTAGAGCCTAGTCTCAATCAGTTTCAAGGACAATGCATATATTATCAGCGTGTTTTTTGTTTGCATTTTGACTGCAAGTATTGTGGTTAATGCAGACATGAATCCTTGTAAAAAAAGGTTTCAGTTTTGTTGCCAGAAAAAAGGGGAAACACCCTATTATTATACTTTGGTACTGGCAAAGGAGGTCCAATGATGAAATCCGTGAGTTGTTGTAAAGAACCCAGGGCACCCGGGAGAAACCGCACACGTGCGAGGCGGCAACGCTCTATCCCGCGCAGAAGGCTCAGACGATATTAGTCTGTTCGGCCTTCTCCTGGCGAACCAGGAAACCGGTAACCTCGTGGAAGCTCACGGGAAGGGAGTTTTCACGGCATTTTGTGTGCGATCCGCCAAACCCGTCTGGAAGTTTTGCAGGAGAGCAAATACTTTAGCTCGTACCGAGGAGTGAGTGTATAATTATATAATTATACTATAATTATACTGTAGACAGAATGACAATACGAACGCGTTTAGCCTGGATAAGTCATTCGTCTGGGCTTTAACAATAATGATTTAAATGTATAAAGCGCCACTATGAGACCTCCTTTACCAGTGGCAAAATATAGTAATAGGTTTTTACCCTTTCAACTGGTACAAAAACTGACACCTTTATACAAGGCATCATGTTTGCAATAACCACAACACAAGCAGTCAAAATGCAAACAAAAAGAAACAACTCTGATGATGATAATAATATGCACTGTCCTTGAAGTTGATTGGTCCACACCCGAGACAGCTTTCTTTAGAGCCTAGTCTCACATGGTGTTGGACCAGATGACGCCAAAAGGCGTACAACTCAAAGACAGCGCACTATCAGAGTATTGAGAGCTCGGGGTAAGCATCAAAATGCGCAACTTTAAATACGTATAGACGACGCGTTCTACTTCATTAAATAGACTTTTTAATACATGTTTTCTCCTACAACATCAGAGTGCAGCGCCACATTAAATACGCACTACAATGACAATAGTTTAAAGCGATTTGAAGCAAGTTTTATGTTTTTTTGGGGGGGCAGAGCTTTGTGACGTCATATTTGAGGGGGGGTCTGACTTTTTGTGACGCCGTGTGACGATAGGGGGGGGGGTCAAAAATCGTCCAAAATCGCGTGACGTCATTTATGGACAGCCCCATAACGATACTTGATGGCAAATATATGTATGTGGCTGAAGGAGGTCATGGATGTAGGGAGAAGCGTCTGTAGGAAAAAACAACAGAAGCTCCAGTGTTGGATTATCCTAGTAGCAAAAGTAGCTACTACATGTGTAGCTACTACATGTGTAGTAGTAGCTACATGTGTAGTAGCTGCATGTGTAGTAGCTACATGTGTAGTAGCTGCATGTGTAGTAGCTACATGTGTAGTAGTAGCTACATGTGTAGTAGCTGCATGTGTAGTAGCTACATGTGTAGTAGCTGCATGTGTAGTAGCTACATGTGTAGTAGCTACATGTGTAGCTACATGTGTAGCTACTACATGTGTAGCTACTGCATGTGTAGTAGCTGCATGTGTAGTAGCTACATGTGTAGTAGTAGCTACATGTGTAGTAGCTGCATGTGTAGTAGCTACATGTGTAATAGCTACATGTGTAGCTACTACATGTGTAGCTACTACATGTGTAGTAGCTGCATGTGTAGTAGCTACATGTGTAGTAGTAGCTACATGTGTAGTAGCTGCATGTGTAGCTACTACATGTGTAGTAGCTACATGTGTAGTAGCTGCATGTGTAGTAGCTACATGTGTAGTAGCTACATGTGTAGTAGCTACATGTGTAGTAGCTACATGTAGTAGCTACATGTGTAGTAGCTACATGTGTAGCTACTACATGTGTAGTAGCTACATGTGTAGTAGCTGCATGTGTAGTAGCTACATGTGTAGTAGCTGCATGTGTAGTAGCTGCACGTGTAATAGTAGCTACATGTGTAGTAGCTACATGTGTAGTAGCTACATATGTAGTAGTAGTTACACATGTGTAGTAGCTACGGGTGCCGCACTTTCAAGGGCCCCGCGCTAAATGCTTTCAAGCTATCAATTCCGGTTCAGTGATTCTGCACTTGCTCTATTACTATAGTACTATACCGCCTTCAACTGTTGTCAACGACTGGGTGTTTAAGGTTAGCGATTTGTCGTATTATCAGGCTGTATAGAAAATGAAAAAAATCAATTACTTTACTGTGCAAGTTAAACATTTATGTGCTTTAATATTTATGGGTTATTTTTTATTTAGGGCCCCTTTATAACATATGCTACAGGCCCCGCAAGAGCTTAATCCGGTACTGAATGAAGCCCTTTGGTAGAGTTTCAACAATGTCACAACGGCCAAAATCGGTCTAAATTGTCCACCCCCCCCCCCCCCCAAAAGTCAGTCACTCACTTCGTTTAGCCATATTTGTTTGATGTAGCATAGAGTTAGAGAATTTTAATCTAAATTGTATTATGATTCATCTTCTTGGTTCTTTCGATAAAGTCACGTAGAAGGGAAA
The DNA here is from genome assembly GCF_015708825.2 of Lethenteron reissneri. NCBI lineage: Eukaryota > Metazoa > Chordata > Hyperoartia > Petromyzontiformes > Petromyzontidae > Lethenteron > Lethenteron reissneri. The sequence goes on from NC_083779.1 coordinate 2,502,313, forward strand.
TAATAAAATAATAAAAATAAAACATAATAAAAGAATTGTATGAGAATTGTATTTTATTATGTTTTATTTTTATTATTTTATTATTTCTCTTCTACGTGACTTTACCGAAAGAACCAAGAAGATGAATCCCTGCAGTCACGAAGGCTTTAAATCGAAATGTATTATGATTGTTATTGTGATCTAATATCGAAATGGGATGTTTGCACATTTTTGTACGTAGAATAAACAATTGGTGCTTTTTCTGGAAGATTTTATTGTTTTGTAGGGGATGTTTCAAATTGCGTGCAGTACATTTTAAATGTATCTTGTAATGTAATTGTTTGTTGCGGTTGCACCCGAATCAAGAGCCGAATGGCTCACAGGGTTATTCCAAATAAATGAAACTGAAAACTGAAACTTACGGGAGAATCTTCTTGGTTCTTTCGGTAAAGTCACGTAGAAGGGAAATAATAAAATAATAAAAATAAAACATAATAAAATACAATTCTCACGACGTTTCGGCCACAAAGCAAACAGCCGTCCTCAGGTGAAGAACAGGTCTGTCGGAAAGACAGCGTTTGTCGGAAAGACATCGTCTGAAGACAGCGTCTGTCGGAAAGACAGCGTCATTCAGACGCTGTCTTTCCGACAGACCTGTTCTTAACCTGAGGACGGCTGCTTGCGTTGTGGCCGAAACGTCGTGAGAATTGTATTTTATTATGTTTTATTATTTTATTATTTCCCTTCTACGTGACTTTACCGAAAGAACCAAGAAGATGAATCCCTGCAGTCACGAAAGCTTTAAATCGAAACTTACGGGAGAATGCCAAATGACCGGCGTTGCACGGACGGGGGCGCGCTTGAGCTTCACTGCAGCTCAAAAATGAAGATGACATTACAGCAAAGACAAAGACACCATCTCCTCCGCCTCCACCCCACCTCAACAGCCTGTAGGGACATGTGCTCTTTAGCGAGAGGCACCTATTGAAGGCTGGCACGGCACACGAGGGGGTGGGGGGGGGGGGGTTGACCAGCACCACGCCCGGCCGCCTTTGTCTTCATACAGAGTGGTGATGTTTATCGAACTCTGATCGCTGGGATTCGTAGCTTAGCGCCGCTAACCACTACACCTCCTACCCCCTCGTGTGCCGTGCCGGCCTTCATGGGTACTCACCAGAGGTGGGACAAAGTCATTGTTATGCAAGTCCAAGTCGAGTCTCAAGTCATCAAATTCATGACTCGAGTCTGACTCGAGTCCAAGTCACATGACTCGAGTCCACACCTCAGAGGTGGGACAAAGTCATTGTTATGCAAGTCCAAGTCGAGTCTCAAGTCATCAAATTCATGACTCGAGTCTGACTCGAGTCCAAGTCACATGACTCGAGTCCACACCTCTGGTACTCACTAACAGCACGTGCTCCAAAAGTATGTTTAGGCTGTACGGGGGTGGAGGCTGGGGGGGGAGTGTTCTTTATCTCTATCGCAGGATGTGGATTTATCGCTGCCGCTGATAATTATGGCATGCGGGTTAGTTTGTGTCGTTGTTTAAAGTTGGACGTAATTGAATGGCTATCATTCCATTCGCAACTCCTTGTCAACAGCCCTGCAAAGTCGAGCGAGATGATAATGAGCATAAAGCCACTCGAACTCGGGGCTCGCTCCATCATCATCATCGTCGTCGTCGTTGTGCGAGGGGTGACACGAGGAGGCGCACGTGCGCTGTGAGTGACGTTTCGCGGTCACGCCACCTTCGGGAGGTGCGGGGGGGGGGCGACCCGTACCACGCACGCTCGTTCTCTATCCACTGCTAGATGTGTACGGAATGCGGGTGACGGTGCTTGTTGATGGGGATGATTCGCGTGCGTGCTGGGAGAGGTATTTAAGGTCGTTTGAAGGGGTTGGGTTGGTGGTGGGTTGGTGGGTGAATAGGGGAAGATATAGGGGAGTGGATTTTTTTTTGGGGGGGGCGGTCACAGGAGAGGGATAAGAGATGGAAGGGGGCTGGGTGAGTAGGCGTGATGGTGGGTGGGTGGGTGGGTGAGTGGTAATCGTGTTTGATGGAGGGATAGGAGGGATGGCGGGTTGGGTTGGGTGGGTGGGTTTAGGGTTTGATGGAGGGATGTGGGTTTGTGGAGGGGGGAGAAGGAGGAGTAAGAGGAGTAGAGGAGGGGGTCAGAGGGAGGGATTCTGGGTGGGTTGTAGGGGTTTGATGGAGGGGGTTGGTGGGATGGGTGCAGGGGAGATTGTCAGAGAGTGGCGTGTGGGTGGGGGGAGGGCATGGTGGGTGGGGAGGGGGGATGCTGGGTGGGTGGAGAGTTTGATGGGGGGATGGGGGGGTGGGGGGGATGCTGGGTGGGTGGAGAGTTTGATGGGGGGGTGGGGGGTGGTGGGGGGATGGGGAGGGGAGGGGATGGAGGTGGGGGGTGATGCTGGGTGGGTGGAGAGTTTGATGGGGAGGGGTGGGGGGTGGTGGTGGTGGGGAGGGGAGGGGATGGAGGTGGGGGGTGGGGGGGATGCTGGGTGGGTGGAGAGTTTGATGGGGAGGGGTGGGGGTGAGTGGGTGGGGGGGGGTTTATTGGAGGTGTGGTTGGTTGGGGGGGAGGGTGCAGGGAGATTGCAGTGAGCATGCGATGGGGAGGGAGGGGTGGGGGGAGGTGATGGTGGTGGGGGGTGGTGGTGGGGGGGATGGGGGATGGAGGTGGGGGTAGTGGGGGGTGGGGGTGGGGGCTTCGTAGGCAGCAATAGGCGATGTGGAGGGAGCGCCGCACGTCGGCGTTGTACGGGGGTGGTACCGGTGCGGCTTGCCGCTGGTAGTGGTGGTAGTGGTGGTGGTGGCGGCGCTTCGGGGCGTGTGGATGATGATGGGGGGGGCGGCGGGGGGTGGATTGATGTGAAAATATCGGGATTTGATAGCCGAGGGGTCGCGCCATCTCAGTCACACGACGACAATCATGGTGGATAGTGCTAACGGCCTGGACACCAAGTCGGCGCTGGTGAGTGTGTGTATGTGTGGGTGGGTGTTGGACTTTTGTTGGGATTTCAAAGCGAAGACAGCGGATGATGGTCACGGAGAGAAACACCCCGAGCGGGCGATGGCTGCGGTCGGGTAGCCGAGGCCGGCCGGCTGCCAAAACGCCACTAAGCACCCCCCCCCCATCGGACTTATTGGTGGTGGTGGTCGTGGTGGTGGTGGTAGTGGGTCAGTGGTAGTAGTGGTAGCTTTGGTGGTGGTAGTAGTGGGTCAGTGGTGGTGATGGTAGTGGTGGTGGTAGTGGGTCAGTGGTAGTAGTGGTAGCTTTGGTGGTGGTGGTAGTAGTGGGTCAGTGGTGGTAGCTTTGGTGGTGGTAGTGGGTCAGTGGTAGTAGCTTTGGTGGTAGTGGTAGCTTTGTAGTGGTGGTGGTCGTGGTGATGGTGGTAGTGTTGGTGGTAGTGGGTCAGTGGTAGTAGTGGTAGCTTTGGTGGTGGTAGTGGGTCAGTGGTAGTAGCTTTGGTGGTAGTGGTAGCTTTGTAGTGGTGGTGGTCGTGGTGATGGTGGTAGTGTTGGTGGTAGTGGGTCAGTGGTAGTAGTGGTAGCTTTGGTGGTGGTAATAGTGGGTCAGTGGTAGTAGCTTTGGTGGTGGTGGTCGTGGTAGCTTTGGTGGTGATCGTGGTAGCTTTGGTGGTGGTCGTGGTAGCTTTGTGGTGGTGGTCGTGGTGATGGTGGTAGTGTTGGTGGTAGTGGGTCAGTGGTAGTAGTGGTAGGTTTAGTGGTGGTGGTAGTGGGTCTGGTGGTGGTGGTGGTAGCTGTGGTGGTGGTAATAGTTGTGGTGGGGTTTGTAGCAACGGTGGATGATGCAGTATCGGCGTACGTGTGTGTCTATGTATTATGTGTCTGTGTGTTCTGTTGTGTGTGTGTGTTTGTGTACACGTGTGGTGTTGTGTAAGTGTGTGTCTATTATGTGTGTCTGTATTGTGTCTATGTATATGTGTGTATGGGTTATGTTGTGTGTGTGTGTTTGTGTACACGTTTGGTGCTGTGTAAGTGTGTGTCTATGTATTGTGTCTGTATTGTGTGTCTATATATTATGTGTCTGTGTGTTCTGTTGTGTGTGTTTGTGTACACGTGTGGTGTTGTGTAAGTGTGTGTCTATTATGCGTGTATGTATTATGTGTGTATGTATTGTGTGTATGGGTTCTATTGTGTATTTGTGTACACGTGTGGTGCCCTACGCGTACCTATGGGTAGTTGTATGTGTGTGTCTGTGTACATGAGTGTGCATATACGTCAATTTACACTTATATACCAGTATGTGTGTGTGTGTTTATACCATTGTACATTCGTGTGTATAGTATGTGTACTATACGTGTGTGTATAGTGTGTGTACTATACGTCTGTGTATAGTATGTGTACTATACGTCTGTGTATAGCATGTGTACTATACGTCTGTGTATAGCATGTGTACTATACGTCTGTGTATAGCATGTGTACTATACGTCTGTGTACTATACGTGTGTGTATAGTATGTGTACTATACGTGTGTATAGTATGTGTACTATACGTGTGTGTATAGTATGTGTACTATACGTGTATGTATAGTATGTGTACTACACGTGTATGTATAGTATGTGTACTATACGTCTGTGTATAGTATGTGTCCTATACGTCTGTGTATAGCATGTGTACTATACGTCTGTGTATAGCATGTGTACTATACGTCTGTGTACTATACGTGTGTATAGTATGTGTACTATACGTGTGTATAGTATGTGTACTATACGTGTGTATAGTATGTGTACTATACGTGTGTGTATAGTATGTGTACTATACGTGTATGTATAGTATGTGTACTACACGTGTATGTATAGTATGTGTACTATACGTCTGTGTATAGTGTGTGTACTATACGTCTGTGTGTAACAGAGCCTAGAGTGGCCTGCACAATGCACGCTACGCCGTGTACAGCATATCCTGTAACATGCGTGTGCTTGCATGTAGTATGTGTGTGTGTGGCATGTATGTTGTATGTTGTTTTGGGGGGGGGGGGTAGGAGCGGTGGCGCGAGTGGTGAGCGCACTGCGAACGAGAAAACGCGGCCAACATTCCTGGGGGGGGGGGGGGTAAGGGAGACAAAGGCGGCCGGGCGTGGTTGCACATGTGTGTGTGCACGTGTGTGTGTGTGTTCGTGTGTACGTGTGTGTGTGTGTGTACCACACGTGTGTGTGTACCACACGTGTGTGTGTACCGCACGTGTGTGTGTGTACCACGTGTGCACGTGTGTGTGTACCACACGTGTGTGTGTGTACGTGTGTGTGTGTGTACGTGTGTGTACCACACGTGTGTGTGTGTGTATAACGTGGGGTGTGCATGGGACGCGATGCAATACGGCATTCATCGTTGTGTGATGTATCCCACGTTTGCGTACATTGTGTGTGTGTGTGTGCCATATGTGGTTACATGTACGTGATGGGATGTGGTAGACACACGTGTGTGTGTGTGATGTGTTACACACGTGTGCGTGTGTGTGTGTGATGTGGTACACACACGTGTGTGTGTGTACACGTGTGTGTGTACACGTGTGTGTGTGTAAGAATGCTGTGGTACACACACGTGTGTGTGTGTGTGTGTTGGTAGCTGTGATGTGCACTGTGCGTATTATGATGTAATGTGTTCTGTATATATATACACACACACACAACGCCTGTGATGTGTGTAACCACTTATACACAAGCTTGTGATGTGTATAATCACTTACACACAAGCTTGTGTATAATCAATTAAACACAAGCTTGTGTATAACCACTTATACACAAGCTTGTGATGTGTATAATCACTTGCACACAAGCTTGTGTATAATCACTTACACACAAGCTTGTGATGTGTATAATCACTTACACACAAGCTTGTGTATAATCACTTACACACAAGCTTGTGTGTCTGCGTGTAAAGAGTTGAGTCATTTCACTGCCCAGTAATGTGTTTAAGATTAGTAATGAGTCTTTTTAAACGCAGTGGTTTCGTGCAATGTTCTTATGTTGTTGTACCCTATATGTATGTGTGTCTTTAGCTATGGGACACTTTTAAATTGTGTAATGTTGTGTAGCGTTTGTTGTGGACGTTGTTGTCTAAAGTCTGAACTTCTAACTATTTGTTTTACTTACTGGGTGATGTAGCGTTTAGGTTCTACACATCATACACGTAACGTCTAAACTATGAGATAGATTAGCTATGAGATGTAATGTCCAAGCTGTGAGATATATGAACTATGAGATGTATTAAGAACTATGAGATAGCACTTGCAATGTGCGCATGTAAAAAGTGATGTAATCTTTGTTAATACAGAACGTAATGTGTGTGTACGTTGCTGTGGTTCTTATAACTTCTTGTGTAATGATAGTGTAAGTTAAGAGTTGTTATGTTTAATGTATGTGATGCATTAGCCAGTGTAAGTTGTTAATTTGCAGTGTGTATAATAGTTGTTTGTTAGACTTTATTAAAGCAACGTAAGTTTTCAGAACGTAAGCTACGTGATGATTATTGAGTTGTAAGTTGTGATAATTAAAATTGTGTATAAGCTGTGTGTGTGTTATTAGCCTTGTGATAGATATTAGACGACTTTGTATTAGATTAATAATAGTATGGGAAAGTGTGTAATCGCTCTTGCGTTGTTTTAAATCGTTAGAGACATTAGATTTGTGTGTGGCTAAAAGCCTCATGTCTCTAAGTTAAGTGATACAGCTTTTACACTATTTATAAGCTATTTAACATTAGATTGTGTATATTTTTTAAACGTGTAACAGTCGATGTGTGTATAAGTTATGTGTTAAGCTACGTAATAGATCTTACACTAAGGTAGCAATAGTTTTTAGAATGTTTGTAAGATATTTTTAATGTTATAAGCACTTTAATTATTTGTGTTTTAAAGCGATACAAGTTTGAAACGCTATCAGCCACGTAATAGTTCAAACTTTAAGGTTCATATAGTGTGTGTACAGAGTTTACATAATGTTAACTCACAATCTTATCATTTGTAGTGTATAAGAATCGTTTTTTCGCACATCTACAGCATAAACTATCGTCCTTACACCCAGCTATAAGCTTAATAACTTCAACATTTTGTGTGTGTTGTGTATAGGGTCAAGTCCGCTTTTCATGCGTTGCAATATTTAAGCTTTGTAATATTTAAACGATTATAATGCGCCTTGAAATGCATTAAGCAAATGCCCTTAAGTTTAGGTGTTTCGTATGTTGCTTATGTTGCCGTACACGAAGTTTTTGGCCCACGTGTCCCAAGTGTCAAATCCACTGCTGGATGAAATGCCTCCCCCTGACACTTTTGGGTCGGTGAACATTCGTGGTTGGGACCTTTAGAAGGAAGTTCGAATGTCAATAGTCCACCCACGTTTATCCCCGTGTCTGGGAATCGAACCCGAGACTTTTGCCGGCTTAACAATTCAGCAAGTGCGCTAACCGCTGCGCCACCGCTCCCCCTTCTTAAGAAGACGACGAAGATGAGAATACATGTAATATCTTTTAGAACGCTTTTATTACGACAACCGCTTACACATTTTAAGCTCCGGGGTTCGGTAACAAAAAGTGTTTTGAGAGGTAAGTTTTTATAATTCGTTTAATATTTGTAAGCAAAAAAAGGCGTGTAGTTGCGGCATATTTAGTGCGAGTAATGTGTGTGTACATTAGTTAGTGTGTGATGTGTCGAGTATTTGTACATATGAGATGGTTACACAACCATGAACACAATAGGTTGTCGTTAGTCACGTAGAACACAATTCTATCATAACACCCAACTATCAGAACAGCCAACTAATAGGTTCACTAACTTCAACACTGAATGGAATCATGACTTTTACTAATACGAACCCTCAAATAACAACCCCAACACTAACCCGAATCCAATAACGCTATTGACAAACTTATCCTAACAAAAAAAAATAACACCAAGACATTAATAAAAAAATGAAACTCTTTAAAAGTAAAATGACATGACTGGCGACGTTTCGAGGAAAAGGCCTTTTTCGGCCACGAATTTCTTCAAGTATTTGTGTTTATTTTGCTTTGTTCCACACTCATGCCAAGGCAGTAAAAACCACGACCGAATAATCGATTATTTTAGCGGTCGGAACGACCCCCGCTTAAACACTAACCACAAAGTCCCCGCAAACTAACCCTAATATCTGGCAATAATAGTACCAACAAAACTCCGCTCACAATCTTCGTCTTAGTCTTACTGTGGCTTCGTCGTAACACGAAACTCAACATCTAACCCCACGTCAAAGCTTCTCTTCCTCTCCTTTTGAAGACTATTTTACCATCAATAGCAACGTTTACCCCCAAAAAGCCATAGACATTGTTGGGTTTTTGTTGGGTTTTCATTCATTGCTTTATGGTTCTGATCGGTTTTTTTTAAATTACCCCTTAATCCACTGCTGGATGACCAATCCCCTATGCCATGGCATAGGTGATTGGGTCAAGCAATCCCCTATGCCATGGCATAGGGGATTGTTTGACCATACTTCACCACGCTGGTTCTCGAATTGTCACTCACCACCAAATTTGTTAGCCACGGATGGGATTTGAACTTAGGTGGTGGTCTTGGGGGGCCCACGTTGCTAACCGCTGCTGTGACACCTCTCACAATTGCCACATGTTTTAGAATGTTTTATACACACGACGTATCGTTTGTATCTCTAAAGGCCAGTGGGTCGAAACGTCGAAAATATGTTTTTAGAACGACGTTACAACATTGATGTGATTTCACGTCTTAGTAAGTCTGGTATAAAATTTGCCGAAGCCGTATTTGCTATATTACTAACGAGTGTGTGTTATACATGAATCGTTTTGTCTCTTAAGGCCAGTAAGTCGAAACGTCGAAACTATATTTGTGTATAAACGACGTTCGTAAAATTGATGTGAATGAATAACATTTACCGAGGCTCTGTAAGAATATTTATCTAAACTTTTCTCGCCCAATCTTAGTTTTATTTCTGAGCCCTGCTTTTTATCGACTTCGCCGTCACACTCCGGCGAATTACTCTGTTCACGAGCGAGTAATCTCGCTGTTAAAAAAAAACTAAAGTCTTAATAAGTTTAGCGCGATACTCGGTTCGAGCCGTGTTTGTGGTTGGTCCTCTATTTTTATTGTTTTTATTTTAGTCCGAGCCCTGCCAAGTTACGAGTCAAAAGCAATCTGTTCTCCACAGTCTGTGTAGTGTGTTGGAGGGGGGTGGGGAGCGGTGGCGCAGTGGTTAGCGCACTGCGTTGCGAACTCACGAATCTGAATTCGATTCCAGGCCACGGATGGATGGGACGTAGACAAAAGACAAAATCCGAGTGATGTTTTAAGACCGGGTCTTGGGCTACCTTTCCCCGTGGTGAAGTATGCCCAAATAAGTTACCCTCCTCGGCAGACCGATTGACACACTGATTCTGGAGGTTGTCAAAAATCTAGCAGTGGATTTATAAACGGGATGTGATTTTGTGTTTGTATTTCTCCGGGTTATAAGACTCTCTCCCCCCCCCCCCCATACTATAACAAAAAGCTTGGGGGGGTGTTACAATAATCCGGATAATTCGGGCGTAATGCATCGCTATATCGCGTAACGTGGAAGAGTAGGCCAAAAGACCCTTCGGCCAGCGTGGCGTGATGCCAGGGGGGTCTTCTTGCTTTGCACCCCCTTTTCGTAGTGTCATCATCACGACGACGAAACCCTCACAACTCTCCCATTTGACCCCACCAATCCTTAAATCCAAACTCCAAATATTAATCTAGTGGTTGTTGTCGCCCGAACATGTCACGCAAAGTCCACCAGAAGTCTTAATCCTGCTGGGTTCACCTTCCCCCTCCCCAATGCAAACTGCTAATGTCACCTGTAGATGGCACATAGATCTATATATATGGCCAGGGTTAGGTAAGCCACACGGGCTTATAAGTGTACAGAGGTTGTGGGGTCGGTGGGTACAGATATGAACTCTGGTCGGTAGGTATAAACATAAATAAGACAGGTAGGTGGGTAAAGTTGCAGGTGTAAGTATCTAAGTAGGTAGGTATAGGTAAGAAGGCAGACTGATAGGTGGGTATAGCTAGGGATGTATGAATGCAGATTAGGTCCCATATATGTAAGAAAGCAGATAGGTAAATATATGGATTGGTTAAGTCGGTAGGTTTTGCGACTTGGGCAACGGTATGAATTGCAGGTTGGTGTTGAGGTGCTCGCAATATTTACCTGCGACGTATTATCTATCTGTAGTGGCGGGCAAAGTCGCACTCGAACACAGACGGTCACGGACTGTGTTGCCAATCCACTGCTGGATGAAGGCCAGGTGGGTTTCATGTGGGTTTGCTTGATCATACTTCACCACGCTGGTCAAGTGCGGGTTCACGAAAGCGGTGGGGTGTAGGGGTAGTTGGGACCGGTTCTGTCATCCACCCGGTACTGGTCGTGGCCGGGAATTGAACTCGGGTTAAGGCCCGGGTTGGTATGGTGGTGCGCTAACCACTGCGCCTCCGCTCTTTTGAAATGCAAAACTTTTTTTGTTTGTTTGTATGTGTGCGGTGTATGGTATCGGAACCTATTCCCGCGTCTCCCCTAGGTCGACTCAACCTTAACTGGGTAGTACTTTTCGATGTAAAGCTTTCGTGACTGCAGACGCTGTCTCCCCGACAGACCTGTTCTTCACCTGAGGACGGCTGCTTGCGTTGTGGCCGAAACGTCGTGAGAATGATTTTATTATGTTTTATTTTTATTATATTACTATTTCCCTTCTACGTGACTTTACCGAAAGAACCAAGAAGATGGGTAGTACTTGGTGTAATGTGTGAGCATCGGATATGGGGGAGACAAAGGTGGTTGGGGTGGTGGGGGGTGCATATTGTTGTGCAACACGACATCAACATGACTTCCTCCTCCATCCCGAATCGAAGGTGATCGCTAACAGCACTCGTCCAACGCCATTGGGTCTCCTGTTCCTGATGATAAGACGCCCCATCATAGTCTTCCCAATCTTGTCTCATTTACAAATACCCAACAGCTACCGGATTATAAGACGCACTTTGCAACGTTTGCTTTGAACTATTGGTGGGTGGGTGTGGGTCTGGGTTATTGTGGGCTCGTTTTATGAATCTGGAGGATTACATCTGCAATGCAAAACTTAATTTCCCCCCATATCACCTTCTGTTAAGGTCATCGCCGCGATGAAATGTAGATGTTGAATAATGACTATATTTAGCCACATGGTTTGAGGATGTTTAGCTTGGACGAACGATGTTGACCATTGGTATAATGCGCGTGTGTATATGTTATAAGGAATAATTGTGTTTCGAGTATACAAGTCCAGGATGCCGGTGTTTACGTTTAATTTATAAACAATAAAAAAAATATCTATATTCTAATAATCATTCTTTTACAGCCAGTCCCCTCGATCATTCTTCCACTGCTGGATGAAAACCTCCACCCCCTGCCGTGTTCGACCATACTTCACCACGCTGGTCATTTCTTTTTTTAAATGGACATTACTCACCCTCTGATGTTAGCCACTGGCTTGGAACTGAACTCAAGTGGTCGGTTTCAATCGCACAGTGCGTTAAACCACTGCACCACCGCTCCTTCGCCTGTGATGTGTGCGAATTTTTTGTGTCTGTTATATTCTGAATGTCATTTTTTTACGCGTGTGTGTTGTTAGTAACATTGTACGTAGTGCGTACGTACGTTTTAGATGTGTGCACATATACAGTATTGTACACTTGGATATGTGTACACAAAGGCAGATTACGTGAGTTAATACGCCTTTGGGTGGAGTGGTGGCGCAGTGGTTAGCAACAATTGCAATTACGAACTCGCGCCTCTGAATTCGATTCTCGGCCACGGCTTAACATCAGTGGCGATTTTTTTTCTGAACCTATCTTGGTTTCTCACGCCCTCTAACCCTCACCCCACCCACCCACACACCCTCACCCTCCTCCAATGTTGTTCAGCGTGGTGAAGTATGCTCAAATCATCCAGCAGTGTGACATTATTGGCAAAAGGCTACACGGGGTATTACACATCAGCAGACAATGGCGTCATCGTATTGTGCTGCATGTGGACACCTCTGTGTGTCCGGGTATATCGTGAGTGGAAGTGCACAGGAAAGGACATTTCCGCTGTTTGAATGTGAATGCACCACGATGTGAGACACACACACACATACACATTGGTGCACACACACAAAAAAACACAAAGACCCCTCCTCCACCCGTATAGCCTTAACAGACTGTTGGGGCAAGTGCTGTTAGCGAGCACCTATGAAGATCGGAACGGCACACGAGGGGGTGGGGTGGCCAGCACCACGCCCGGCCGCCTTTGTCTCCCCAGTCAGGATGTTTTTATACACCGTGCCAGGTACCCATTTGAGGCCGAGTCGACCGAGGGGAGGCCCAGGACCCGTTCAGATAATCGTAACATGGTGTTGGTGGCCGTGAGCGGATATCGAACCTGGGTCTTCGGGTACCGTAGTGTTTGCGTGATAAACGTTACACTACCGCTCACATCCACGTACACACACACACGTGTGTACATTTACAAAGACAAAGATCGCCCATATAGACTTTTACAGGCGTGGGTCAAGTGCTGTTCGAAATCCCCTATTAAAGGTCTGCACTGCACACATGGTGATGTTCACAGACCGTCCAAGGTAATTATTTAAGGCCGAGTCGACCTAGGGGCGGCCCAAGACCCGTTGGGATTTCAGTCACTGTTGGCCATGAGCTGGAATCCAACTCTGTTTCTCGGCTTCGTGAGCGCCGTGAGCTAACAACTGCGCCACCGCTCCCCAAAATTCACACTGGCACGTCAACACCGATAGAACCACTACCCACACACTGAAACACACGTGACACAATTACACAAACGCACTGACGTGCACTGCCCTGCATTGACACAGAAACTGAATCAATTGCACACGCCGATATAACACTACCACAGTGACACACACAAACACCGACACAATCACAACAACCACCGCCATTCGCCACTAAGTGGCGGTGACGTCACCACGACGCTTGTGCCAGGCTAGGTGCACCTTGAGGCCATGTGAAGTGTCGAACGCCCGCTGGCAGGAGGTCACGGGGCAGACCCAGCAGGTGCCACAGGTCGACTGACTGAGATGACCGAGATGACTGGCTGATGCACCACCTGTGCCCCCTACTGTGCCAACTTGCTGTGCTTTAGCCACCCGGCGCTCCGCCCGTTGTTGTGAGCGTCGCTCCTCCCCCCTCCGTTGTTGTTAGAGGGCGACTGCCTCCCACTGCCCAGTAGCGTCCTTCACGAGCCTCCTCCACAGAGGCCGATCTTGACACCCACCGCTGGTACCGGTCATCGGCAAGTCCACTCAGCTCCATGTCCTCCTGTACCACATCACTCCATCTCTTCTCTAGCCCGTGCCGTGCCCGTTTAGCCCCCTCGATCCGGCCGAACAAAAGCTGTTTAGGCGACACAATTTCACAAACCCACTGACATGCACTGCCCTGCATTGAGACACAAACTGAATCAATTGCCCGCACCGATATGACACCACCACAGTGACACACGCACACACTGACACAATTACACAAACGCACGCAATTACACAGTCGGGCACACGGTACACACTTGGCAGGAATAACCCCATCCAAAATTCTGATTGTCACAAAGATAAAGATTCCCCGGGTATCGCCTGCAACGGACTGTTGGGGCACATGAGGGATGTGGGTGGAAAGCACCACGCCCGGCCGCCTTTGTCTCCCCTAGTGGCAATGTTTACTACACACAGCACCAGGTTACTCATTTGAGGCCGAGTCAACCTAGTGGGAGGGTGGGGGTGAGGCCCCAGGACCCGTTTGGATATTCGTCATATTCTGGCGTGCACACACACACACAGATGACACGGGCAAAAACTAAATTACCCAATAAATAGGTGTATATTTTAATGTGTTATTAAACACCAGCTATAGGGGGTGGGATTTCAGTGGGGTGGGTGGTCACAGAAATCAAACTCGGTGTGTGTCTGTGCCGTCTCGTGGCTGAAACATTGTAATGATAATCGCCGCTCGGCATGTGCGTGACCAAAGTGAATGCAATTACAAACGTGGGTGTGTGTGGCTGCATTGGTGGGGAGATATAGAGGAGTGGTGGGGGGGTCGTGGGGAGGGGGGGTCCAACAATGTAACTCATCACATGAATGCCACGCAAGCGATAAATACACACAAGCACGCACGCGCACCCACGCGCATAGATAAAGGTCCCCCGTGTAGCCTCAATGGACCGTTTGGGGCAAGTGCTGGTCAGCGAGTATACGGAACGGTACACGTGGGGGGGTGAGGGTGGGTGGCCAGCACCACGCCCGGCCGCCTTTGTCTCCCCAGTTCTGACACCCACTCGCTCAACAATGGTAGAGAGGCACACAAGCGGATAAGATCTCAGAACGCGTTCTGAAAGCTTGCAAAGGGGGGGTGGGGGGGCAGCTATTCATTCACACATTTCGTGTTTGCAGTACACGCTCATTGGCCAGGTTCACCATTCGATCTCCGAGGGCGCGGCAGTTGAAGCAATGGGAGGGGGGGGGGCATCACGATTAGGTCGAACGATGGGACAGGTTGCGTTTGGTGGTAGGGCAAAGTGCGTGTACTCCCACGTCTTCACAGAAGTCGATGCCAGTGTGGAAGAGTAGGCCGAATTGCCCTTCCAGGAGGGGTACTCGAGACGCCTTCCACCGGCGGTGACGTGTGTGGGTAATTGCAGGGCTGCGCCTTTAACCGTTAATAAAAGTAAACTATTTACAGGACAGTCTTCTTACACACTACATTTACGATTTATATAAATCGCGTTGTAATTAATCGCGTCTCGTGTGTTGCATATTTTTTTAAAGTAACATTATTTGATGGATTTTACGGTACCGTGCTTTATGCGTGCAATTGGGACCGATGTATGCGTGCAACGCACACGAACGCATGCCCATAAATGAACGTCTTATCGTTCACATTTTTCATCCGCTGCAAACCAAAAAAAACGGGGAACGCATTTGCGTGCGAGGTGGCCGGGCCTATACGCGTGTTTACGTAACAAGCAACGATTATGATCCGGCAACGAAAGGACAAAAGCGCAACCCTGCAATGCCTTGCTCACGTCCCTGCTGGCGGAAGAGGTTCCATTATAAGGAGGAGTGGTAGCTTGTATTGGCCTACTCTTCCCCCTCGGGATGCACCAGCCACACTTGACCAACGCCGCACACGGAGCCTGCAGATTGCGCTCATCTGCGGCTGTACCCATCTGTATAACGATTAATTATTCTATTGTGTGCCGGGTGTGGGAATTTAAAAAAACAATAACTTGAGCTGTTGTTTTAACCGCTGTTTGCCGTGCGCTCCGAAGCTTGCCAATCGATTTACAGCAAGCCTGGATTATGGAATCGAACCTTTGCTTCCATGCAAAAGTGTCTCAATGTGGTAAATGCATTGTTGCAAGTCCTGATTTCTATAAATCCCCCCCTACTCCCCCCCCCCGTGTCCAATTATGGTAACAGCTCATTATATATATAAACCCACCCAGCCTAATTAGATGCCCAGAGTGTTGAGAAACTTAATAGATGTGGTGATGGTTTTTTTTTGGACAAGGGGTTCACGGTCTGACCGGAAGCTTAAAGTGGTGGCGCCACTGCACGGCTGATAGGCACATGGTCTCGTCTGCTGATGTAGATCATGTCGTCTATTTATATCGTGGATTCGTTGTGCATAGATAGGGATGTGCATATTCGTGCGTGTGAACGGGGAGAGGCGGTCCAGTGGTTTAGCGCGTTGCGCGACGAACCTTGCGGGTCCTGGGCCTCCCCCCTAGGTCGACTCGGCCTCAAATGAGTACCTGGTGAGATGTGTAAACATCGCTGCTAGGGTGCCAGTCTGGCCTTCATCGGTACTCGTGAACAAGACTTGCCCCAAAAGGGTGTTTAAAGCTATGTGGGGTGGGGAAATCGTTGTCTTTGTCAGTGTGTACTTGCATCCCTACGTGTTTGAACTCCCCAATAAAATTTAAATTGTCCACAAAAAAATAGTTCCATCTTTTCTCAATCATAGCATAGGGAAGGTCGCTATCCAGCGGTTATCGGTCACAGGGTTGTTTCGACCATTACTTCACCATGCCTCTTCGCCGCTGGTTGGTGAATGGGGAAGTGAGAAAGACTAAGGCTGGTTCTGATATCACTTGCCGCAAGGATTGCCACCTTTTCCCACAGTGGACCAAACCCGGCCGCATTTCTGAGTGTGTGATCTACAAATTAAGTTGAGCACAGCAATGCCGGGCACGGTTTGCCAGATCTCGGCACAAACCAATTCCTAGTAATAGGTTTTTACCCTTTCAACTGGTACAAAAACTGACACCTTTATACAAGGCATCATGTTTGCAATAACCGCAACACAAGCAGTCAAAATGCAAACAAAAAGACGCCTTTTGGCGTTATCTGGTCCAACACCAATGGAGACTAGGCTCTATGAAAACCTGTCTCGGGTGTGGACCAATCAACTTCAAGGACAGTGCATATCATTATCATCATCAGAGTTGTTTCTTTTTGTTTGCATTTTGACTGCTTGTGTTGTAGTTATTGCAAACATGATGCCTTGTATAAAGGTGTCAGTTTTTGTACCAGTTGAAAGGGTAAAAACCTATTACTATATTTTGCCACTGGTAAAGGAGGTCTCATAATGTAAACCAATTCCTGCCATCCAAACACGGATGCCAATTCCCGGACGCGGTGGCAACTCTGTTCGCCGCCGATGTTACACCTTGACCGGGAATTGAACATTGCGGAGTGCGCTATCCGCCGAGCCAACGCTCCACAGGTAGAACCCGCTTCGCCGAAATCCAGTTTTGTGCAATTTTGTGGGAATTTCAAAGAATCCCTGGCTTCTGCCAAGACGGCATTAATAAGCTACAGTTTAAGTATTGACTGGAATCACGCTTCGGGGAAGGGCTAGAGAGCGCAAAAAATACATGCCGAGTTTAACGCGTAGACTTTCGCGATCATTATCGTCCATAATACAGTTTTTTTGTGGGTCAGATCGCGTAAAATATAAATGTGTCGTTAAACCCGCCACCACCACCACCACCAGACACAGCCAATTAGTAAGGTTCGTCACGTAAACAGAACGTGGCCAATTCGTTACTAGTACAGCACACCAGTGTCTTGGAGAGATTGTAGGTGTTGTAGTGGATTTGCTCTCCAACACACCGGTGTGCTGTACTAGTAACGAATTGGCGTGCTCTGTTTCCGTGACAAACCTTAATTATTGGCTGTGTCGGCTGGTGGTAGCAGCTTTAACGACACATTTATATATTTACGCGATCTAACCCCAAAAAAAACCCTGTTATGTATGAATACATCCTGACTTTACATACTGTGTTTTGGTATCGCACTTTAAACCGTGAGATCCCGATGTGTGTCTATAGATATAATTAATATCCAATTTAAACGCGGCTAATGTAGCTTAATGACGCGAGCCGTTGCTCGGAGGCGGGCTTGCGAGGTGGGTCTCACGGTGGGGTAATTTGCGATCATCATAATTAAGGCTTTTCGCCCCATCTCACGGGCGTTCCGCAATCACTACAACTTAACCACACAGTGTGCCATTAGCTAATGATGCCCAGTGACGTTCGCTTAAGCCACGTCGGCTTCGACGAGTCCCAAGACTCCTCTTCAAAGAGGTTCTGGCCAAGTTACGACGCGCCGACGACTCGTTTGTTCGACGGCCAGAGTCATTTTAAGGTAATTTTTCTCACGATTCGAAAAAGATTTGGGCACCGTGCGTGTCGCTGGCACGCTTCGTAAAGCCAAAACTATTTAAAAAACGATAAACTATTTTTATTTCACCAGGTAAGGCCCACTGAGCCATATCTCTTTTTCAAGAAACGACCTGGCTATCACAAATGATGGCTCAACGAAGTGGCTTATCGTCGCAGGGAAATTTTTAGCTTAGTCTAAACGCGTGATGTTCACTCTGAAATGCGGAGTGGAAAAACCGCAGGGCCCGCAGAAAAATCCACGCGACTACGGGGAGATCGGGAGAGCGAGAGACACGCAAACTCCAAATATACAGCAGGAGTCAGGGTCGGGATCGAACTCGCGGCCTGCATACCAGGCGAACGAGTTAACATCTCCTAGACACCGTTGCACCCTCACAATGACCTGACCCCTTTCCCACAACGGCAACGGCGCCACGGGATCTCTGAGCTCCACTGCAAAGCGGAATGCGCCGTCATATTTTTACAGTGGATGCCCCTGCCCCCCCGTAGTGGTAACCAGGACCCGAACCACGAACCCCTACGAACGGGCGGTATAAAACAAAGCTACCGCTGCCGGCGGGGTCACCGCCCCGGACGCACCGCGCTAAATGTGCGCGCGTCGGGGGGGCGTGGGGAGTATTCCAGTTTAATTGAGCACCTGTCTGGCGCACCGTGCGAGTACTGGGTTTGTGCCGTCCGTGCGTTCCTCGAGGTTGAGTTGAAGGTTATCGTGAGAGCTTGGGATAGGAAGTTGAGCGGCGCGAGGGAAGAAGCGGAAAGGGGAATCGTGTGACCTGCGGTGTGGCCACTGAGTGAGTGAATTCGTGAGTGAGAGTGTCGGAGTGTGGGTAAATGTGTGTGTGTGTGTGGATGAGTGAGTGAGTGTGTTGTGACCTGCAGTGTGGTGGTGGTTGAACAGGGTACAGCTGAGACAAAACAGTCGGTGTCTGTCTGGTAGACCGAATCTTCGGAGGAATCCGATGAGTTGAAATTCACGGGAAGGGTGACCACGGTGGTAGTGGTAGTAGTAGCAATAGAAGAGTCACAAGGAGGTGACTGACCGCCGGTGAGTGAGTGGAGCGGATCGCTGAGTTGCCTGATCATCGATTAGCCCTCTGCTTTACGTTGAGGTATATCAGTGCAGCGACGTAATGATAATTACATAAGCAATTGGCACCGTCATCACGCTCGGCAATTATAAACTGTACCGCAGTGCGCACTCTACCCTTAATCATTCGTGATGTGCACCTAGGAGGGTGGAGTCGTCATAATTACTGCGATTAACAACAAAAATAATAATAGTGCAAACTGGCAAGCCGTGCTATTAAGTGAGCTGACCCTTCAGTGTGTTGATGGTGTGTATTAAACAGAACTGAATTATATCACAGTGAGGTTTTGTGCACCTTTAGCGTTAGTAATTAATACGATATTACAGTAAGAATAATAAGCAGCTCTGCGTCCAGTTCACTGCTGGATGAAGCCCTCTCCCATGTACTGCGTTGGTCCATGGGCGGTTGTATGACCATACTTCACCACGGAACGATGAGCCAAAAACATTCGGGTGTTGAATAGAACCTTGACCTCCGAACCGTGGACCCCACCACCACCACTCCTACAGATATCTTATTTAAAATATATGTTATTTTAGAAAGTATTTTTTCTGTTGTACCAGGTATAGCCAACTCAGCTGTATAACTCTTTTTTTCAGAAGCGATCTAGCTATCACAAATGATAACTCGACCAAGTGGCTTATCGTGTGTAAAATTATAGCAGCCAAATAATAGAAAGGCGTGATGTCGATTCTAAATGTAGAGGGGAAAAATCCACGCGACCATGGGCAGAGAGAGACACGCAAACTCCAAATACACAGCATCAGGCGTCAGGGTCGGGATCGAACCCACGACCTTCTGCATACCAGGCGAGGTAGTTAACATCTCCTAGCCACCGAGACCATTAAACCTGGGTGCTGTCGCTGCTGCTACCGCTGCTACTGCTGCTGCTGCAGCGCGAAGCGCTGTGGCTGTGATGTTAACGGGATGCCCTCTCCGTGTGTTTCTGTGCGCAAACTTCCCACCCACCCCCAACTACCCTCGTCACGAACCTCCCGCCGTTATCCTCCTCCTCTGCCGTTGGCTCATCCTCACCGTCTCCACCTCGTTATCTCTCTCTCACTCCTTGGACTTCATCGCTTCGTTTCTTGCGTGGTTCCCCCCCCCATCTCTTCCTGTTTCCGTGTCTCAATCTTCATTTCTGCTGTTCCCGTTTTTAATTTCCCTCTCGCGTGCATTTCCACCACCGCTGCCCCCCCCCCGCCCGCCGCCACCTCGCTCCGCTTGTCCGCATGGCTGTGACACTCTCACACCGCTATTCATTTTAACTCTCCACCTACTTCCTCTTGCGAGCACTCTCATTTTCTCTCGCTTTGTCTCTCCTGCCTCTCTCTCTCTCTCTGTTCCTCCTTTCATCTGCTCTCTCGGTCGACCTTTGTTCCGTTTTGCTCTCCATCATTCTCATCCCGGCTGTTCCCCGTTAATTTCTTCCGTCTCTCCCTCTCCTCCTCTACCTCGCACACTTTCAATCCCCTATCCCTCATCCTCTATCCACCTATGACCCCTCGTTTTTTTCCCTCTCCTACCCTCATTTATTATAACTCTTCTCCATCCTTCCTCGTTCTCTACCCACCCCACCAACTCCTCCGCCACCTCCCCACCCCCGCCCCCCCCCCCCCCCCGTACATGCACACGCACGCACGCACCCGCGCAGCAGGCCCTCGCCTCGTCGGGCGGCCTGGGCATGATCGCGGGCGCCGGGGGCTCCCACCTCGCCGCCGCGGCAGCCGCCAACCACGGCATGAAGCTGGAGGCCGTCATGGAGAACCTCCAGCGGCAGCAGCAGGCGCGCCTCGAGATGGAGGAGCGCGAGCGCGAGCGCCTGCGCGACAGGGACATCCGAGAAGCGCAGCAGCAGCAGCACCAGCAGCACCAGCACCTTTACCAGCAGCAGCAGCAGCAGTACGCCGCTCTGCGCGCCGCCGCGCTCAGCGCGGCCGCAGCGGCCGTCGCGTCCGGCGGCGCCGGAGGCTCGAGGTCCGGGAGCGCCGTCGCTCGGCATCGCCCACGCGGCGACGGCGGCGGCGACGATGGCGGCGACAGCGACGCCGATTCGGTGCCGGGCGCGCCGTCCGAGTTCTCGGGGTACGAGCGCTACCACCCGCTGCGGCACGGGCACCCGGGCCGGCGCGGGGCCAGCGACTACGACGAGGAGGACGAGGAGGAGGACCCCGGGGAGGACGCAGAGGAGGAGGACGAGGAGGAGGACCCGGGGGACGACGAGGGGGAGGACGACGGGGACGACGCGATGGAGGAGGGCGACTACGAGCGACGCTCGCCGGGCGGGCCCGGCCCCGCGGCGGGGCTGCCCGCGTCCAAGCCGCCGCCGGCGGGGCTGGCGCTGCACCTGGCCGGCGGGGGGCTCGGCGGGTCGGGGGCCGCGGCCGGAGGGTCGGTGGCGCGGCACTTGGCGTTCGAGGCCGGCGGAGGCGGCGGGCAGCCGCTGTCGCCCGGAGCGGAGGGGCCCCAGCCGTCGCAGGCCCAAGACTGGACCTACGAGGAGCAGTTCAAGCAGGTACCCGCGCTGGCACCGGCGTTGTGCGTGTGTCCGTGCGCGTGCGTGGTGTACGTCGTGCGTGTCTTACGCCTTTCACGCCCCACGTAGCCGGGCGTGCCGATCGGAGTTGCGGGTGGTGTCTGTGTGGTGTCGGTGTGTGTCCGTGCATCCGTGCGTATTTGCGTGTCCACGCATGCGCACGTGGAAACGCGCACAGATGCGTGTGTGTGTGTGTGCGTGTGTGTGTGCGCGCGTGGTGGTAGGATCGTCGCTAGAATTTGTGCCACAGCCCCTCGCACAGAAGCACGCGACAATCGCGACAGCTTCCACCCCCGCGATTTCACCTGCCGGGGTGAAAGTTCCGAAAGTTTTTTTTTTGTTTTAACCGCCGGGGCGAAAATCAAACCGGCGCAGAAAAATAACTCAGAACGTTTCACTGTTTGCCCCCTTCGTCTTTGGCGGATCGTAATTTAATCTCCGGATAATTTGTACAAACGACGCAGCTGCACCGCGGTAAGTAGAACCCTGTTTCTTTTATCCGCACAAAATAAAAGCTAATTTGTACTTCACCCGCCCTCTGCCCCCATGTCCCTGCACCAATCCCGGTCTGTGTCTGTTCCACCAGAAAAAGTGGGGTTATAGGGACTGAGGGGAGGAGCTTTTGTGGGGGGGGGGATCGGAGTGGGGCGCCGGGGGTGGTGCGAGGCATAGCTAAGAGGAGGAAGTTGGACAGACTTGTGAAGTGAAGCGAGCGAGTGTGTGTGTGTGACGTGTATGGTGGTTAGGAGATGTTAACTACCTCGCCTGGTATACAGGAGGTCGTGGGTTCGATCCCGACCCTGACGCCTGCTGCTGTATATTTAGAGTTTGCGTGTCTCTCGTTCTCTCCGTGGCCGCGTGGATTTTCCTCCGGGTCCTCCGGTTTTCCCCTCCACGTTTAGAATCGACGTCGCGCGTTTAGAATCAACGTCGCGCGTTTAGAGAAACTCGGCTACCGCTCTACATTTCTACGCGATGAGCCACTTCGTCGGGCCGTCATTCGGCGGGCCAGGTCGCTTCTGAAAAAAGAGCTGCCCGGCTCGCTCGCGAGAGCGCTCTCATGAGTGAGCGCTCACACGAGCGGCACGTGGCTTTAACTCCGGCCGGAGGGTCTGGGCGGCTCGCCAGAAAGGAAGGCCCCGTGGTGTGTGGGGTGCGCGTGTTTGTGTACGCGCGTGCCCGTGCCCGTGCGTGCCCACGCGAGGAGCGGTGGCGCGGGCGGTCAGCGCGCTGCGCCGCTCGACCACGCGGCTAACGGCGAGCGATGTCCGAAGCGTTCCAAGGTGGGGCGGTGCGCAAAACTTCAGCAATGGGGAGACAAAGGCGGCCGGGCGTGGTGCTGGCCACCCACCCCCTCGTGTGCCACAGTGCCGGCCTTCGCTAACAGCACTTGCCCCTACAGTCTGGTACAGGCTATACGTCGGATCTTTGTATCTTTATGCACGCCGGGAGCGATGGCACAGCGGTTGACCCACCGCGCTACGAACTTGGCGACCTGGATTCTAATTCCCGGCGCGACGGTTGATGTCAGCGGTGAGAGAAATCGGGAATCTCGGTCATTGCACTCCCGTCGCTGCTGGACCGAGGCTCTGCGCGGTGTGCAATCGTCACGGCCGGGGAGACAAAGTTCACCAACCCCTCTCGTGCGCCGTGCCGCCCCTCGTCGATCCTGCTCCCTGTACGCCGCTCGCCCCGAGCATTTTGTGTCGGCCACGTGGTGGGGGATCTCTGCGGTTGTCGTTTGTACGTGCGTGGGCATGCGCGAGGCCGTGAACAGCACCACTGGGGAGGCAAAGGCGGCCCGGCATGGTGCTGGCCCACGCACCTTCTTGCGTGCCGTGCCGGCCTTCGTAAGCGCCACTCGCGCGCAGCACTCGCCCCAAAATTTAAAGCTATCCGGGGGATCTTTGTCTTTGTGTGAGAGTGTGTCCGTGTGTGTGTGTGTGCGCGTCTAGGCGTGTGGGCGCACGCGTGCGTGTCTGCGCGTGTATGTTCGTGTCTGTGTGCTCGTGCGTGTTGTGTCTCCGTGCGCGTGCATTTGTCGCAGAGGTCGCAACCGGGTACCCGATACCCGTACCCTACCCGATACCCGGCTACCCGTACCCGGCCGGGTATGGGTACCCGTTTGTGACCCTGGTGCGGCCGGGTACGGGTACGGGTAGGCCGTGAGTCACTGGTGAGTCACCGTTTGTCACTCATTTCCCAACGTCTTGTCTCTTCTCACAATTCAAGTTCCTAGAATCAACCCACCCACGCCTGCAACATGGCTTCATCCCAGAGGTCACAATCGGGTACCCGGCCGGGTACGTGTACGGGTACCCATTTGCGACCCTGGTGCGGCCAGGTACGGGTACGGGTAAGGAATCAAAACCCGTTTGCGACCTCTTGATTTGTCGTGGGCATGCGCGCACATCCAGTGTACGCGATGTCCGTGGCGTGCGTCTGCGCGCGTGCCCGTGTGGGTGTTCCTTTCTGTGGGGGTATCCCCCTCTCCGTCACCGCGCCGAGCTCTTGGACGGTGGCCAGGTGTCTCCCCGGCACGCGCGTGTTTCTGCTGCTGCTGCTCCCTCTGCCAAGCCGCTTTGGCAGTCGATCAAATGCTCAAGTGGCAAAAGTGGAAGAAAAAAACCCCCGCTGGTAATAACGCCAAGCGGCCCGGCAGCACCCTCCCCCTCTCGCTCGCTCGCTCGCTCGTCAAGCGCGCCAAGAGTTCGCTCCGGGGCATTCACCGGCAAAGGGCCAAACGTCAAAACGAAAACACGGATCCAACTGCGATCGTGGTTTTTGGGGTCGTGCGTTTGTTGTTGTCGTTGGTGTTGTTGTTGGTGTTGGTGTTGTGGGTGTTGTTGTTGTAGTTGTTGTCGGTGTTGTCGTCGTCGTTGGTGCTGTTCTTCTTCTTGGTTCTTTCGGTAAAGTCACGTAGAAGGGAAATAATAAAATAATAAAAATACAACATCATAAAATAAAAAATTCTCACGACGTTTTGGACTTGTGTTGTTGTTGCCGGTGTTGTCGTCGTTGTTGTCATCGTTGTTGTCATCGTTATTGTTGTTGTCGTTGTTTTTGTTGTTGTTTTTGTCGTTGTCGTTGTTGTTGGTATAGTTGTTATCAGTGTTGTCGTCGTTGTTGGTGTTGTTGTCGTTGTTGTTGTCATTGTCGTCGTCGTCGTTGTTGTTGTCATCGTTGTTCCGCGCGATGCCCCCAGCGTTTTGCCGCACGCCCGCCGGGGAGCTCCTGCGGGGAACCGTTTGGGAATGGCTCCCTCGCAAGCCGCCCCCGCGACGACGCGCGGCAATCGCCTGCGCAGTGCTCGCGCCGGAACACCGACGACGACGACGACGAGAAAAAGTTCGCGAATTTCGAAGTTTTACGCTCTTCCGCATTCGTCGCAATCGCTGGCGGCTTTGTCATCACGAGCGCCCGCTGCGGCTTTTTGCACGGACGCAGGAATGCAGCCTGCGTCCGCGCGTCAATGTGACACGCGGCGTGCGCGTTTTAAAATGTCTGCTTGGGGAAAACGGCGGTCCGGGGAGGGAGGGCGGGAGGGAGGGATGGGCGGGCGGGCGTGCGTGGTGGTCAGCGCCACGCTCTACCGCCGTCTTCTCCGCGGTGGCGGCGACGTTTGACGCGCCACCGCACCCAGGTACTCATTGAGGGGGAGGCCGGCCCAGGTACCAGTTCAGGTAATCGTCGCAGGTCTTGGTGGCCGTGAGCGGGAATCGAATTCGGGTCGCCCGTTCCGTAGGGACCGCATGCCCCAGCGAGAGCGGCGAGGGGAAACCAGTCCGCTCAGTCACAGGCACGGGGCCTCACTCCGGCACGGCTCCTTGTGCGGGGACGTTGTTTTGTACGCTCCGAGAGATGGGCCCGAGCTATGGAGGCGGTTCCCGAAGAAGGCGTTTTGGCCCACGGGCGTCTTTTGAGAGGGAATTCTGGGAATTGCGCGGCGAGACGGGGATAGGCGATGCGCAAAATCCTGAAGACGGGCATAGAAGTGTGGTCTCCATGAGTCCGTTGACCAAGAGAACGGATTGTGGGAGAGTGTTTGGGCTAATCTCGGGGTCTCTGTGTGAGTCTACGGGTCTCTGTGCGAGTCTACGGGTCTCTGTGCGAGTTTACGGGTCTCTGTGTGAGTCTATGGGCCGCTGTGTGAGTCTACGGGTCTCTGTGCGAGTCTACGGGTCTCTGTGTGAGTCTACGGGTCTCCGTGCGAGTCTATGGGTCTTTGTGTGAGTCTATGGGTCTCTATGTGAGTCTATGGGTCTCTGTGTGAGTCTATGGGTCTCTGTGTGAGTCTACGGGTCTCTGTGTGAGTCTATGGGTCTCTGTGTGAGTCTATGGGTCTCTGTGTGAGTCTACGGGTCTCTGTGTGAGTCTATGGGTCTTTGTGTGAGTCTACGGGTCTCTGTGTGAGTTTATGGGTCTTTGTGTGAGTCTATGGGTCTCTGTGTGAGTCTATGGGTCTCTGTGTGAGTCTGTGGGTCTCTGTGTGAGTTTATGGGTCTTTGTGTGAGTCTATGGGTCTCTGTGTGAGTCTATGGGTCTCTGTGTGAGTCTACGGGTCTCTGTGTGAGTCTATGGGTCTCTGTGTGAGTCTATGGGTCTCTGTGTGAGTCTACGGGTCTCTGTGTGAGTCTATGGGTCTTTGTGTGAGTCTACGGGTCTCTGTGTGAGTCTATGGGTCTCTGTGTGAGTCTGTGGGTCTCTGTGTGAGTCTATGGGTCTCTGTGTGAGTCTATGGGTCTCTGTGTGAGTCTGTGGGTCTCTGTGTGAGTCTATGGGTCTCTGTGTGAGTCTACGGGTCTCTGTGTGAGTCTATGGGTCTCTGTGTGAGTCTATGGGTCTCTGTGTGAGTCTACGGGTCTCTGTGTGAGTTTATGGGTCTTTGTGTGAGTCTATGGGTCTCTGTGTGAGTCTATGGGTCTTTGTGTGAGTCTACGGGTCTCTGTGTGAGTTTATGGGTCTCTGTGTGAGTCTATGGGTCTCTGTGTGAGTCTATGGGTCTCTGTGTGAGTCTGTGGGTCTCTGTGTGAGTCTATGGGTCTCTGTGTGAGTCTATGGGTCTCTGTGTGAGTCTACGGGTCTCTGTGTGAGTCTATGGGTCTCTGTGTGAGTCTATGGGTCTCTGTGTGAGTCTGTGGGTCTCTGTGTGAGTCTGTGGGTCTCTGTGTGAGTCTGTGGGTCTCTGTGTGAGTCTACGGGTCTCTGTGTGAGTCTGTGGGTCTCTGTGTGAGTCTATGGGTCTCTGTGTGAGTCTATGGGTCTCTGTGTGAGTCTACGGGTCTCTGTGTGAGTCTACGGGTCTCTGTGTGAGTCTGTGGGTCTCTGTGCGAGTCTACGGGTCTCTGTGTGAGTCTACGGGTCTCTGTGTGAGTCTATGGGTCTCTGTGTGAGTCTATGGGTCTCTGTGTGAGTCTATGGGTCTTTGTGTGAGTCTACGGGTCTCTGTGTGAGTTTATGGGTCTTTGTGTGAGTCTATGGGTCTCTGTGTGAGTCTATGGGTCTCTGTGTGAGTCTGTGGGTCTCTGTGTGAGTCTATGGGTCTCTGTGTGAGTCTGTGGGTCTCTGTGTGAGTCTATAGGTCTTTGTGTGAGTCTACGGGTCTCTGTGTGAGTTTATGGGTCTTTGTGTGAGTCTATGGGTCTCTGTGTGAGTCTGTGGGTCTCTGTGTGAGTCTATAGGTCTCTGTGTGAGTCTACGGGTCTCTGTGTGAGTCTATGGGTCTCTGTGTGAGTCTGTGGGTCTCTGTGTGAGTCTGTGGGTCTCTGTGTGAGTCTATGGGTCTCTGTGTGAGTCTGTGGGTCTCTGTGTGAGTCTATAGGTCTTGCCGGCCCACCGTGGATCCGGCTGACTTTTAGCAGCAGGGTGGGCAAGCGAGCGGGAAGGGAAAAGGCGTAGCGCCCATAAAAGTGTAAGCACGATGTGTCCGTGCGTTTTTGTACTGTGTATGTATAGCCTAGGTCGACTCAGCCTCAAATGAGTACCTGGTGCGGTGTGTAAACATCGCCACTGCGGAGACAAAGGCGGCCGGGACGTGGTGCTGGCCACCCACCCCCTCGTGTGCCTTCATAGGTGCTGCTCGCTAACAGCACTTGCCCCAACAGTCTGTTACAGGCTACACGGGGGATCTTTGTGTTTCACGCCATATTCTTCATTGCAGTACGGGCCCCCGACAATGCACAAAGAGTGATAAAACCCTCTGCCCCCCCCCCCATCATCATCATGCAGCTGTCAAACTCCCAATGGTTTCACGTGGTGTGACGGGCCCCCCTCACGCTGATGATATCGGCGAAAGTGGCCACCCCCCCCCCACCCCACATATTTATATATTTGTAAAACTCTGAAGACTCCTCCACACGTGTGTCGAGCTCTCTACCCCCCCTCCCACCCTTCACTGCAACACACACACACGCGCAACAGCTGAACATTGCACAGTGACGTGTGTGTGATCGGATTGTGTGAATGATGATGGGTATCACTTACCGGTCTGAAGAACATAATAGGGAGTGGCAGGGAGAGCGAGAGAGCGAGAGAGTAGTGAGAGAGAGAGCGAGCGAAAGAGAGAGCGAGCGAAAGAGAGAGAGATGAGTCGGAGAGAGAGATGGGGCCATTAAGAGAGAGCGAGTGAGCGAGCGAAAGAGCGAGAGAGTGCTGGAGGAGAGAAGGGAGAACATTGTCCCACGTTTTTGCCTTCAAAGAATCCCCACCAACACCAACCAGACCTGCTACCCTACCCTCCGGCTTCCCTAACATTTTAGCACCCCCCTCCCGCAGCCCCCACCACCCACCACCCCACCCACACCACCACCCCACCCAACCGACCTATCAAACACCATTTGTTGTTGTTGTTAACTCTTTTGTTGTTGTTGTGAACCCCCCCCATCCCCCCCACTTTCCCAATTTGCCAGAGGCCTTTCTTGTTGTCTTAGCGGCAACAGCTGCTGCCGCCGCTGCTGCTGCTGCTGCCACGTACGGACAGACGGGGCAGAGACGCGCGCACGGCTGCCGTGCCCTCTCGTAATGGCCGGGGTTTATGTGAACGTGCAAAAGTAGGGAAGGAAAGGTGGCGGCGGTGGTGGTGGCGGTGTGTGGTGCGGTGGGGTGGAGTGCGCTACCATCACCCCCCACACCCAACCCCAGCGGTTTTGTGTCTCTCGCCAAGCGGGGCAATGCCGGACCCACCGACTTTACTAATTCATGTTGCTCCACCGTTGTTATCGTCCCCACCGCCGCCACGCACAATACGTAATAACCTTTCCGAGCTGTGGTTGGGGGGGCACAGGGTGGGCTGGTGGGCAGGGTGGTGGGTGGGTGGGTGGGTGGTGGTAGTGCTATAATTACTGTATAGAGTAATGTATTGCGTGCGGCCCTTTGTGCTGTAAATAAGTGCCCGGTTACATGCTAGGGTTACAGTTGCCTACAGTTCATCTGTCCTCCGGTGACTGCCACGGAGGCTGCATTTAACAATTGTAATCGAGTTTCCCTAACGGGGCGTTATGGCTCGCAATCAAATTTCCTGTGCCGAGCGCCAAGCCCCCCCCCCCCAGCCCCTCCGCCCCTCCGGCCTCTACCACTCCCTCGCTTCGGGGGGGTGGTTGTCGTGGTGGTTGTGGTCGTTGTGGTGGAGGTGGTGGTGGTGGTTTGCCCCGGAGCGCTTGGCGCGATGCGTCCGAATTGCGGCCGTACGCCGCAAGGCTGGCTCGGGGCGGCGGTGGGTGCCGTCCATTCTCGACGGAGTCGATTAATCCCTTAGCGGTTGTTGCGCTTCGTATTTTAAAGGGAAAAGTTACGGGCGCGACTTGCAGACCTCGTAGGCGAGTGCGCGCGCGTGTCTCTGTGTGCGCGTGTCGCGGTTAGCCACCCACACCCTCGCGTGCCGCAGTGCCGCCCTTCATAGGTCCTACTCGCTAACAGCACTTGCCCCCAATGGCCTGTTAAGGCTACACGGGGGATCTTTGCCTTTGTATCGGATAGCGCACGTTGCGCTACGAGCCCGGCGACCCGAATTCGATTCTGAAGCGCTCCTTGGCCACCCCCTAGGTCGACTCGGCCTCAAATGAGTGACCTGGTGCGGTTTGTGTAAACATCGGCACTGGGGAGACAAAGGCGGCCGGGCGTGGTGCTGGCCACCCACCCCCCCCTCGTGTGCAACAGTGCCGGCCTTCATAGGTGCTCACTAACAGCACTTGGCCCCAACAAGTCTGTTACAGGCTATAGGGGGGGGTCTTTGTATTTCCACTCAACGACGATTAGGCAAATAGAAATTCGGGCAAAAAGCAACGTTTCTAGAAGAGATTGAAAATGATGCGAAGACGTACATCCATACGACGTAAACATTTATTTCCAAAAATCATCACGCGGGGTGGTGGCGGGTGGGGGGGGTGGCGTTCACGGCGCTGAGTTCCAGCGTTCCTTGAAACCGCATGCCCGGTGTCGGCCATTTTAAAATGGCGGCAGAGCGATGGATAATTCGAATAAAATCTTGTTAATCCGATCTAATCGATTTAAAAAAAACTAAAATTCGCGCGAGTTCCCGCACCTCCCGCCGTCACGACTATGACGACCGTCGGTTTAACTCCTCAACCTGCGCCGGGCACTGGGGAAATGGTGGCGGACGGCACCGCTCATGCCGCCACGTCGCGCCCACGGAGAGAGGCCCCCCACCCTCATCCCCCCCCCCATCCCGTGCCGTTAGCGGCCGGGTGCCCCATTTAGAAGTTTATTGGGGCTGGGATTTTACGCTCGGAGATTGAGCCTGGCGTGGCCCACATGCGCTCTGGGCCTGGTCTAGTCCTCGCTCGCTCGCTCTCTCTCGCTCGCTCTCTCTCTCGCTCACTCTCTCGCTCGCTCTCTCTCGCTCGCTCTCCCTCGCTCTCTCTCGCTCGCTCTCTCTCGCTCTCTTTCTTTCTCGCTCGCTCTCTCGCTCTCTCGCTTGCTCTCTCTCTCGCTCGCTCGCTCGCTCGCTCTCTCACTCTCTCGCTCGCTCTCTCGCTCTCTCTCTCGCTCGCTCTCTCGCTCGCTCGCTCTCTCTCTCTCGCTCGCTCTCTCTCTCGCTCGCTCTCTCGCTCGCTCTCTAGCTCGCTCTCTCGCTCTCTCGCTCGCTCTCTCGCACCAACTCTGGCTTGGCGGCGATTCTACAGAATCGCAACGTGCATTCGTACCGGAAAATCCCGGGAGCAAAATCTCCGCGGTCCGACGCTTGCTTTTTTAAAGTCTGCTTTTATATACGAACAGAAATGTTGAACGACACGTCGGGATTCTCTCCGCCAAGCACGCCGGGGGCGGGAAGGTTCCCCAACAATGACACCAGCGGCTGCCGCCCCCCCCTCCCCCCCCCTAAAGAGTTTGGGGACGATGATTGTCGGGCATCCGGAGGGCCCACTTCTTCTTCGTCATCATCACGGCGCTCGCCCGTTTGGCAGAGGTGTCAAATTTGACACCGTTCACTTTCCCCTTCCGTTCACATGCTCGGAACAAAACAGATTTGCTGTCCCGAGGCCTGCCTTCATCTCTGCTGAATATCTGTCTTGTCTGTTTCTCTGGATATTTATCTGGCCGTCTGTATCATTGGATATCTGCCTCTCCTGTATCGTTGGATATCTGTCGGCCGGAATATCTTTTTGGATCTGTCTGCATGCCTTGCCTATGTTTCTCGGATATAATTTATTTTTATTATTACTATTCTGCTAGATTGCCCACGAGAAACCTTCGCCGAGTCTCAAAACTCTTTTTCAGCAGGGTCCTGCCAAGTTTTCGCAGTAGTGGGGGGGCGATGCTGCTGCTGTTGCTGCTGCTGTTGCTGCTGCTGTTGCTGTTGCTGCTGCTGTTGCTGTTGCTGCTGCTGCTACTGTTGCTGCTACTGTTGCTGCTACTACCGCCGCTGCTGCTAGAAGCTGTGTGTGATCCCAATTGAGTAATTTGCAGGGTTCGTTTTCAGCATTGCGACGTTTTTGGCCAACGCCACTTACGATGCAAACTCCGCACAGAAAGGCACCCGAGTCAGGAATCGAACCCAGACGCCTTCTCGCTGTGCGGCACAAGCATCACGACCATGGCCACCCTGCCACCCTTGTCGCTGTGCATGTCTCTCTGTGTTTTGCTTGATATCTGAATGTCTGTCTGCATCTCTCAATATTTCCCTGTCTGCCTGTATCTCTGGATATATGCTTGCCTGTGCATCCATACGTCTGCATTTCTGTATATCTGACCATATACCAGTCTCTCAGGAGCTTCCTAATGTCACTTGGCTGTCTTTAGAGGCCATGATATGTTCTGGTACGTTTTAGGATGGCTGTTGAGAGCAATATTTCACTCGTAATAATAATACTTTCATTTCGTATAGCTTCATTCGGGCTCATAGCATCTCGTAACGCTGTACATTCATTATATATATGAGGGTACAATCCCTCATACAGCCACTACCAAGCGAATTAAAACTCCTGCTACGAAGCAAACATTAAAAATGAATAAAACTAATTAAGAAATGGCACCGGCACAAAAAGCACAAGCAATAATTTTTTTTCACAACTAGAAGTGTGTAATTATACTCGGAATGGCAAGGCCACACGGTGGCACGGACAATGACATTTTTATTGTTGTTAAAAAGTAATTTTTAGGAACAATGATCATATTTTAGTCACGTGACTTCTGCCCGTGTTCTGATTGGCCGTCGTCATCCACATTTCTCGGTCGGGGGCAGCGGCCAACAACTTCCGTTGTTGTTTTTTATTCATTACGGTGGAAAATGGTGGGGCAAGCCATTTGCCGTTGCCAGCAATTGCCGGCAACGATTGCTCTAAAATTGCTGGAGTGAATCATGGCCTTACGGCACAAAAGCCGATTATCTGCTTGTGAGTGTGTGCGTGTGTGTGTGCGAGTGTGTGCGCGCGTGTGTGCGCGCGTGTGTGCGCGCTGTGTGCGCGCTTGTTGAGCGGCACTGTAGTGGTTAGCGCGCTGCGCTCCGAACCTGGTGGCCCCAAGGTTCGATTCCCCGCTCGCGGCCAGCAATGCGCAGTGATTAATTATCTGAAGCGGTCCTGGGCTTCCTCCCCTAGGTTGACTCAGCCTCAAATGAGTACCTGGCGCGACGTGTCAACATCGCCACTGCGGAGACAAAGGCCCCTTTCGTGCGCCGTGAACAGACGGTTCGGGCACTTGCCCGAACCGTCTGTTCAGGCTGTATGGGGGAATCTTTGCCTTTGCGCGCGTGTCACAGAAGTTGTTGCGCATGCACCACCACCACCACCAACCACTGATCGGGGCCGCAGTTGCTGAGCGTGCTGTAAAGGGACCGAGAACGCACGTGGTCCTTTACGAGTCTGCCTTTTCGGAGCAGGAGGGTTAACCCCCCCTCCTGCCCCCCCCCCCCCCCCACAGCTGATGTGCTGATTTGACTGTGGCTAAATCTGGTGTGGGGGGGGGAATGAGCATTCCTCGAGGATGGGCAGTGGCCATAAAGATGCCGATCGAAGTTATCCCAGCGGCCGGCAAAGCGTTCGCTCACCGGCCCGTCCTCCTCTTAATTAGCACCGCGGTAAATCAATCCTTAAAAAAATGATTGCGCTCCGATTTTGTCGGTTGTTGGTTGTTGTTGTTGTCGGTTGTTGTCGTCGTCGTCGTTCAAATGTTGCCTCTGACCTCCATGTGTGGTTCGTGAGCTCCTTCGTCAGCCGGCAAGGCAACTTACACAGATGTCACGCTCCGTCTTGATGCCTCGTTACATTTTGTTGCCGCTGTGGAGCTTTGTGGGCAATTAAATAAATTGCCTTCCTCACCCAACGCCTCGCCGCCCCCCGATGTTTGTAGAAAAATAAAATGTCTTCCTTTTTCGGTTTTGTTTCATTCCGTGGGCTATTTTCCAGACCAAGTATTATCCAGGCACTAATTTTATTAAAACAACTGGCGAAATACGAACGGGTTTTTACAGTTTTTGGTCTCGTTAGCAGTGTTTGGCGTTTTTTTTTTGACGTATTCTGGGGTTGCGAGAGCAATGCCATGAAAAATCATCGTGGGGCCCTGGTCAGCGTAGATGGTTTAGGAGGTTCACGTTGATGGCGTGGACAAATTGCACGTGTCTCTAAAGCAACCTAACGATGTTGGCTTTAGCTGCTAAGCGGAAAATAGATTTCGCGACCACGTAAAGAAAAGTGACGCCCATCCATGTAAGCAACCCTGTGATTGGGTGCTGGTTTGTAATCGGGGATCATTGGCGTAAGGCACTACCACTCGGAGTACAACGTACGCCTCTCCTTAATAATCCTACGTTATTGCCAAAATGCATTCGGGAGTGCCGAAATGAAATAAATGCGTTCCTCGCCGAGTTAAGGAGAGGGGGCGACGTGGAACGCCAAAATTATTTCCTCGACGGTTCTCCCCCCCACCTCGCCCCCGAACGGTTTCCTCCGAAACACGCGGGGAGATTGAAAACAAAAATAATAATCCATCGTTCGCTCTTCGCCAACTTTAGAAAATGGGCGAGCCGGCGGTCGACATCGTGTGGCGGTCGTGGAAGAGTCGGCGGCCGCCACCACATGGGAGAGAAAGAGAGATGGGGGGGGGGGCGGAGGAGTAGGAGGAGGAGCAGGGGGGGGCCGTAGCTTCCAAAAGTTCCCTCCCGGCGATGCCCTCTGTGGAAGATGTCGCTCCGGTGTCGCCTTCCAGAGGAAAATGTCTCTTTTCACTGGGGGGGGGGGGGGGGGGGGGTGTTGAGGATGGTTTAGTTGTCTCTCGCCCTGTCGTCACTATCGCTGCCCCATCGCCAAATAAAGCGGTCTTCCGAAGAAGGAATGTGGTTGGGGGGCGGTGGGGGGAGAGGGGGGAGGGGCCACGGGGGGGGGGGGGGTCCTCCTCATCGAGAGCCCCAACTGGGGGGGGGGGTACCCTCGTAAAAAGTTTAACTGTCAGGCACGAGGCATTTGATAAATTAAGCCAGGGCCCCACCTTGTAAAATAAAAACTAAAAATGAAATTGCGTTCAACATTGCGCGAGCGATCTGGACACACGCGAGACATCAACAACCACTCTGTGGCCTTCAACGATTTAAAAAAGTAGGTGACGTTTCTGGCCAATGCCTTTTCTACCAGTGGCCCGAAACCCAACCTGTTCCTGTATTTTTTTATATTTTTTTAAGGCAGCGCATAAAGATGGGACTTTTGCCCACGTAACATTTGCACTATATCCATGTATTGTTTTGTTATGCCACGGCGCTACTGACGGACGCGTAACTTTTTGTTCGTTATTTTGGCATCGATCTTCGCAAGCCTCACCTTTTCCCCCGCTTATCCACCTTACCGACGTTGTACGCCCCTTGGTGCGGCTGCGGTACGAAATCCCGCGGGTTTAGCAAAGATCGTTTTCCTGCGCGGCGGCACAACCGAACAATGATTGTCACTCACTACATTTGCTTTGGCGGAGGAGGCGGTGGGGGGGGTGTTATTGTGTAGTTTTGCAATGCCCTCTGATTTTGCTTAACGCCGGTGTCAACTTTTTTTTGTTTGCAACAGACGTTTTTTTTTTGTTGTTGTTGCATTCAACTGCCATATTTTTCTTTTTTTAAAGAATGAAAATAAATAACACGATGGGAACAAAGCAAAAAAAAAACATATAATGGATGAATTAACTCGGGGCTGAATGTAGAAATGTTTGGTGTGTGGGTAGTGGAATGTTTGGTCAGGCACTGTGATTTTTTTTCAGTTGGGGGGGCAGGGGGGGGGCTGTTGCCATGGTTATATTTCCTAGCGAAAGGCTTCTCCACTCGAAGGCCTCTGTATGTGTGCGTGTGCGTGTTTTGTCAACAGTGTATACAAACAGAAAAGTCGAAACTTTTCATGCACGGAAATATATATTTCCAATATGCATCGGAGCATCGTAATTCAACAATACTTTGCGTGCATTCTTACCTGGAAGGTTTTACTAAACCCACTTGCATGCAAGAATACAACGTAGTCGAATTAAATTAACAATATGTCTACGGCTATTAAAATTGCACGACTCAACACGTCACCCTACGATATTTAATGGAACTTGTTAACTATTTACAACCATTTAAATTGTAACAATTGGCACTTAACGATTCGAGTGATTAAAATTAAATTGTTAATACCCTGCAAGCCCGCCAACAATTCCTAATTCCAGCGTCCAAAAAATATGGCATCTGAAATCCATCCCAAGTGTGGGAGGGTACTCCGACTAAACGTGGCAGTGCGGAGCGAGCTGTGTGGATTTAGGCCTTGGAGAGTCGAGCACCTGGCTAAATCCGTTTTCAAGGTTCATGATCTCATTGACGGTCAGCAGTTAGCGCGCACGCACACAAAAGCAAACCGTCATTAAATTGCTCTTTCGCTTCACGTCACAGACGCTAAATACATCTGCGACATCGCTCAAAAGAATGGAACATTGTGCGGTGTCAGCTCGAATTCCAACAAAAAAGCATAATAATACTACCGCTGCGGACGCTCCCATCGCCTACGCACGCACCTCGGCAGGGCTCTCCTTTCCAGAATAAATAACAACTCTCAAAGCGAGGAGAGGAGTGGGGGGGGGCGGATGAACCCGCCCGCGCTCGCTCGCTTTACTCAAATAAAGTGCCTCCACCGGATTGAATTGTCAAGTCAAAAGATGACACGCGCGCGTGCACCGACGCTTCTTGCTCCGACGCGACAATTATCGGCCTAATGCGCGTCGCATTGTCCGCGGCGCGCGCTCGCTCGCCATTGTTTTGCTGCCCCCCCCCCCCCCCCGATCTTTTTCCCCCTCCGCCCCCCCGCGTTGAGCCGACGGCGACGAAGGCTTCCTGGACATCGGCTGACAACGAGCTTCGTAGCTCATCGGATTCTTTTTCCAGTCTCCAAATGAAGATTCGGATAAAGATTCTGGCTTCGGTGATGCCCCCCCTCGCCGCCCTCTCCCCCGTGGTGACCCCTGGGCCCACGAACGCACCCACGGACCCCCACCCCCACCCCCGCCCCCCTGTCGGCCATAAGCGCTCGACTCTTGTAATTTGCCCTCGCCGTTAATAATGGCGGTGAGGCGGACTAACGGAGGAATTGGGCGGTGGAGGTGGAGGTTGGGGGTAGAGGCGGTGAGGGGGAGGGGGGGGGAGAGGGCTCGTTGGGGAAATGGGGAATCGATGAGAGCCCCCCCCCCTACCCACCCCCCTCCCTCGGGCAGCCGCCCCATAAATCAATGGCAGATAAATGCGCGCTGCCCGTGTATAACGCTCATTTCCGCCCTGCGCACGCTGTCTCCGCTGTTGGCGTTGCTGGCTCCTCGCTCCGAGCTAAATTACAAAAAAGCCGATCGCGCCCGGCTCGTGGCCAGCTCGGAGCAAGCGACGGATTTTTCTTTCTAAATCCTTTATATTAAGTTCACTTGCTTGCTTGCTTGCGCGCTTACGACCGTGCAAATCTTTCGGTCGTTTTTTAACCCACTTCCCGTGATCCAAGCGAGCTGCCATTTTCCACACAGACTCGTTGTGCGTGACAATTTATTTTCGTGAAAATTTTTTTCCAAAATTTTCCACTTTTTAGAAGAAAAAAAAAATTCATATTTAATTTAAAATACCAATGTGATAAACATGAAACTCTTACTCAAGAAAAACAGAAATGAATAATAAAATAAAACCGATGCCACGTATATAAAGGATTTATAGTGAAAAACTTTACATTTCCAACGGCACGATTTCGAACATCGTTTACCCCCGTCCTTTTTGAGTGTGAAAAGCGATATTCCTCAAAGCGGATTACTTAAAAAATGTAATCTTCTTTCCCGGCGCTTTACCTCCACTCGCCCCCTTGCCTCCTTCCTGTCGCGCCTGCCTGCAGGACACGAGGCCGTTGCGTCGATGGCGTCTTGCGAACGGCGAGGCGGCTCCTCTCGGCGAGACGCGATCAACGCACGGCCCTCGTTTCTGTCGTTACGTGGCTTGCGTCCGCGCTCGCCCTCGTCGCCGTATCGTTATCACAGCATCATCGCCGCTAGGCTCGGGCGCTGGGTGGTACGCTGGCCTGTGGCCACGCGGTGCGGGGAGTGGGGGTGGGGACCGTTCTTGGAAAACGGTCGGTGTGATTTAGTTGGGAGAGAGAGAAAAAAATTGATGACCAAAGATAATTTCTCGGCGACTTTGCGAACAAAACAACAATTTTCTATAAATATTGTATCTGTGGGTGGGGAGATGGGGGGGGGGGGGTGTCTCGCTTAATTTTACATTTCATTGATTGTCAAAATGATTATAAACAGAAAGTAGCGCACCCTGAATGTTATTTGAAAAGATTGATTCCGATGGCACGTTGTATAAACGTGGCGCTAAATTGCATCGATGGCTGATTAAGACAATTTACTCAACCGAGGGCAAGCGAATGCACTGTAGTAATCAATTGCTGGACAATGACACTATTAATGCATGTTTGGACGATTAATTCCACGCACGCATCAGAGACCACGACATCCCCCGTCCAGCCTCAACGGACTGTTGGGCCGGCACGGGACACACAAAGTGGTGGTTTGGCGAGCACCACGCAGCCGCCACCTTTGTTTTGTACACTGAAACCAAGTGCTAATTTGAGGCTCAGTCGACCTAGGAGAGTCCCAGAAGCGGTTCAGGTATGCATCGCACACATTGGCTGTAAAGGGGTGGGGAGGGGAATTGAACCCGGTGTTGTCAGGAGGTTAGTGGTGCAGTGCAGCGCGCTAAACCGCTGCACTACCGCCCCCCACCATCACGACCACCACCACACGTTCACACGCAGAGCACATTTTGCAAAAACAGGAAGCGTGCCTGTGATAAGTGCACCGGCCACTCTGATTGGGCGCCTCCGTCCCTGTCGTAGGTATTTGCGATCGCCTATCACTCGTAGCCGTCGACAGCCTAGAGACGGTGATAAGGGGACACTGCAGACAAACGGACGAAGGCACGCACGGACGGACGAGATCCCCTGCATCATTTTGACTCTCGCAGGGCACGGGCACATTCAGCAGTTAAGAAATGGGGTCAATTGTCATGATTTACGGTCGTGTCGGGATTTAATTCAAGAATTCGTGCTTTGAGTTTCGTTTTTCCCCATCTGTTTGTTTGCACCCCCCCCCCACACCCACCACCACCAACCCCCCCCCTCCCAACTAATTTGTAGGCTTTTGTTCGCCCCATTGGCATTAACGTATCGTTTGTAAAAATAAAACGCGCGCACTTTGCATTCATCGTAAATATATCGATTCTCTGGTTCGCACGAGAGCGTGTTAACGCACGAGCGGGTGTTCCTCAATGCACAAATCGTATTGCGTATCGTGAGCGTACGGATCGCTTTTCACCGACAAATTGTACTCGGCACGTACGTGGTTTAGCTTTGCGTGTGTGTGTGTTGCTGTGTCAGTGCGCTGTGCATGCAGGACACGACGCCGTGCGTTGATGTGTCAGCGCGCTGTGCGTGCAGGACACGACACCGTGCGTTGATGTGTCAGCGCGCTGTGCGTGCAGGACACGACGCCGTGCGTTGATGTGTCAGCGCGCTGTGCGTACAGGACACGACGCCGTGCGTTGATGTGTCAGCGCGCTGTGCGTGCAGGACACGACACCGTGCGTTGATGTGTCAGCGGGCTGTGCGTACAGGACACGACACCGTGCGTTGATGTGTCAGCGCGCTGTGCGTACAGGACACGACACCGTGCGTTGATGTGTCAGCGCGCTGTGCGTGCAGGACACGACGCCGTGCATTGATGTGTCAGCGCGCTGTGCGTGCAGGACACGACGCCGTGCATTGATGTGTCAGCGCGCTGTGCGTGCAGGACACGACACCGTGCGTTGATGTGTCAGCGGGCTGTGCGTGCAGGACACGACGCCGTGCGTTGATGTGTCAGCGGGCTGTGCGTACAGGACACGACACCGTGCGTTGATGTGTCAGCGGGCTGTGCGTACAGGACACGACACCGTGCGTTGATGTGTCAGCGCGCTGTGCGTACAGGACACGACACCGTGCGTTGATGTGTCAGTGCGCTGTTAACAGTGTTCGTTTTTTGCTGGCTCAGACGTTACCGTGACTCCATTGTGCGTTTCCCCGACCTCCCCCCCCCCCCCGCGCCACTTCTCCACCCCCGCACGCCGCACCCCCCCCCCCCCGTCCTCGTAAATCCTATTTATTGTTCGGCCTGGCGGGGGTCACATGACCCTACCAGCGCTGGACACTCATTATGTGATGGTAAATTTCATTACGGCCAACATCGACCGTACGCATCGCTTGCAACCGCACCCAGAAGGATTAAGCGTGTGCGTACGGCGCGTGTGTACTCGCGGGAGGCCGGTTGTGCCGCCGCGTGGATTCTTTCGGAGACGCGTCTCCCCTCGGCTCCCCTCGGCTTCCGTGCGTGTTCTTCGGGTCGTGCTCTCGCACCCCTAAATGTGTCGTTGCGGGCGTGCGCGGGGTGGGGGGGAGCCGCGTGGAACGAAGGGACGGGATGGAGGCGGGCCGTCCGAGACGTCGGACAACGCGGCGGGGCGACTGGCGAAACGGCGCGACTGTGCGGATCGCAACCTCGGTTTTTCGAGATAGTTTTTGTCGAGATGACGCCCCGTCGAGTCTTTGCCCCGGCGAGGATTAGCCACTCGCGACCCGCGCACGCTACGTGCAAACTGCCACGGTCGCGTGCGCGCTCTTAGGCGAACAAAAGAACGACAAAACATCTCCCCGCAGTGGCCTCACCGTCGGCGAGCAGCGCCTAACGAAGGTGGTCGGCGCGGCACGCGAGGGGCGGGCGGGCGGGCGGGCGGGCGGGTCTGGCCAGCGTCACGCCCAGGGCCACCTTTGTCTCCCCGGCAGAGGTCGCAACCGGGTACCCGATACCCGTACCCTACCCGATACCCAGCTACCCGTACCCGGCCGGGTACGGGTAGCCGTTTGCGACCCTGGTGCGGCCGGGTACGGGTAGGCCGTGAGTCACTGGTGAGTCACCATTTGTCACTCATTTCCTAACGTCTTGTCTCTTCTCACAATTCAAGTTCCTAGAATCAACCCACCCGCGCCTGCAACGTGGCTTCATCCCAGAGGTCGCAATCAGGTACCCGATACCCGTACCCTACCCGTACCCGGCCGGGTACGGGTAGGGTATGGGTACGGCCGGGTACGGGTACCCGTTTGCGACCCTGGTACGGCCGGGTACGGGTACCCGTTTGCGACCCTGGTGCGGCCGGGTACGGGTACGGGTAAGGAATCAAAACCCGTTTGCGACCTCTGCTCTCCGGTGGCGATGTTTCTGGACCCGACGAGTCGGGTGGTGCCAACGAGACGGAATGTACGAACGAGATCGCCTACACCGCACGCAAAAAACGCTTATCCATGAAAATATCCAATCGTCCCAACGCCCAGGACCTTCTGAGAAGAATACGGCAGGCTAGAAGCTCACTGGGGGCTCTCCCGTGGAGAGATGGATAGGCAGATACAATGACTTCACATTGATGATTGTTTAACACGTAGGCTTTCGCGACCAATATCCATGATACAGGTTTTATGGGTTAGATCGCGTGAATGTATAAAATTGGCGAAACGTCGTACTCAGATTGTCAATGTTGGGGCTTTGCTCTCCAACACACCGGTGTGCTGTACGAGTGACGAATTGGCCACGTTCTGTTTACGTGACAACCCTTACTAGTTGGCTGTGTCGGGTGGTGGCGGGTTTAACAGCATTTTTATATATTTCCGTGATCTAACCCAAAAAAACCTGTTTTATGGATTTATGATTGTGTTATTACAAAGCGAGGTTCACGAATACAATCGAACGCTTGATAAGCGGGCCCAATGACCTGTTGACTGAAGGGATCAAAGACACTTGAGTCGAGCCAGACTGAGATGGCATGACTGTGTTATTGGATCAAGGCTGAAGAGATTATTATTATAATAGACTTGGTTTCCGATTAGAAATGGGAGGAATAAACTCCGCTTATACAAATCAACATTTATTCAGAGCGCTCAAAGCAGATTACCAGTTTTCCAACGTGGAATTAATTTTCTGTAACCGTCGCTCGCAGTTCATCGGCAGGCCGCGGTGCGGTGGGGTCAAGTGTGGGTACTCGAACGTTATCCACCTCGGAGAGAGGCGTTAACTACCTCGCCGGGTATGCAGGATGGCATGGGTTCGATCTCGACCCTGACTCCTGTATTTTTGCCGTTTGCGTGTCTCTCTCCACCGTGACTGCGTCGATTTTTCTCCGGGTCCTAACGGTTTTTCCGTCCGCATTTCGAATCGCCGTTGCGTTTTGAGAGTATTTGTGCTGCTATCAATTTCCACGTGACGAGCCACTTCGTTGAGCTACGTAGCTCACTGGGACCTTACCTGGTCGAAAAAAAAATGTGTCGAGTTTTCCAAGACGTCTGACCAGGTTAGAGGAGAGGGCCAGCATCTTAAATCACGGAAGATATGGTGAGCCCCATTTCTAAATGGTATTCGGTCTGTTTTAACACCTGGAGCTTTTGTAAAACCATTATCACTCGTGATCAATTAACTGGCTTGGAGTGGGTATGCGATCTAACTCTTCCCAACGCCGGCCAAACGTCTCGGCCAGAGTTGCGAGCACCGACACTTTACCCCCAACGCACTGGTTCTGCCGATCGGTACGTACGTAGAACTTCTCTCGCGCCGTACGTAGCCAACCGCGCTCGTCCGAGGTTTTGCTCGATTTTTTTCCGGCGGTCAAAAAAACGCACGCACCCGAGCAGGATAATAGCGCAGGCCGGAAAGCCACGAGTTTCAATAAATTTTTTGTTGTTTTTATTTTTATTTAAATACACACACGTCTACATATACACACGTGACGCGTATTAAATGCGTGGTGCGGTTCCAAAGCTGTTGGGTTCGTGACTACACCGCCCCCCCTCCTCTCCCCGCCGCCGGATGTTAGGGGAATGAAATCCGGAGACGACGCCTCCGGCTGGCCGGGGTGCGATGACAGACAGAAGGGTGGTGGTAGTGGTGGTGGTGGGGATTGTGGAGAAAGCTTCATCAGGTTGGTCCCCCCCTCCATTAAATAATTGCAGTCACGTGCGCTGGCCGCGGCTGACGAAACACTCTGCTCGATGAATTCAGCTTTGGCTTGGTGGGCGGTGCGGTGAGATGGCCAAGTTTGAAATGCAATTAAGCGTATTGACATAGCGAGCGCGCGCTCGCGCGAAAACGTCGGCTTCGGGGCTAACAAATTAATTAGTGCACGCATTCAATGCGATATTACGGAGCTGAGCGTATACGCTCTGGATTTATAAAACACGTGGAAAAGTCCACGTTTCCCCCACAGCCCCCCGCCCCTCCGTTGGATTTTAAAGGAAAGATTTCTGTGGGCGAGTAGGTAGTTTTCCGGAGCGGTTTTTATAATTTGGAAAATTACGGCCATCGTGATTTTTGCAGCCCTCCACCGCTGGATGAAAATACCCACCCTGTCCCACACCTCCCCCCCTGCCCCCCATATCAGTCATAGGGGGTTGTTTGACCATACTTCACCACGTCAGTGAAGGAGGTGAGATGGGGCCCCCAGGGCAGGTTCTGATGTCACTCCTTATCGACGTTTGCCACCGACGGTTTAGGTCATGACCGCCAATTTGAGCTCGGTCCGCTAGGGTTCGTCGCGCAGTGTGCTAACCGCTGCACCTAAGTCCACGCTGATGCGGTAACATCTCGCCACGGTGGCGAAATGTTAACTACCTCGCCTGGTATACAGGAAGTCGTGTGTTCGATCCCGACCCCAATGCCTGTTGTATATTTGGAGTTTGCGTGTCTCTCTCTCATCATCATCACGGTGGCTAGGAGATGTTAACTACCTCGCCTGGCATACAGGAGGTCGTGGGTTCGATCCCGACCCCGATCCCTGTTGTATATTTCGAGTTTGCGTGTCTCTCTCTCATCATCATCACGGTGGCTAGGAGATGTTAACTACCTCGCCTGGTATACAGGAAGTCGTGGGTTCGAACCCGACCCCTGACGCCTGCTGTGTATTTGAAGTTTGCGCGTCTCTCTCCGCTTGGTCACGTGGAATTTTCTCCGGGTCCTCCGGTTTTTCCCTCCACATTTCGAATCAACATCACCACGCGTTTAAGAGTATTTGGCTGCGATAAATGTTCACCTGATGATGATGATGATGAGCCCACTTCGTTGAGCAATCATTTGTGGCCACGTCGCTTCTGAAAAAAGAGCACAATAGCTCAGTGGGCTCTTACCTGGTAAAATAAAATAAAAAGTTTACATTTAAACGTCCGTCAAGGGAGTCGCCGCACCACCAACTCTCCATTCGGAATATTACGCAACGTCTCTCAAATATTATTTGGCAAATCCCATTCACGTGTGGGTTCATGGGCTTAAGAGGGTGGCTTTCCATCGCGACCCCAAAGCTCGTGGAACAAACATACGCTGTGCAAATATATTACCGTGCAAAGCCAATCTCTACAGTAAATTCTTAAAATCAAGAAATAACAGTGGCAA
The DNA here is from genome assembly GCF_015708825.2 of Lethenteron reissneri. Lineage (NCBI taxonomy): Eukaryota > Metazoa > Chordata > Hyperoartia > Petromyzontiformes > Petromyzontidae > Lethenteron > Lethenteron reissneri. Next base: position 2,546,164 of record NC_083779.1, read on the forward strand.
ATTTCAGTTTTTTTTTTAAGGGCTTCAGAGAAAGAGGATAGATGATCCGTCCCAGGAATGACCACACACAGTGCTTTAAAATTGCCCCGGTTCTGTGCGTTATTTAACAACGACGGTAACAAATTGTCTATTTTGAACAGTGCCCTTCATTGAAAGATCGGCGAGCGCCGCACGTGCGTGAAAATGTTTCAATTTCTCCGCGACAAAAAAAAAAAAATCTTAAATTATCCGGGCACGGGCGACGGTACAAGACTTGAGTTTTCTATCGACGGATCCTTGGGGGCAGGGGAGGGAGGGTGGTGGTGGGGGGGGGGGCAGCCACACGGCAGAAGGACTCCGGTCATCATCCCCGGAGTGAAGTCGCCGTCCTGGCGAGGCAGACCAGGCCGCGGAATCTGCGGCATGCAGGTTGCGAGATGGATCGCGGGGAGATGCAATCGGTCCCACAGGTAGACAGATAAACTAAACTATAAACTATTTTTTTCTGCATTTTGTCCAGGTAAGGCCCCCGCTGAACTGTACATCTCCTTTTCTTCCCCCGAAGTGACCCTGGCTATCACAGACGATCGCTCAAACGAAGCGATGGAAATTTTTCGCACATTTAGAATCGAAGCACGTTGACCGGTCACGTCACGAACAACCTCTGTAAGCGGTACTCATTTTATCTCGCCCCCCCCAGTCGCCGCCCCCCCCACCTCCCTCTCGCGAATTGATGATTGGTTGAGAGCCCCCCCCCATGGCTGCGATAATCGCTGTGAAACACGGCTCTCTGCTGCAGATGAGGGATACATCAGTGTCGCGACACGAGCAATCCCATTGCAAACGGCTTCATTAACCACCACACCCACCACCACCTCCACCACCACCACCACTACCACCACCACCACCACCACTACCACCACCACCACCACCACCACCACACCCACCACCACCTCCACCACCACCACACCACCACCACCACACCACCACCACCTCCACCACCACCACCACTACCACCACCACCACCACTACCACCACCACCACCACCACCACCACCACCACCACCACCTACCACCACCACCACCACTACCACCACCACCACCACCACCACCACCACACCCACCACCACCTACCACCACTACCACCACCCACCTACCACCACTACCACCACCACCACCACCACCTACCACCTCCACTACCACCACCACCACCTCCACTACCACACCCACCACCTCACTACCACCACCTCCACCTACCACCACCACCTACCTCCACCACCACCACCTCCCACCACCACCACCACCACCCACCTCCACCTCCACCACCACCACCACCACCACCACCACCTCCACTACCACCACCTCCACCACCACCACCACCACCACTCCACTACCACCATCACCACCACCACCTCCCCCCCCACCACCACCACCACCTCCTCCACCCTCCACCTCCACCCACCACCTCCACCTCCACTACCACCACCACCACCACCACCTCCACTACCACCACCACCACCACCACCTCCACTACCACCACCACCACCACCACCACTACCACCACCACCACCACTACCACCACCACCACCACCACACCCACACACCACCACCACCACCACCACCTCCACTACCACCACCACCACTACCACCACCACCACCACCACCACACCCACACACCACCACCACCACCACTACCACCACCACCACCACCACCACACCCACACACCACCACCACCACCACCACCTCCACTACCACCACACCCACACACCACCACCACCACCACCTCCACTACCACCACCACCACCACCACCTCCACTACCACCACCACCACCACCACCTCCACTACCACCACCACCACCACCAGCCCGCCCAATCCTCCCCAAACTCTCTCTCTCGCTCTCTCGCAAAGCGTGTTTGCCGATTTTTATTTATTTATTTTTAGAACGAGGAGGGCATTTCACGAGCGCATTAATGCGCGGGCTGTTGCCATTCATTCGTAACCGATTGACGAACACGTTAATATCAGCGCGTGGGCGCGCACGCACGCACGCAGGCACACGCACGCACCGCGTCGATATCCACTTCGCTCGGGCTCCACCGCTGCCACCACAGCACCCGACCGGCGCGTTCGTTTTATTCGCTCGGGAGGGAGGGAGGGCTTCGTTGGAGTTGGTGGGAAGGGCAGCAGCGGAGAAGAACGTCGCGCCGGAGTCGTCCCCGCCACCACCACCACCACCGGCATTGGAGCCCGGCGTGGTTATTAACCTGGGACAAATGCGCCGGCTCGCTTGTTCAACAGACACGGAGGGCTGATAAAATTCATGCTGCACGGGATTACACATCCTGCAATCGATTCGCGCGTTAATCCGCGAGCTCCGCACATGCGCGAGCGAGCGCGGTTTTTTCCCCGCGAGCGACGCGTGTGTGTCCGCGTGTGTTTCATGCGGGGTGCGTGCACATTCTGTACCGTACGCGCACGAACCCGGCGACCCCCGAGGTTCGATTCCCGCGCACGGCCAACGCCAGTGACGGTTATCTGAACCGGTCCTGGGCATCCCCTAGGTCGACTCGGCCTCAAATGAAGACCTGGCCACACACACCCTCGTGTGCCATGCCGCTCGCTAAGGGCACTCGCCCGAACCGTTTGTTGAGGCTACACGGGGGATCTTTGTCTTGGTATAGTGTAGTGGAGGGGTGTGGTGACGCGACAGCGCGGTGTGGAATGAACCCAGTGACCGTCGCGGGGAAACCGGCGCTTCTCCGGCGTTGCGGTCTCCCCACCGGGCGACGCCGCCGCGTTTTCAGATGCAGTTGCCGAAGAAAATACGGAACAATACAAAATCTAAATGAAAGGCTAAATAGAGCGATGGCGAAAAAGCAAATGGAACGGCAACTCTCTGTCTTTCTCTCTCCCCATTCAGCTTGCGAGCGGGGATATAAAGGTGTGTTACGACAGCCTTGTTTGCCGTTGAGCGGTCTCTTTTTATACTGTCGGCGTTTTTTTAAATCACATTCCTCCTCTCGCTGTTATGCAACCTGTTACCGAGATGCCACGGGTCGTGCAGCGCTGACCCTCAGCACCACCGCCCCTTGGAACTCTGGGAGGCGGGGGGGCTGGGCGGCATTGTCCACCCCGCTCGCCCACGCTCGCCCAAAGCGGCCGGCCAAGGTGGGGGGGGTGTTGTTTGGGACGGCGCAAATACACGCCCGAACGTGTAATCTGCATTGTGCTCACGCCAGGTCCGGCATCGTTATTTGAGCAATGTATTTGCGGTCCCCCACGAAACGCTTGAACCCCGCCCCCCCCTCCCGCCCCGCATCACAAATATACAAATATGGAACCGTCACGGGGCCGTGCCGCGCCGCTGTGTTTCGTGATGCAGGGGGGTGGAGGAGGAGAATAATGGAAAAAAAATCAACTCTCACTCGGACGGTTTTTTTTTGACAGAGTAGGATGGCTGCGTGCGTGAGAGACCCGCGGGTTATTTTTGTTGATTTTTTTTTGAGAGGAAAAAAAAATGTCTTTATTCGTAAGAGAGTGAGAGCGAGCGGGACGTTGGTGACACCGTGCCCTCGACGGTTGTGCGTACATATGTACGTTCAAGTTCTTTCGCACCGTACGTAGCCAACCGTGCTAATCGGAGGTGCGGGGAAAGGACAACAACTTCTGGGTCTGTGTGAGTCTTTGGGTCTCTGTGTGAGCCTATGGGTCTCTGCGTGAGTCTGTGTCGCTGTGTGAGTCTATGGATCTCTGTGTGAGTCTGTGTCTCTGTGTGAGTCTATGGGTCTCTGCTTGAGTCTATGGGTCTCTGTGTGAGTATATATGTCTCTATGTGAGTCTATGGGTCTCTATGTAAGTGTATGGGTCTCTATGTGAGTGTATTTCGGCGTTTGCGGCCTCCTTTGGAACAGTGGCCCGCTAGCGACCTCAACAGCCAACAACGATGTCCTCCGTCGGAACTTGTCAGACGAGTCTTCGGACGAGTTACGTCGACCATACTTCCCCACGATTGGTCACTGGTGGGCCGGTCGACAGCGGGGGGGGGGGGGGGTATCAGCAAATGTGGAACCCCCCCTCCTCTCTCCCAGCTCCCAGCCTGTTGCATCCCGGTTGAGTGGCGGAGCATTTCGGCGTTTCGGCGTTTTTGGCAGAGTGGCACTGTCCAGGCTGGCCCCCCCCCCCCCCCCCATTACCACCTTCCCCACCGTTTGCTTGGCTCGCGAAGTTTTATAATGAGGTGGGGAGGGGGGGTGGACAATGGACGGGCGGTCAGGCTGGCTGGCCAGCGGCGGTCGAGAGAGAGGAGAGAGAGTTCACGGCTCGTCAAGCCGGGTCCGCCGGGTGGCGTAAATTAGCGGTGCCGAAAACTTTGGGGTCTTCTTCAAAGTCTTCATCCGCGTTTCGAGTTTGCTTCTGCTTTTTGTGTTTGCTGTTTTTTCTCTTGTCCTCGCTCACGACATGAACGGGGGACACGTGATTGACCTATCTCAGTGTTCCTTTTTTATTTCATTTATTTCTCTCCCCCCCCCACCACCACCACCTCCGTTTCAACAGGAAAAGGGAAATGATGTAAACAGGATGGTGTTTTGTGGGAGATTAAGATACATTTTTTTTGCTGCTTCTGCTGCTGCTGCCGCCGCAGAGCGAAAGATTTTACGTGGAGACACAAAATGTTTTGATCGCCGGCAAAAGCGTCGGGCTTGAGGCAGGCACGTTTCTAACATCGCATTTTGAGAGCCGGCCAGGAATGCGAACCTGTCGAGGCGCTCGTGACGTGGGGTTTTTTCGGGAGTAGGCGATTGCGCGCTGGCGCCGTTTGATCGATGATCAAACTCTTAAAAATATTCTCACCGTCAGTGTCGGTGTATAAACGCTCTGCCCGTGTCCGAGACGCCTGCAAGTGGCAGGGCGGGCGGGCGGGCGTCGTGTTTCCCGTTCGCCGTCGATTCTCGGAAACGCGCGAGCGGACTCGGCGTTCTATTTAATTTATCCGTCATCGGAACGGAATGGGAAGAAAAAATTGACCCCCGCCCCCCCCCCCCCCCCGAATTCAATTCCCAGCCACGGATAACATCGGCACGTTCGCGATTGATACCTTTCATTTTTTGTCGTTTATGCTTTTATTGAAACGATGCGCGAGCCATCTGCGGCGTGGTGAGCGTTGGCTGGGATCCTGGCGAGTGTCGGCTGCGAGCGTGGTGAGAGTTGGCTGTGAGCGTGGCAAGCATCGGCTGCGAGCGAGCGTGGGGAGCGAGCGAACGAGAGCTGTAATGAGGGGAGAGGGCTGGCCACGGGGGTTAAGCGGGGCAAATGGTCCCATCGATTACCCGTCGGCACGGCGCGCGACGCCACGCTCACGCCCGTGCACACACGCACACACGCGCACGCACGCGCGTGCGCCTCCCCGATAGCGCTAATTTGTATCTAACAAAACGTGCCTGGGCGCCCATTCACAAATAGCCACGACGGCCGTGTGACGATCGTCGCGACCAGGGCCGGCGGTGCCGTTGACGATCGCATCGCGACGACGACGACGACGGACAACGACGACGGACGACACCGACGACGATCGTAGATGGGTGATAGATGGATTTTATTATCGGGTTTTAGGTGAGATCACGTCGAGAGGGAATGTCCCTCTACTGCCGTGGACGAGCCGGGTCAAAAACAAAGCGAGACCGAGAGAGAGGAGGAAATGGGCGAATGCTCAATAACAAGGGGGGGGGGGGGCTTTCCTCTGCTAGAGGAAGTCCTAAGGGAGCCCCTCTAGAGAGAGGGGATTTTTTTGTTACACACTTTAATTTTCTACACTTTTATTTTCTACAATTTTTATTTCTTTGCACTTTTATTTTTTACGCACTTCCATTTAGCTTTTCTCTGTTTGTTTATGTTCTTTTAAATATCTTTGACGCTCAATTTCTTCTGATCTACCAAACCGGCCTAACGAGCTGAGATTTTGTACACACAGACTCATCGTCATCCTCTGCCGCGTGATAATTCAAGGTTTCATTTAAAGAACCGGTTCAGGTCCCGCCGATCCTGGGCCTCTGTGTTTTTTTACGTGATTTTTTTATTGCACTATTTAAAATAATATTCGAATTATCCTGACAATAATGAACAATTTTTATTGTCTGGATTGAGATCACGGGATGAATATGTACATATACGAATAAATTTTACAAGATTAAAGATAAAATAAATACATTTCTATGCACACACTTTCATTTGCAGTCAAAAGTAGAAATGAGATTATTTTGACCCCGAGAATTAATTAAATTTGATGCGCTGAATAAAGGTGGGTGACTTGCATGAACAAAATGTAACATCGAAAGGAAACCATCCATTTTTATTGAGCACATCAAAATTGATTGATTCTGGGGTCAAAAGAACGTATTTTCTTCCTGTACTTTGCACCCCTGTCGTGTTTTCGTATTGTTCGTTGGTGTCGCGTCTCGACCCGCCCCTACTGGAACATCGGTGAAGCAGAGCTTCATAGCTCATCGGATTCCTCCAGTGTGAATAAATAACGATTCCGATTCTGATTCTTTGCCCACCACACGCGATCCGCCCATGGGGGCTAGAGGACGGTTGTTGAAGGGCGCTTTATAAATGTTAAACTATTATTATTAAAAGCGACCGGCTGCCGTGAGATTCTCGCCTGCCAGCAACGAACGCTTTGCGTGCGGCGTTGACGTCGCTCTGACAAGTGGCGGTGGCTGTGGCGGTGGTGACGGCGACGGCATCGTGACAAGTCGTTTCGAGCGATCGTGAGCTCCCACCACCGGCACCATTTCGCGCCGGTGCCGGGCGGCGGTAATTGTGGCGCGGCGGCGGCGGTAATAATTGCGATGGCCTCGATGTTACTCCGGCCGTGACGTAACGAACGAAATAATTTTTATTTCGTTTAATCCCCCCCGTGCGAGAAGGGGGGGGCGGGGCGGCATTTGTCTTCACGGTCCATCTCCGTCTCTCTCTTGCGAAGCGGGTTATCGACGACGAATTGGCTGTTGATGTGAAACCACGTTTGTTTACCATAACACAGTGGTTTCCTGGTGCCCAGGGTTTTGTCCCGTCTTCTGTTGGGAAATAAAAAAAAAAACACGCACACATTCTCTCTCGGTTCAGTATTTGATATCCCCACTCTCGGAGTTGCGGACATCTCGCGGAGCAACAACCAAAAAAACGCCACCCCAAACCCACCTTTTGTGCGAGATACCATCTATACATTCCAGTCCATTTACTCCCAAGCCTAGCCTGGCCGCCGCGGCCTCAGCAGCAGCAGAAAGAAAGAAAAAAAATCCCAGCATCGCAAACGAGACACGGAAACCAGACTCGGGAGAGGCAAACGAAATCACGTGTGCGGGCGGTCGCAAATGAGAAATTGCAATCGCGCTCATTGCGAGCCCGGTGCGTCTCATCTCCGGTGGCGTTGTTGGCCGAGGTTCCTCGTTGCGAACCTTGAGGCCCAGCGGTAGCGTAGCGGTTTGGCGCGCCGCGCTACGAACCCGATTCCCGCTCGCGTGCCAACACCGGTGACGATTAATCTGAACCGGTTCTGGGCCTCCCCTAGGTCGACTCGGCCTCAAATGAGCATCCGGTGCGGTGTGCAGTGAACATCGCCACCAGGGGCGCGTGGTGCTGGCCACCCACCCCCCTCGTGTGCCGTGCCGGCCTTCGTAGGTGCAACTCGCTAACAGCACTTGCCCCGACGGTCTGTTACAGGCTACACGGGGGATCTTTGTCTTTGTCTTTGAGGCCAGCGCAGGGGGCCTAATGACTGAATTGAGCCCCCCACGGCTCAGCCCTTCCGACTCAGCTTGGACTTTATCCGCTCAAATGTTTTCCGCACGCCACCGTCCGTGACGCACACGGATAAATGTTTTTGGGGATTTTGGTAGGCGCGCGATGGTGTTTTATTTGTGTTTTGGTTTTTTATTGTTGCTCGAGATGCCAAGATATGCAGCTTTGTGTGTTCAGGTGACCAAATGCATTCTGGGAACAGTGCACAGATGCCTTTTTCATCGGGATTATTTTTTGTTTCACAAATAGTAAATTTTCTCTTCAGTGTTGTTCCTTGTGTTTTTTTTATTCATTACGAAACATAGAACTCAAATTCATTTGCATACCTTGGCAAGGCCTTTGTAAACGTATCAGATATTTTTCTCCGGACGGTTCCGACTTTTGCAATTTTTTGTCATTTTTTATTTAAAGACAATTCTTATTCTAAGCCATCGGCAACAGCACCTTGTGCCACCTGACGTGCCCGATCATTTTCACGGTCATGGAAAGACGCATTCCACCAGGCAGCGCAGCACTGGGCGTGCCATGGGTAGCAGAAAATATTTCGGAATAGCAAGGCTTGCGTACGTGGATCGTGTGATCCGTAGACTTATCAAACAACACTTGTCTGTATGCGTGTACGTATGTTGAATTTCTTTCGCACCATACGTGGCCAACCGTGCTGATCATAATTAACTTTTATTGCCGATTTGAACGACTTCGGTTAAACCAAAGTTCTGCCATCTCGGATGGTACCAACGAGTAGCAAAATATTTGTGAATGGCCGTGGAATTTTCACGCGACATTCGTTACAAAAAACTCTGGATCTGACCACAACAAAAAAAAACCTCGACAGATCATAGCTCGTGATGTATCGTCTGGGCGTACCCTCCGTTCGAGCGCCGAGCTCCACGTCCGGTGATTTGTCATCGCACTTCACAAGCGCCAGCTGTTTTTCGCTGCTCTAGAAAAAAGGAGGAGATCCTATTTGCTAAATGCTTCGGCAGACCCACCCGATCAAACTCGTCTGCGATGTGGGCATTTTGCGGGAAATGCGGGCCACACGAGAGAGAGCCCCCCCACCCCCCCCCGTATTTTTTGCCCGGCCTTGTCGCGTGTTTCCATCGCGTTGTTGTGTCCGGTGCGCAACCACCCGGCGGTGGCTAGAAGATGTTGACCACCTGGCCTCGTACGCAGGAGAGGTCGTGCGTTCGATCCCGTTGTGTATATTCGGGGTTTGCATGTTCTCTCTCCCTCCCCGTGGTCGCGTGGATGTCTCTCCGATGGTGGCTACGCATCATTGCACCTTGAGTAATCCGCGGGCCATTCTGGACATCTGCGATGAAGAGCTTTGGTGCTCATCCGATTCCTCCGATCTAGAATAGAGATTAAATATTCGTTTTGGTTGTGTGTGGGTGGCCGTGTTCACACACGGGGCCGCTACAGTGAGGTTCATCATGGCCGCCGTTATGACGACACGGCAATGTCCAAAACGAGGGCAATCGTCTTGCTAGTTTTTAACGTTGGATTTTTTTTTTTTTCAAAAGATTCGTCGGTTGTGGGTTGGGTTGTTTTTTTGCTTTTTCCGTAACCGTGACATGTGAACGCTACACGCACACACACGACTGAATGAATTTCAATTCAGAGGTGTGTTCCGTTCGTCCTTCTCCCTTCCTTCCTTCCTTTTCTCCTTCAAATTCCACGCAACGTGGACACCCTTCTTCTGCGCATTGACAATCTCTACAGCCTGAGGACCGGCGGCTTTCCCCGGCTGGCGTGTGCGAGCGTGCCTACTCAACATCTGCGGGGAAAATAAGTAATATTTTAAAAAACTTTAAAAAGAACACGCTTTAATGAAATTTAGCGTACTAGTAACGGAAGAACTCCACGACTCCAGGAAGTGGCCCCGAAGCTTGCCATAACGTAAGGGACCGTGGCCAATTACAGCCAACGTCAGTTGACCGTGGACAATTAGACCCAAGCTGAAACATAACAAATAAAAAATCATGTTTAAAAAAATATTTTTTAAAATTTTAATGATAGAATATAGTATTGTCATCAGTATGACATAAGTATACCAAGTTTGCAGTCGATACCACTTTGGGAAGTGGGTAAAAATTGAGTTACAAGATTTGAGGATACGACAACAGACAGAGTGAGTTAATAGATAGCGTGTAAAGAAGAGCTTCATAGCTCATCGGATTCCTTGAGTATAAATAAATATTCCGATTCTGATTATCATCAACGGGCCATGGCCTGTCCACTGCTGGATGAGGGCCTCCCGTTGTCTCCCGCCATTCTGCCGATGTTGACAAATCCACCCAAGCAACCTTTGCTAACTATTAAGCTAATCTAGATTTGAAGCTTTCGTGACTGCAATGATTCATATTCTTAGGTTTTTTCGGTAAAGTCACGTAGGTAAAAACATTAAAAAGTAAAATCAAATAAAAATCACGACGTTTCGGAGGCAACACAAGCTTCCGTCTTCAGGTGGTACCGTCACAGCACGATAGCTGTATCAAGTAAATATAAACGGAGTGGTAGCTCCTGCATTCTCTCATTTACTTGATACAGCTGTCGTGGCTGTGACGGCACCACCTGAAGACGGAAGCTTGTGTTGCCTCCGAAACGTTGTGATTTTTTATTTTATTTTACTTTTTAATGTTTTTACCTACGTGACTTTACCGAAAAAAACCTAAGAATATAAAGCAATTTTTATTTGAGCAGGCAAGGCTGTGTAGCTCTTGATCAAAAGCGGCCTGGCTGTGACAAAACGATCGCTCGACGGAATGTCTCGTCGTCATCACGTGGAAATGTATCGCACAGCCAAACACTCTTAAACGCGCGACGTCGATTCTAAACGTGGAAAGCAAAAACCGGAGGACCCGGAGAAAAATCCACGCGACCACGGGGGAGACAGAGAGAGAGAGAGAGAAAGACACACAAACTACAAATAAACAACAGGCGTCGGGTTCGGAATCGAACCCACCAACGATCTCCTGTGGACCAGGCGAGGTAGTTAACATCTCTTAGCCACCTGCTCGGCACAAGGGGCTGATTTCATCGCCTCCACCCGCAGTTTGACTGCCGCTCTGTCCATCGTCTCCGCTTGAGGAATTGCCACCTGTCAGGGTTCGACCCCAGACAGGCGCCAGCCCCCGGATAGTCCGGCAATGGGCACCTGTGATCGGGTGGCAGGGATTCGGTCCAGAAACGAGATCTGGTCACCGCTGTTGCGCTGGGCTTCACTACGTTACCGTGCACTGCGCCGTTTTGACAGGAGAGACCCCGTGCCGACTCCGATATCAAAACCTGTCCCTGCTTACTTTATTTGTTTTCGCGACTTGCTTAACCCCCCTTACTTTATTTTGCACTCGTGTTGTTGTTGTTGTTGTTTTGTTTGTCGTCGTAACTTGCTGACTACATAACACTCCATACTGGACATTGGCGGGGAAGAAAAAGCGCTTCACAGCTCATGGGATTCTTTCACCAGTCTAAAATAAAGACTCTTGATGCTTCGGATGAACGATTCTGATCCCTGGTCCTTGCCCGACCGCGCCTCCGCCGCCCCGCACCGACGCGGTGAAGTATGGCTGAAACCACGCGGGCGGGGGGCGGCGCAGACCGGCGCGGATTTCTCGTGGCGACGACGCAGGCGATCGTTGGCTCCTCGCTCTCGCTCTCTCTCCCCCCCTTCTCTCTCAATTTTCCTTTCGCTGCGTGGGGGGGCGTTGTAAGCTGTCGGCGTGCGGGGCGTGTTGAGCGACCGCGCGGGTCATAAGCTGCCAACTTAAACCCTAATCTATTAAAGGGGGAGCTGAGCGCCCGGCGTCTTTATTTCACTCTTTTTCTAAACTACAACATGGCCTCCTGCCAAGCTTTTCTCTCTGTCCCCAGAAGTAGGGGCAACTCGTGTTTAATGCCCTCCCCTCCTCCCTCATCCCTCCTCCCTTCCCTCTCCTCCCTCATCCCTCTCCTCTCTCCCCTCTCCTCCCTCTTGCCGCTCACTCCCCCCCCGCCGCCCGGCGGATCTCACCACTCGAATCATCGTCCGTCCCCTCGCTCTTTCCGCTCACTCTGCCTCCTCCTCCGTGGCTCTCCCTGGCCCGGCTCTCTCATTCCCTGTCCCCTCTTCTTCCCACTCATCTCCCTTCACCAACAAAAGACAGTCAGCTGGATAACCCCTCCCCTGCCACAAACCCCCACCACGCCTCGCCACAGTCCCGTTCCGAGTGCCTGTTGATTTTAGTCACGGAGCTTATGCCTCTTTTTTTTACTCCACTCGAACTCTCCCCACCACCACCACCACCCCCAACTCTTCCCCTCGCGCCCTTCCACCACCCCAGCGGTCTCCGCTCCGTCGATGTCTCGGCTCGATCCCCCGGGAACCCCGAGGGTTGCCTCGATATTCCAACCCTCCTGCACGCGCCCGCAAGCGTCAAGTTCCACTCCGCCGCCGAGCCCGATGCAGCGCGCCCGTGGCGCTCGCGGGATCGCGCCTTTTGGCGTGAACTCGCGAGCGTGAACTCGCGTGGGATTTTCCACGTTTTTACCGAAACGAAGGCCTCTCTTTGGGAATGGGATTTTGTCGAAGCGCGCGCGAAGTTCCGTGGCCTTTTGCTGTTGTTTGTTTCTTGTTTTTGTTTATGGTTGGACAATCATGATGACCGCGTTGGTGGGTGGCACGATGTCCCAACGTTTCGCTCAAACGTCCCGGGAGCTATTTAGGAGGCCACGGTGGTGAGATGTTAACGACCTCGCCTGGTATACAGGATGTCGTGGGTTCGATCCCCACCCTTGATTGACGCCTGCTGTGTATTTGGAATTCGCATGTTCTCCCTGTGGACGTGTTTTTCTCTCCACATTTAGAAACGCGCGCTTAGAGTATTTGGCTGCTATACATTTCCACGTGATAAGCCACTTCGTTGAGCTATCATTTGTGGCAAGGTCGCTTCTGAAAACAAATAGCTACGTAGGTCAGCGGGCCTTATCTGGTAACATAGAAAAAATGCGATCAGAAATATTTTAGTATCACGCAGCACGAGAGATAACAGTGAATTCATACTTGGTCTTAAGTCTATTTAGCAAAGCAAGCTGGACCTCGTAGGCAGATAAACCCAGCATGACAGAGTAACAGCCTCCACCAGGAGGAAGGACAATAAAATATGTACAAACATAGCCTCCGCCAGGGACGAGCGTCGCTTAAATCTTTTAAAGCTCTTCGAAGACCCAACAAAAAGCCGTTCTTTCCAAAGAAATTGCCGATCTTGATGTGGAATTGATTCTCGCAGTCGTTACCCCAAAAGCATCGGGAGGATGCGGCGCGTGCGCTCGCGATGGGAAACGCCGTCGTGGATTGGTTTTGTGTTTTAAGAGGCTTTGAAAGCGCGGGAGCTGTGTTCACGAGGCGTCTCCAGTCGGGGCTGTATGCTTCGTCTTAATTCGAGGAACGGGGTAACAAACAGAAGCGTCCACTTTGAGCTTGAAAGCATGGGCTGACGGACATCGCCTGGTTGTTCTTAATTCATCGACAGAACGGATTCGAACTTGTACGGACGGAGGACTTTGCGCGAGTTAGTTAGTTTAGATTTAAAACTTTCGAATTTCGGATAAATAATTTTTTTTTCTTCTAATTCTTATTTTTCTTTTTCTTCGGACAATTACCTTCATGTAAACGATTGAACGTGCGTTTTGTTTTCTGTGTGTGTGCGTGCTCGCAAAAGTGACGTCTTCTCATGCCAATGTGATGTCACTTTGTGTGGGTGGTGGTGCGGGCGAGGAATGGGAGAGTGGCGTTACGTCGTCGGCCATGAGACGGCGCGCAATTTCGGATCCATCCGATTTTTTGTTGTTGTGGTTAAAACTCTAAAAACTCTAGTTTCGTGCAGTCGTTCTTAACCTTCACCGTAGCCTTGCACCCCCCCCCCCCTTGTTTCTCAATCGTAAACATTTATTTACGACGTTAATAAACACACGGGGTTTGATAAAACAACATAAGTTGTCCATACTCTTTGGTTCTTTCGGTAAAGTCACGTAGGTAGAAATAAAATAAAATAAAAATAACTAAGTTGTCACCTAGCGTGCCCCGTGCGTAACGTGCGTTTCGATGATTTGCCTTCAAACTAAAAAATCTCGCCACGTCTCACACCACCCCCCCTCCAGAAATTGCCTGTGCCGCACGTCGCTTGTACGATATTTATCTCCGAACGTTGCAAACCTCTCCCTGCACCCCCCAAAAACAACAACCTCGGAGCCACATTCGTCCGGTAAAGTGCGAACCCGCCCCGCTTATTTTACGTGTCCGCGGGTTTCTCGTGCCGCGCGCGCACGCCCCCGTGACCCGTCGTGCCGCCATCCTCCCGTTGAGGGCCCGGGCGTCTTTCCGTTTTATTCGACCGTCGTCGAAAAGAAAAGTGCTTCTTTTCGTCTCGCCGATTGCGTGGGGGTGGTGGGAGAATATTTCGGCAATAACATCTTCGCCTGGAAGAGTCTTAGACGACACACAAGAAAATAACCCCCCCCCCACCCTAACCTCACCCTAACACCCAAGTCGACTTCGGAGGATGTGTATTTTTGCTAAAGTGCCTTAAGGAAGGATAGAGCTGATCGCATTTTGCCCGAGGCTTATATTCTTAGCTGCCCCTTGGCCTAACACCATCGCATCTAAATCCAGTGTCCACTGCCAGAAACTGACCGCCGTTTATCCACGGTGTCTTTTTTGTTGTTGTTGTTGTTGTTGCTGCCGTGTCGAAGGTGGGGGTTGCGTGTGGGGGGCGGGCGGGGGGGGGGGGGGTTAGGGGGTGTACACAACAGCTGCATGTAATCCCCTTTCCCCCTTACCCCACTATCCTCTCCACCCCGAGGGATTCGTGTGCGTGCGTGCGCGCGCGGGTTTGCGTGTGTTCCGGCGTGTGTTCCGGCGTGTGTCGGCGCGTCCATGGGGTATCATTCCTAAAATTAAAGACAAAGCCGCAGCAGTGCCATTCGCTGGCCACGCAAACCTCAAACTACGGACCGCATGGTGTAAACCCATACGTGTGCGCAGAGAGAGAGAGAGAGAGCGTAGAGTGAGACACGGAGAGTTTCTTGGACTCCTAGAGATGCGTAGAGACTCCTAGAAGATCAGAATCGGAGTATTTATTTACTATGGAGAAATCCGAAGAGCTATGAACCTCTTTTTCACAGATGCCCCGTAAGATACATTAGAGACTCGTAGAGATGCATAGAGACCCATGGGTGAAGTACAGATAGCCGGAGGGATACATTAAAGACGAGCCGCAGTATTGCGATCGTGGCCACGCAGCTCGAACCAGGGACCACCCTCGTGAACCACTGCAGCCTGCGCCCCTTCAACGCAGGACGAGCAAAACTGCACGAGGCGTCTCACCCGAAGGCCCTCTCGCGGCGCGCAGACCTCCACATTTGGTGTTTAGCCCTCTGAACTCCATCGGCATCGTGGCGCAAGGGTAGAATTCTCGGTCTTGCCGACTGCTCATTTTTTCCGCCTTGACACTGGCTCTCGCTAACGGCACTTGACCCAACAAATCTGCACGGTGGGGGCATCTCTGCTCGTGCTTTTGCGTCGACTCTTCCGTGCGCCCGCGTATTTGCCCGGCGCTTGCGCGCTCGCAAGCGATCCGCCGCGAGCGCATGCACGCGGCGGTGTTCAATTGCCAAACTGTTTAAGGCAACGCGAGCACGGACCGAGACCACCACCAAATACAAAGAACGAATATCTCACGATGACGGAACGGCCAAGGATCCCCGCCTGGCTGTGCGTGAAGGCGCTATGAAATTACCTCAATTAACAGATGGTAGCTAGTAGGCGCACGGTTGTTATTGATGGAAAGCTTACAGTTAAGCTGCCACATAATCGCCCCCCCCCCCCCCCCCTCAACATAATCCCTCATATGAAAGTGTCTTTACTTGTTACCTAAAATTAGCCGACCTCTGACCCCCCCGCCTCCCGCCTCCCCCCCCCCACTTTTTGCGTCAGCATTATCAATATTTCCACCGCCGTGCCAACATCTTTTCGTGTTTTCAAACTGTACGGACAGCCCCGTGTCACAATCCACTGCTAGGTGACGGTGTGTGTGCACTGTAGCGTTGCTGTATTGCTTGTTGTTGCAACGTTCTTACGCGCTCCGACTGGACACATGAAAAACAGCTTCGTGGCGCATCGAATTCCTCCGGTATAAATCAATATTCGGATTCTGTGCGTGTGTATTTTGTTTTTAAAGTGGCAGAGCGGCTAAGCGGCGATGCGCTACGAAGCCCCGTCGGCCCGAGTTCCAGTGCCGCTCGCGTGCCACCAAACACCACCAGTGGCGATTATCTGTACCGATCCTGGGCCTACCCTAGGTCGGCTCGGCCTCAAATGAGTACCTGGTACGGTGTGTCAACATCGGCAGTAGGGAGACAAAAGCGGCCGGGCGTGGTGCTGGCCACCCACTTCCTCGTGTGCCGTGCCGGCCATCATAGGTGCTCACTAACAGCACTTGCCCCGACAGTCCGTTAAGGCTCTACGGGGGATCTTTGTCTTTGTTTTAAGCCTCCCTGTCAGAGAGGGCTCAGTGTGACCTTGTTGCCAGTGATCCTTCGACACTTCACCTGGCCCTCAAAGCGCACCTAGGCTGGCACGAGAGCCGCGGCGATGCCACTGCCACTTTTAGCGGTGCATATCCGCCTCGTTGTTGTTGTTGTGTTTGTGTTAAAGGGAGCGTCGGGCGTTCTCACAGTGTCAGTTACCAATCTCAGCCGTGCGCATTGTCATCACAAGCCGCCTGCTCTCTGGGGTCTGCCCTTCCCTAGGTCAACTCGGGCCTGCAGTGACCGCTCGCCGCTGCGTTTTAATGCTTCGCGTTATTCCGAACATGGCGACGGTCACGCCGCATTCTCGTGTTGGCATTCCGGCTTTTTAATACGGTGCTCGGTGCCAGCACTTAACCCAATAGCATCTAAGTTTAAACGTGGGGGGGGGGGGGGGGAATCTTTCTGCTTTGTATGTGTGTGTGTGCGTGTGTGAGAGCATAGGGAGCGGGTAGTGTAGCGGTTAGCGCGCTGCGCTACAAACCTGGCGACCTGGGTTCGATTCCTGCTCATGGCCAACATCCGTGACGATTATCTAAACCGGTCCTGGGCCTCCCCTAGGTCGACTCAGCCTCAAAAGAGTACCTGGTGCGGTGTGTAAACATCGCCACTGGGGAGACAAAGGCGGCCGGGTGTGGTGTTGGCCACCCACCGCCTGGTGTGCCGGCCTTTATAGGTGCTCGCTAACAGCACTTGCCCCAACAGCCTGTTAGAGGCTATACGGGGGACGTTTGTCTTTGTGGTAGCGCGCATGTGTTTCTGATTGTGAGTTTGTGCGTGTCAATACACAGGCACGGGTCTCTGTGTGTCCGCGAGCCAGTTTGCTTTCACGTTTGCATCCGATGTGTGATGATCGTGGCAGATGCTGAACATTTGCGTTTGGCCTCTTGTGCCATTTGGCATCGTGTCACGAGGTGAAGTCATTTCCATTCACTTCTGCAGCAAGCGGTCCACTCTTATGTGTCACGTGTGCATGTGTGTTAATGTGTGTGTGTGTGCAATTGTGTGCATGTGTGTTAATGTGTGTGTGTGTGCAATTGTGTGCATGTGTGTTTGTGAGCGTGTGAGAGTGTTGGGATTGTAATGTTGTGGTCTGCGGGATGTGTATTTAAGGAAGGAAGTGTGTTGACATAAGTTAAATATTTATTTATCCACTTATTTATTTATTAACCTTTTATAAAAGGAGAGAGGAAACTGCTCAATTCTATAGCCTAACATCACAAAACCACACATTAAAGAATGACATCATTCAAATGCCCTGTCAGGAAAGGTCAACGCTGCACTCTGTTATTAAAATGCGGTGTTGTGCATTTCATGAATACGTGAAAATGCCGCCGGTCTTCGGCACAGCAGACTTGTGACTTCCGGACGCGGACACGTTTTAAAGCAGCAAGGGGAAAAAACAAACGAGAGACACGGAGTGGAGTGATCTGGCATCGGCTAAAATGTGTTCGCGTGAAGCCCTCGGCACTCATAAGAGTTGTATTTTAAAGATGAGGTTGGCTCACTCATTGGGGGGGGGTTTCTCATAATGGCCCATGTTCATTGTCACCCAACTTGCGTTACGTTTTATTTTGCTTGTAAGTGTGGCGGGGAGTTTTGACGGTGTGAGCCATAACTGGCGCAGAAAACAACAATCCTGTTACTGTACATGTGTGCGGTTTGTACGGCATAGGCCGGTCATCTCAGTCGGTCCAACTCGCGGCACCTGCTGGGTCTGGCCCGTGACCTCCTGCCGGCGGGCGTTTGACACTTCACGTGACCTCAAAGTGCACCTAGCCTGGCTCAAGCGCCGTGGTGATGTCACCGCCACTTCGTGGCAAATTGTTGTTGTTATTGTTGTTTGTACGGCAGTTGTCATTTGGTTTTTACATTTCCGATAAAAATTCAAATTCCTCCACCCGTTTGCCGATATGTGCTCATCTTAATAACTGGCATGGTTAGATGAATGCTGTAAATGGGATGAAATTAATCTCTTTCCGGAGACCCAATCCCAGAGTGGCCGTTAAGACGCAGATAAGCGCATGGATAAAGCGCGGGGAATCGGAAGACGTTGGTCCTCTTTAGCTGGCCAAAAGCGTGGTTGATTAGGACAAACTTCCATCCGGATCATAATTATAGTAAGTTGCGCGGGAGTGGATTCGTACCAGGGCGTGTGTAATAGGACGCGTGAGAAATTTCGCTGTAGAGTCCTGCAAAAACAAAATGTTTTTGTAATTGGTAAAGTAATGTTACCGTACCATCCTTCTGGCAACCAAAGACAAAGATCCCCGTATAGCCTTAACAGACTGTTGGGGCACCACCACCGCTCCCCACATACACACACAGGTACACACACACACAGACAAAGACAAAGATCCCCCATATAGCCTTAACAGACTGTTTGGGGCAAGTGCTGTCAACGACCAGCACCTATTAAGGCCGGCACGGCACATGAGGGGGTGGTCTCCAGCACTGCGCCCGGCCGCCTTTGTCTCCCCCACTGCACCAGGTACTCATTTGAGGCTGAGTCGACCCCTGGGGGGGGGGGGGGGGAGACAAAAGACACACGCAAACCCAAACCGGGGACCTCTCTCTCCGTCCCCGTCAAAAAGTTGCAACAAACACCAATTGTTTGCCCGGGCTGAGTTGGCCCGAGTCGCGAGATGCAAACAAGGCTCTTTCTTCAAATGCTGTTTGTTTGTTGAAATACAAACCTTTAAGTGAGTTTTGGCGCTGGGTGCTCGATAATGAAGCGTGGTCGTGGGGGGGGGGCGCGAGGTTTACCCCGCTAATTGCTCTGTGCACAACATCTGCGTGAAATGTTTAATTGGGCCTAAACGCAGAGCCGCGGGAGGCAAACAGGCCCCCTTAATTTGGGGTTGCCCGTCCTGATTTCGGGATTTGCTTTTCCCAAGACGCTGGGCGTGGGTGGACGTCGTGCAAAGGCGCCCGGCGCAACGTTGAACGTCGGGCCAACGTCGCACGCTTTACCGCGGGACGACGGCGTTGATGTGTCCTGGCGTCGGTTAACATGCATGTCGCCAAGTACTCACTGTGAATATATACACACGCTTAAAGTTGACGTACAACTTTAAACTAAATTGCCTGGCGCGCGGTACTGCGCGTCGTAAATTATTAAAAATATATAATCGTTCAATAGAAGGTATGTACCATTAAATATTGATGCAATGATGATCGCACACGTTGCATTAATATTTCACTGTAATGATAACAAATGCAAAACTAAATGTGCATCGCGAATTTTTTTTGCGCGGTGGCACTGGGGAGACGAACGGGTTGAACGTTGGGGCCGGCGTCAGAGGGCATTGGGGCCAGTGTCAGAGGGCATTGGGGCCAGAGTCAACGAATATTGGCCCAACGTTGCATGCTCCCTGGGTTGTTGCTGCAGTGTTCCTGTATTACGTGCGTGCGTGTGCGTGCGCTTGCATACTTAACTGTGCAATGAACCCTGCTCCGGTCAAGTTTTGTATATTTAAAGCAGAGCGGTCATGCTGTACAGTATGCTGCCATTTTTATATGCAGCAGCTCCATGTTAATCCATTGACTTGTTGTGCAGGACACAATGCCGAACATGAATATGTGTGTGTGTCTTTCATTGGTGCTTCTCGCTCACATGCACTTGCCCCTAAAGTCTGTCAAGGCTATACGGGTGATCTTTGTCTTTTGTAGTGGTCAACGAACACGGTGACCCGAGTTCGATTCCCGCTCACGGCCACCACCACCAGTGACGATTATCTGAACCGGTCATGGGCCTCCTCTAGGTCGACTCGGCCTGGTGCTGACCACCCACCCCACCTCGTATGCCGTGGCCGGCCTTCATAGGCGCTGCTCGCGAACAGCACTTGCCCCAACAGTCTGTTACAGGCTATACGGGGGATCTTTGGCATTGTTTCCTGTCAAGGCCACGTACATTGATGCTTCGTGGGAAGCAACGATTAATTTAACTTACGTTTATCATACACTCACACCCGTGGCACCGTATCGATGCTTTTGCACTGATGTTGTGTTCTTGTATACTGTGTGTGTGTGTACGTGCATTTGTGAATATTGGTACTGCACTGTGTGTGCCGTGTACTGTGCTTGCGTATTTTGTGTCCACTATAGCCGCGGTCATCCAGCAGTGGATTGACAACAGGGCCGGATTACTTGTTTAAAGGTCATTTGAGGGGTGGGGGGGGGGCGTGCACGTGTTATGGGTGCGTGCACAAAGTTGCGTGCCTCAGCGTACGCCGTGACGTCTCCACGCGTCCCCGTGAACTGACGGGTGGGAACGTCGGGCCAACGTTCGTCCACAGTAGTTGCCACCCACGTGCGAACGTTGGCCCGACGTTTGCACGTTATACCGGGAACGGCCGTCGCAACAGTCACCCCAGTGTAACGTTCGGCCAGCGTAGGAGATGTTAACTACCTCGCCTGGTATGCAGGAGGTCGTGGGTTCGATCCCGACCCTAACGCCTGCTGCTGTATATTTAGAGTTTGCGTGTCTCTCTCTCATCATCATCATCACGGTGGCTAAGAGATGTTAACAACCTCGCCTGGTATACAGGAGGTCGTGGGTTCGATCCCGACCCTGATGCCTGCTGTGTATTTGGAGTCTGCGTATCTCTCTCTCTCCCCGTGGTCGCGTGTATTTTTCTCTGGGTCCTCCGGTTTTTCCCCTCCACGTTTAGAATCAACGTCACGCGTTTAAAACTATTTGGCTGCTTTAAATTTCCACGCGATGATG
Organism: Lethenteron reissneri; assembly: GCF_015708825.2. Taxonomy (NCBI): domain Eukaryota; kingdom Metazoa; phylum Chordata; class Hyperoartia; order Petromyzontiformes; family Petromyzontidae; genus Lethenteron; species Lethenteron reissneri. Next base: position 2,567,241 of record NC_083779.1, read on the forward strand.
ATGATGATAAGCCCACTTCGCTGAGCTACACATCCCAGTGGGCCTTACACCTCGTGATAAAATAAAATAAATGTGATTGGAACCGTTGGGCCGAGGTCCGATTGACCTCAAACACTACACGTGTTCTGGCTGCTGCTGTATGTTTGGCTATTGGCTGGCCCAGTGTTCTTCGGGGGGGGCGGCCTTAATAGGTGCTCGCGAACAGCACTGATAGCAGCAGCCTTACACGGCTGATAGATGGGCAGTGATGGGCCTTTGTCTGTGCGTCTGTGTATGCGTGAGTGTGAATGTGCAGCTGTAAACAAACGTTTGTGTGGAACAGGAAACCCCCTTTGTCAAAATAAATAAAACTCCCCCTCCCGCTCCTCCTCCTACAGGCAGCTTCCTTCCTAGCAAATGGAAATGTAATGATGGAACTTGACTATTGTCAGCGTGGGCCTCAGCCTTGTTTTATGTAAGGGGGGTCGACTGGGTGTGGGTGGTGGTTATAGTCTGCCGATGGGGGGTGGTGGTGGAGGGGGGGCCCCTCCTGTGTCAAGACAACCAGGCCCTTTTGTGGGGGCTGGGTGGATCTGGGATGTGTGTGGATTGGGGGCGGTGGTGCCGGTGGTGGTGGACAGTGGAAATGGTTAAATATTAATGGAGTTTCATTGAATAAGTCCCCGCCAAATGGGTGTGCGTTTGTTTCCTCTCCCACAGAGGCGTGTGGCTTGTGCATTGTGTAATAATTTAATATAAAGTTACCGGGGCTGCATGCACCACCAGGGCTGCATCCACCACCAGGGCTGCATCCACCACCACGGCTGCATCCACCACCACGGCTGCATCCACCACCACGGCTGCATCCACCGCCACCGCCAAGGGCCAGCGGAGGTCAAGCAAAGCACCTCGGGGCTGGCAAAAGTTGGGGGGGGGGGGGTGGCTTAATAACACGTGGGATTGTATAGCCTTACAGCCGAGCTATCATATGTACACAAAACCTTTATACTGCTATAGTTGCCCGGCAAACGCGTGCATCTAAGTAGTAGTAATAATAATAACACTGGTCAAGAAAAAAAAACATTTTTTTCTGGCCTGGACTTTTGCAGCTGTTCTAGACTAATTTCAGGGTGCCGATTCCAAATCTGATCTCAGATTTGCTCTATCACATCTCATTTTATGCTATCGGCATACCCCATTTTCATTGATTTTACCCGAAATTAACTCTGTCACTTATGATTGCAAGTTGTTGCGAGTCAGTGACTGCTTTAGTGTTAAAATATGGTGCTGTATTTTTAGGATAGTGTGTTTATAATATAATTTTATGTAGATATCCACATCTATGTAATATTTTTCTTCCGCAGTTTTTATTGAAAATGCAATATTTGATATCTCAAAAACCTGATGTGATAGACAAAAACTGATGCCAGATTTGGCATCGGCACCCCAAAATTACCTTAAAACCGTTGGAATACCTTATGCCAGAAAAAGTGTGTTGACCAGTGTAATCATTCTTTCCTTTCAAAATGTTGCTGCCCAGAGAGACACACACTCCATTCCTTCCGATGGATTTTCAGAATCCTAAGCAAGGTTGAGCCTGGATGGCGATGGGATGGTGCGACCAGCAATTGCGTGGTGACATTTTTTCTGTTGTTGTTTGCGGATAAGCGGAGTCAATTCGCAAGATAGCAGCACGAAATTATCGGACACCGATATAGTACATTGAGGCCGAGCTCCGTTATGCCGTTCATTGGTATGAATCGGCACTGCTCCGAAAGCCTAAAACGGATAATAGGACGTGCAATGTTAGCCCCCCTAACCCCCCTAACCCCCCGCATAACGGCGGATAGGAGAAATCCCGCACGATAACGGTGCTCGGATAAAGCGCACATGCGCACGCACAAGCGCATGACACGACACGGCACGGCCGGTGAGAGCACGCGGTGTTACGGCACTCGCCGCGCAAGACACACGTACCGCCGCGCACATCCATCCCGCTTAATACGTGGAGGAGATTTGTAACTGGATATTTTTCATCTCTCTTCTTAAATATACCTTCATTGCTTTGTCTGTTTCTCCTTCAACAAATCGATGTTTCCCCGCGCGCGCGTGCGGGGGGGGGTCAATGGGCATTTGCTTTTCCACTTATCGACAGCGGGGGGGACAGACGGCACACGCTGCCCCCCCCCCTCCTCCTCCCCCCCTCTCCGCTTTTGTTTCATTTCAATTTTATCCGTCCCCTCCCGCACCGGCTGCATTTTTTGTGTGCGCGCGTGAAGGGCCGATTCGATACCGAGCAAAAATCCGGTCGTTTTTTTCCCGTCTTGAGGGTGCCTTCGACGTACGTGCCTTTCTCGCGCGCGCGCGTGTGTGCGTGTGCGCGTGTGTGTGCGCGTGTGTGTGTGCGTGTGTGTGTGCGTGTGTGTGTGTGCGCGTGTGCGCGTGCGTGTGTGCGTGCGAACGGTGGTGTAGCGGTTAGCGCGCTGCGCTACAAACCCGGCCGCCCGGGTTCGATTCCCGCTCGCAGGCCGGCCACCAACACCGGTGACGATTATCTGAACCGGTCCTGGGACCCCTCCCCCTTAGGTCGAACTCGGCCTCATTTGAGTACCTGTTGCGGTGTGTAAACGTCGCCACGAGGGAGATAAAGGCGGCCGGGCGTGGTGCTGGCCACCCACCCCCCTCGTGTGCCGTGCCGGCCTTCATAGGGGCTCGCTAACGGCACTTGCATCAACAGCCTGTCCAGGTTCTACGGGGGGATCTCTGGTCATTACGCGTGTGTACACGCGCACATACGCCCGCCCACACCGCGCTCTCTCCACGCTCTCGCGTTCACTCGCGCACACACCTAATCGGACGAGTGTGTCCAGCTCCCACACGCCCCGCTTCCTCGCAATGCTCTGTCATTCACTGGCCCACGCTCAGCTGTTCACAAAAAGATCGAGATCGCCCGTTTGGCCTCACAGGATGTTGGGCCAAATATTGTTCGCGAACACCTTTTTTGAAAGACCCCCCCACTCCTCCTCCGCCCCGCCACCTTTGTCTCTCCGACGGACCGGTGTCTTTGATCCACGCAGTAGCGCTGTCAGGCGCGCACAAACCTCCCATCCCCTGCCAGCAATTTGACGAATCGTAAATCGATCGTCCAGGTTCGGGATCTGATGGAGAGATGATTCTCTTGTCACCGCGTCATTTCTATTGCTTCTCGATTTTACCGTTTCGTTCTGCGGTCGAGGCTCTCGCGCGGTGTTCATATCCCCGTCATCACTCGGAGGTGGCGACAGCTTCACGTGAGTTGATCGGTGTGCTTGGGGTGCCGCCGTCGATGGGACCTCACCCGCCCGCCAGCCCGCCAGCCAGCACCGTGATTGATGCGTCTCGTGGCCAGGAGTTGATCCTGGGATTTGCGGGACATCGGAGCGCTGCAGAAAACAAACATGTTATGACAGCTCGATAGATATACGTTCGAAAGAAAGTGACATCATCTGACATCACCTGATGGCACCTTAAGCAGAAGCGCGGATGTGATGTCACGTATCCGTAAAACTCAAAAAGCGGCCAACTTGGCCGCGGTTGAAATACATCGGTTGTAGTCCCTGCAATCGGCGTAATAGGAGCGAGTTCGTGCGTGGTCACGAGCACCCACCATTAAAAGTTAAAGGCGCAGCCCTGCAATTTATTTCTCACGCCACCGCTGGCGGAAGGGCCTCCGCTAGAGGAGATGTCCCTTTCGATTGTAGTTTTTTGGCCGACTCTTCACGCACATATTCGCTCTCTCACAACGACAAAGATCCCCTCCCCCTTAGAGCCCTTAGCAGACTGTTGGAGGCAAGTGCTGTTAGCGAATAGCAGGCAACTATGAAGGCCGACACGGCGGCACACGAGGTGGCCAGCAACCACGCCCGGCCGCCTTTGTCTCCCCTCTCACGCATACACACATTCTCCCTCTCGACACGCGCACACGCACGCACACGCACGCACATTCACTTTCACACACACAGCATGCGCGCTTGACAAATGCCATTTAGATAATAGCAGCGGTTAGATCGGCCCCGTGGTTGCCTATTGTTTTATTTTTAGCTGCACATATAAGCAATTACAATGCCGTTTCCCGGGCGACCGTTTGGTGGTGGTGGTGGTGGTGGTTGTTGTTGTTGCGGACACAAGCAAGCCCCTTCGCTTTTGGCCATCTGCATTTTTGATGTTTAGCGTTTACGATATTGTGCTGTGGAATCATCCCGTGCGGCGGCGGTGGCGTTTCGCTCCCTCGCTCTCTCCGCCCCCTGGGGGGGGGGGGGGTGCGATGAAACGTGGAGAAAAATTGTTTCACTTTTGGCCAATCCGCAACAAACAAACAAAACCGTCGGACCGCGCGGGTGAACAATAGCGAATGTCACGAGTTAGAATTACATTGTGGGCATAATTGAGAAATTACGAGCAAACATGGGGACAGCAGCTTACACATAATAGGCACGTGCGCACACAAAGGCGGAGATCCCCCACGCGTAGCCTCGACAAACTGTCGGGGCAAGTGCTGTTGGTGAGTGACACCCACGAAGGCCGATACGGCACACGAGGGGGGTGGGTGGTCAGCACCACGCCTGGTCGCCTTTGTCTCCCAGAGTGGTGATGTTTACACACCGCACCAGGTACTCAATTCAGGCCGAGTAAATCTAGGGGATGCCCAGGACCGGTTCAGATACTCGTGTTGACCGTGAGCGGGAATCGAACTCGGGTCGCCGGGTTCGTAGTGCAGCGCGCGAACCGCTACGCTACGACCGTCGCCAAACCGGCGTGGTGAAGTTTGATCAACCTCTATGACGGAGAGTTGTGGAGAGAGGCCTTCATCCAGCAGTGGATTGACAAAGGGGGCTGTACATCACAATACACATGCACAATAAAGTACTATTATATACAGAACTCAAGTTATCTACGGTCGTATAAGCACGGTCCCTCTAACCCGCGAAGCTAATTTTTCATGCCGGTTATCTGCGATTTGACCCACAATGCACAGCGAAGCGGCTTTCTAATACCCGCACTTTTTTCGCGGAGAAGAGGAGCCGCCGCCACGCGGCAGATTCGGCTGACCCCGCGGATAATCGGACCTGCGATATCGGTACCCGCCATCTCACTCGGGGAAGAGAGAGGAGCTCTATGGAGGGCGCAAAGACATTTCATTCGTACGTACGTTACGTACGCACATACCCAGCAAAAACGCAGTTGTCACATTCCGTTCTGTTGGGCTCTGGCTGATATTCCAGACGCGCGAAAACGCCGGTGAGAGATCCAGGAAGGAGGGAAAAAAAATTTGGGGCATTTACATACTGTTCATTTGACACGCGCGCACGCACGCGCACGCACGCACACACGCCCCCGAGGAGCATGAACGCATCAATTGGGTAAGAAACCCAAGCTAGATCAATGGTGTCCTATAGGCCACAGTCTCAACCACCATCAAGCCCCCTGTCCGCACAGCACCCCGACCACATGACATCGGTGCGCGCTGAAGACATTGCAGTGTTGTTCCCCCCCCACCGCCGCCCCCCACACTTTCTAATTAAAAATCCTAACGTCAGTCCCGTACAAATATTGGATGTGTGGATGTACAGCCCGCTAACGGTGGGGGAGGGGGGAGGATTTGACCGTTCTTCACCACGCTGGTTTGATGAAGGCAGGCAGGGAGCGTACGGGCGTTTGGGGCACGGCACAGCACGACCGCGCAGGCCGCCGTCGCGGCGAGCGCCGTTAGCGAGCGTCCGTTCACCTTGCACGGACACAAAGATGACGAGAAAGATTCCCCGTGTTGTCTCTTGTCTTCAGCGGGGCGGGCGTCGGGGCGGGGGGGTGGCGGCAAGCACCGTTGGCGAGTGAGCGTCGAGTCCCCGCCGGGAGACGGCGCACCTCGTGGGCCCAGGCCGTGTTTCGTGTGTAACCCACGCGTCTCTCTCTCTCCTGGCTGTGTTTAGTGGGGGGGGCAAGGTGGTGGGGGCGGGCAGCGGGGGGGGGGGGGTCCGTGCCTTGTGCGGCAAGCAGTCAGGCGGGGCAGGAGACAGGACTTTTGTTTATTAATAACGGGCACGCACGATTTATTGCTGCTCCCAATAATGGGGTCATATCGATCCATCGATTGGCAGCTGAAAGTATGCGGCCCATTGCGGCAGGGAGCGTTTGGGGTGTGGGGGTGGGGAAGAGTGGCGGTGGGGGGGGGTAGTTGGGGGGGGCAGTGTGGGGGGGCCGTGGGAGGGGGTTGTGCTGAAGGTGTTGTTTGGGGAGGCACGGCGAGTGGATGGGGAGGGGGGGGTACCTTCCGAATTTGCACACTCCTCAGATTGCAACGCCGACGCGTTGGTCGTAAAACGGTGAGCACGGTGAGGGGGCAGCGGTGAGGGGACAAGGGCCTGGCTTGCGATGTGACCCCCGGGGCCCCGCCGGCCCGAGTTCGATTCCGAGCCAAGGCAGACGTCGGAAAACTTGTGAACCGGTGCTGTCCGTGTCACTTGGGTTAGCCGGTGCAGCGCGTGAACATATCGGGACCAGGGGAGACAGCACTTGGCCTCGGCAATCTGTAAAAGGCTCTGCAGTGGGTCTCTGTCTCCTTGTGTGTGTGTGTTTATCTCTATGTATGTGCATGTACCGTTTGTTGTGTATGTGTGTGTGTGGTTGATTCGGCCTCAAGTGAGTACCCGGTGCGGTGTGTAGACATCGCCACTGGGAAGACAAAGGCGGCCGGGCGTGGTGCTGACCAGCCTTCATAGGCGCTGCTCGCTCGCAGCACTTGCCCAAACAGCCTGTTAAGGCTATATGGGGGATCTTTGTCTTGGGGGGGGGATGGGGGGCTGGTTAGTAGGTGGAGGGTGGGGGGAGAGTTTTGTGAGCTGGGATTGTATCGATTCAGGTCACATCGCTGCCTCTCTCGCCCGCCCTGCTTTTAATCTTTTTTCCAAATCAATACATCAATTATTTACATCAACCCCACTACCTTGGCTGCACGGCACTGCACAGCGCGCGGATGATAAAGCCAACGGGTTGCGAGATGAATGCTCGCTGCCTGAATATGGCAGCCTACGGGTCGGTTAATGAAGACGCGCCAGGGAGCGGACGGAGAGAATCTGAGAATCCCGTCGACACAACGCGGTAAGATCGCTCTTGGAGCGATTAAAAAAAAATGTATTATTTTTAAGCTCCCCGCTTTGAGAATGCCGTGGCGTGTAACGCGGTCAACAGCGTCACTTGGGCTTGCAATCCAGAGGTCACCGGTTCGATTCCCTCGATTCCATCTCCCGGCGTGGCATGCAATCGACTGGACACGTCTGAATAAATATCCCCGATTCTGAGTTGAAACACCCAACAGGCGATCGACAGGTCGTGTGTGGCGGGGTCAAGAGTGGGTGCCCCCCCCCCCCCCCCACCTCTTCCAAGACGTCTGGCCGGTTGTGGAAGAGTAGGCCAAATAACCTCGGCTCTGGCGAGATGTGGTGAGCTTTCCGCCAGCAGTTGGCGTAAGGAAGCAATTGAGGTGCTGCACTTATTGTTATTATTTTTAGGAGCAAACGAGACAGCGTTTTTTTTTTTAAACATCTCTATTTTTGAACGTCAATCTTTCGTCAAATCGTAATAATAATTCCCCCGCCGTCACCGTTTCGTCAGATTTTTTTTAGGGGAGATGTGGCGCACGACCCCCCCCCCCTGCCCCTCCCCCCCAGAGATTGATGGCACATCCGCTTTGTGTTTCTCCTTAAAAGCTACACAAAAAAATAAAAATAATTGGAATGGTCCTAATTGGGCTCTCCGTGGAGGACAGGGGCGGGGGGGGGGGGCGGGCAAGGCCTAGCCAGGGTTCCGAGTCATTAATCCCGCTCATCCTGACTCTGCAAGCGCGAGGCCTCCGTGCGGCCACAGATGTTTACGGACGACTTTGGGTTTCTTGTTTTGTGTCTCGAAAACCTTGTGTGTGTGTGTGTGTGTCTCTCTCTACCAACGGCCTTAATCCCAACCACAACCTTAGCCCCCTGTTCCTCACACTAACCCCCCCCTCCCCAGCCCCAGGGCTTAACCCTTAACCCAGTCTTCCAACCATCACCATGATCCTAGCTATTAACCCATCCGCATGTACGTAAGGCTATCTCCAAAACTAAAGTTGCACAAAGCACATCTAGCCGTCCGTGTATTTCTGCTTCATCTCCCTCACCACCGCGCTAGACTTGGGCGTGCCCCCTGAGGTTCCGAACCCCTCCGTTCGATTCAAGAAACATCGACTTTTTTACTTTCGAAGGTGCTGCATGTCACCGGCCGTTTGCCGTTCTTTGCGGTGGCCCCCATTGTACCTTGCGCTCGGTTCGGCTCAGCCGCGAGCGTAGATATAAATGTTTTATTTCGATTTAAAGCTTTCGTGACTGCAGGGATTCATCTTCTTGGTTCTTTCGGTAAAGTCGCGTAGAAGGAAAATAATAAAATAATAAAAATAATAAAACATAATAAATTAATTCTCACGACGTTTCGGCCACAACGCAAGCAGCCGTCCTCAGGTGAAGAATGAAACACCACCAAGCTTGGAGCGTATATTTAAGCTGGGTTATTTTATTATTTCCCTTCTACGTGACTTTACCGAAAGAACCAAGAAGATAAATATTTTATATCGCCCGATGCCCCTCCGGTATTGCCTCGAGTGTTTTACCGCATCCTCATCGCCGGTGTCACTTGAAGATGTCTCGCTGCGGCGACGATTGGCGGCCCCTTGGCAGAAACGACTTCTCCGCTCAGTTTGCCGACGAGAAAAAAAAGGAAAAAAAAGGCGAGTGGAATTCGCGCTCTCCGATTTAAGCCACCTGCCCCCCCCCCCCCCATTGCACAGTTTACTCACAATTTAGAACGCACACACACACACACAGCCCGGCACGGTTTAAACTTCCAAATGGAAACGCTGAGCCCTTTTGCTTTCAAATTAAAACGGCCGCGACAACGCCGCCGCCGCCAATTGAAATGCACGGCGCGGGTTTAGCTGCAAAACGATAGGCGTGCGAGGGCACACGCGGTTATTTTTTTTTTGCTGCCTTAAGCCGACATGCCACTCTGTGTGTGCGCCCTAATAAACACACACAGGGCCCAAGCCACAGGGCTTTTACCCACAAAGTGACTTTTAGCTAACGGGTAGGGGAGGTGGGATTGGGGGAGAGAGAGAGAGAGAAAAAAGGAGACAGAGTAAGTGTGAGAGAGAGAGAGAGAGAAAGAGGGAGCGAAAACGATAGGGTTTAACAAGAGATAGAAAATAAAAGCAGACTCCTAGAGCAAGAGAAGCAAGGGGCTTGGATATCTGAGATGGGTCATTCAACAATGGAGGAGGCTGGTGGTGGGTGGCTTGTTGGGGGAGGGTGGGGGGGTAAGGGGGGTGGGATTTAAGCGGGGGGGGGGGGCATAATTACCAGAGAGGTGGAGGGAGGGGGGGTGCATCTCACCTCACCCCCCCCCACCACCAAAGACAAAGATCCCCCGTATAGTCTTAACAGACTGTAGGGGCCAATTTCTGTTAGCGAGTAGCGCCTATGAACAAGGGGGGGGTGGGTGGGCCAGCGCCACTCCCGGCCGCCTTTGTCTCCCCAGTGGCGACGTTTGCTACGCATCGCACCAGGTACTCCATTCGAGGCCGAGTCGACCTCGGCGGAGGCCTCGGGACCGGTTCAGACAATCGCCGCCGGTGCTGGGTGGGCCGTGAGCGGGAATCGAACTCGGGCCGCCGGGTTCTTAAGCGATGAGCGGCGTTGGCCCGACCCCCGCGCCCCCCGCCCCCCCCCAGGGCCGCTCCAGCCGACCCCGGAGAAGCAGATCCCAAAATCCCATCCCATTTTTAGCCTCCACCTTTAGCTGCCACTGCATTTGAGGCGGCGAGACTTGAGCCGGAGATGCGGATATTCCTCCGAGCGCGCGCATTATCACGCGCGCCGCCGTGGATTTGGGCCCGCCGCGGGGAGGGTTTAAGATGAAGATGAGGAGGAGGGAGGAGGAGGAAGGAGGAGGAAGGAGGAGGAGGGTGTTCAAGAGGATCCGTGGAAGCTTGAGGAGGTGTGGGATCAGGAGCTGTGGGTGGATGGAAGGGTTTTGAGAGCCAGCTGGTGTGTTCGGTCTCTCGCAGGCGTTACGGGGATGGGGTGGGTGGAATGAATTTGACAGCTGACGTTGTCCGTCTGTGTTATGTGTGTTGTGTGTTGTGGTGTGTGTTGTGGTGTTGTGTGTGGTGTGTTGTGTGTGGTGTGTTGTGTGTGTGTTGTGTGTTGTTGTGTGTCTTGCGTGTGTTGTTGTGTGTGTTGTGTGTGTGTGTTGTGTGTGTGTTGTTGTGTGTGTTGTGTTGTTGTGTATTGTTGTGTGTGTTGTCTGTGTTGTGTGTTGTTGTGTATTGTTGTGTGTGTTGTCTGTGTTGTGTGTTGTTGTGTGTGTTGTGTGTGTTGTCTGTGTTGTGTGTTGTTGTGTGTGTTGTCTGTGTTGTGTGTTGTTGTGTATTGTTGTGTGTGTTGTGTGTGTTGTCTGTGTTGTGTGTTGTTGTGTGTGTTGTGTGTGTTGTGTGTGTTGTGTGTGTTGTGTGTTGTTGTGTGTGTTGTGTGTGTTGTGTGTGTTGTGTGTTGTTGTGTGTGTTGTCTGTGTTGTGTGTTGTTGTGTATTGTTGTGTGTGTTGTGTGTGTTGTCTGTGTTGTGTGTTGTTGTGTGTTGTGTGTGTTGTGTGTTGTTGTGTGTGTTGTGTGTTGTTGTGTGTGTTGTGTGGTTTGTGTTTTGCGGTGGTGTAGCGAGTTAGCCCGCTGCTGCTGCTGCTGCGCTACAAACCCCCCCCCCTTGCGAGCAGAGTTCGATTCCCGCTCTCATCCCCGGCCACTAACATCAGCGGTGACGATTGTCTGAACCGGTCCTAGGCCTCCCCTTAGGTCGATTCAGCCTCAAAATGAGTATCCGGTGGGGGCGGTGTGTAAAAACATCAGCATTGGGGAGACAAAGGCGGCCGGGCATGGTGTTGGCCACCCACCCCATCGTGTGCCGATTCCAGGCTTCATAGGTGCGAACACCACTTGCCCCAGCTGTGTAGGATATACGGGGGGGTATCTTTACATTTGTCTTTGTATGCTTGCATGCACCTAGCCTGGCACGAGTGTCGTGGCGACGTCTCCTCCTCTTCAGTGGCGAACGGCAGTCAATTGCGTACGCACTTTATGTATAGTTCGGAGAGTAAAGATTTTTAACCCATGATGAGCGTGTCCCAATTCTCGGGGTTCACGGTTCAAGAATCGATTCTTTTCGTTTTACTTTCTACCGCGGCGACTGTAGCGGCCTCTGGTGGCGACCAGGGGGTCACGCGAACCCATTAAATACGACATCGAAATCGATAAACATCGATCCGCACGAGCTCGCGAGCGTGCCGCGTCCCCCGCGCGTGTATTGCAAACTTCGCGATCGATACCGATCGATGGATTGATGCATCGTTTTATCCATAGTGTACAGTACTACACAGAGGACGACAATTCCCTCCCCCGTTCTGACCTCTGTACTGTCAAGCAAATGTTTATGAGTGACGCCGATTACATCTGCCATGGCACGTGGCATAATGTTTCCTAAACTTTGGTGTGTGTGCGCGTGGGGGGGGGGTGTGGGGGAGCGGTGGTGCAGGGGTTATGCTCCTGGCCACACCATACCAGTGCTCCGGCCACACCACCCCAGTGCTCCGGCCACACCACACCAGTGCTCTATCCGCTGCTCGCACGCGCGACAAACACAAAGAATCCCCCCCCCCCGTATAGCCTTCACATACTTTCGGGGCAAGTGCTGTTAGCGAGCACCTATGAAGGCCCGGCACGGCGCACGAGGGGGTGGGTAGGCCCAGCGCCACGCCCGGCCGCCTTTGTCTCCCCTAGTGGCGTTGTTTTACGCACCGAGTACACATTTTGAGGCCGAGTCGACCTAGGGGTGGGGAGGGGAGGCCCAGGACCGGTTCAGACAATCGTCACCTGTGTTTGTAGCGCTCTTTTCCGCACACACGCACAACTCCTCACACTTAAATTCAAGTGGCGTTGTATATTTATATACAAATATATAAAAGAGACCGGCTCAGCCTGGATAGGAGGCGCGTTCAAGCTGGCAATCTGCCTAATACATCCCCGGCGTGGCGAGCCCGATTCATATAATTGTCGCGATGGCCAGGGCGATTTGCTAAAGACAGCTGCTGCCCTTGTCAATTACTCTAATGGCTTTATCGGAAAATTTCCATCAACACCTGGGGAGGGATCATGTTCAATAGAAAAAGGCGTGGAGAGGAGAGAGAGAAAAGAAAAACACCACCGGTTCGTCCGATGGAAATTTAAATGCCTTTTAAACCAAAAATTCGGGGATTGAGACGTCCGTGTTTTGATCGACAAAGGGATTGTGCCGTCGTACAATGATTACTAATTGATATCTCGCGAGGTTGGCTGTATGGCGTCGTGGTGTACACTGTACAAAGACAAAGATCCCCCGTATAGCCTTCGCAGACTGCTGGGGCAAGTGCTGTCAGTGAGTAACACCTGTGAAGGCCGGCACGGCACGCGAGGGGGCGGGTGGCAAGCACCACGCCCGACCGCCTTTGTCTCTCCAGTGACGATGTTTACACACCGCACCAGGTACTCATTTGAGGCTGAGTCGACCTAGGGGAGGCCCAGGACCGGTTCAGATAATCGTCGCCGGTGTTGGTGGCCGTGAGCGGGAACTCGGGTCGCCGGGTTTGTAGCTAACCACTACACCACCGCTCCCACCACACACATTACATACATACAGATTGTAAAAGGATGAAAAATAAGAATAGGTTTTACCCTTTCTGGCAATAAAACAGGTCTTGAAGATGTAGATACCTTTTGCAAGTACTGCATTAACCACACGCACCTGTGGTGAACATGCAAATGAACACGCTCTGATAATCTATGCATTGAAACTGATTGACCTACACCAGAGAGACAGCCTTCTCTATGGCCTGATCTCACCACCAGTCTCAGAGCAGAGAACAACGTCAGAAGGCGAACAGCACAAGGACAATGCCACACGCATCAGAGCATTCATAGCTCGGTGTGAGCAGCAGCTACATCATCGGTGACTTTTTTTTGCCACTATCAAAGTTATTTTTCACAACTTTGGCTCCCGGCAAAACTAAACATCGTGGAACATTGTGTAATGCGAGTGTATTCAGGTTGGCGTTGGTGTGTCGTGGCCAGAACCACGCCTGCCCACCTTTGTCTCTCTGGTGCTGACGTTCAAACGGCGCAATCCGCTACAGGGGCGGCCCTAGCGGGGTTGACCATCGCGTCACTCGCCCCTCTAAAACAGGCGCTCGCAAACACCATTTGCCTCCCGACTCTTCGTAATGTCAAGTGGGGGGGGGGGTGGAGATGTTTCCCATTCGTATGAATGTCCTTAATTGTAGATGTACCCCTCCCATGTATTATTATTATCGTTGGTTTACGACCCAGGCCGTGGGATTTGAACGGGGGAGGAGGGCCGTTGATTGAGCACACCACCACCACCACCCTAGGTGCTGTGTCACTCCTGTGCATCATGCCACAAGGTGCCTTGGGTTGGCTTTCTGAGCAGGTCCCGGGTGTTCCTGCGGAATTCTAGGAGTGGCCACCCCCCCCCCCCAAACTCCCCCCGCCCCCCCTCCCCTCTTCCCCCCAGGCCCCCACCGTGAGAATGTCCTTCTTCCCCCTCTAGTTTTTTTATGACCCTGCATTGACATTTTATCCAAAAGACCGTGAGGATGCCCGGGCAAATTTTGGGCGATTGCTGGACCTCCCTCCTCCCCGCCCCTGTCAGTGGATTTTCTCCACCGACCCGCACCGACCAGCGCGGTGAAGTATGGTCGCTTCCCCCCCCCCCCCCCCCCCAGCTTGAAACTGAGGCCTTAACAGACCGTTAGGGCAAGTGCTGTTAGCGAGCAGCACCTTTCGGCACACAAAATGAGGGGGTTGTCGGCCAGCACCACGCCCAGCCACCTTTGTCTCCCTCGTGGGCGATGTTTACACCACCGCGCCAGGTACTATACTCATTTGAGGCCGAGTCGACCTAGAGGGAGGCTCACACACACACAGGCAACAACACGCGCGGCACAACCCACACGCGCATTAGGAGCGACATTTCAATAATGCTCGCTTGCCGTACAGTAGCGGCGGTGTTGCGTTACATCGCGTTAGGCGGGCTCCTTGCACGCTAGCGCCATGCCCTGTGTATTGGTGATTAATAGCCGCGGCTATTAATGTCGACGGCCGGTGTGAAAAGGCACGCGCGCAAGCACGCGCGCCTGGACGAGAGCCCAACAAGCGAATGTTGGCGTGGCACTTTTTTTTTCCTTCTTCACCAAACTAACCCCCACCGTGCTCGCGACGTTTTCACTAGCGGCATGAACGAGCCCCCCCTAACAACACCACCACTCAACACTTTCTCTCTATGAACGCGAAGCGCTGAGAAAACATTTGTGAGACGATGTCGCGTGACGAGGAAGCGATGTGAACCCCCCAAACTCCCCCCCCAAGTTCTATTCCCGCTTCTTCTTTGGTACGGCTGATGTAGACTCTGAGCACTGACTACAATTTCACATTCAGGACGTGGTCAAGCCAGACAACCGCGTCAGGAGCGGCGAGTTTATCGCCGTGATGTCTCCCGCTCACGGCCACCAACACCGGTGATGGGTTAACCCGAACTGGTCCTGGGCTTCCCCTAGGTCGGCTCGGCCTCAAATGAATACCTGCAGCGGTGTGTAAACAACCGCCACTTGGGAAGCAAACGTGGCCGGGCGTGGTGGTGTTGTGCCACCCCACCACCTCATGGGCCATGCCTTCATGGGTGCTGCTTGCTAACAGCACTTGCCCCAAAGGTTCGTTGAGGCTATACGGAGGAGGGGGAAATCTTTTAGTTTAAAAAGTTTGTCTATAGGGCTTGCTTTGCCCGAAATAAACGGTCGATCGCCGTTGAGGCTGTGCGGGTCAGGGAGTGACCTCGGGAGTGGGGGCGGGGCGAAAGAAGCACGGCCTCGCCAAAAAGGGAAACTTAATAAAAGCGATTCAGCAGTTTGGCGTTTGAAAATAAAACTACGCGTGGGGTGCGCGCTAGATTACATTTCAATTATGAGTAGTGCTGCATTGAAGTAATGGAGACTTATGGAGCTGTTACGCATCCTGTTTGTTGGGTTTAGTGCTGCGCATGGATTTGCAAAGGCTGCCCTCATACTTTAATACGCGCAATATAAAAAAAAAATCTTTTTTTTTTTCCCCGAATAAGATCTAGATTTGATCCACCCCGTGCGTAATCACCCGTTGTATTTGTAGGTGGATGCAGTTGTGCAGCGATTGATACGGTCTCTTGCCACGGCCAACATCAGTGGAAAATTGATATTCTGAACCAGACCCTTCACGAACTTACACTGGCCACGAACAAAACTTTTGGGGAGGCCTTCATCCAACAGTGTGAAAGCAAGGACTAATTTTTTCTTTTCCTGGATTATAACACACGTGGAATAGTACTAGACGCATTCCAAAAAAAACCTGTGTCCGGTTTCAATAACGTTATATAATAAATACGATCACACGCGCGCCTGTAGGGTTATAACGAGACACACTGCCAACTGCAGGTCATCGTTACTGCATATAAATCACACACTGTTACATTTACATCTTAAGCGAGCGAATGAAACCGTGAAAACAAGACGAATAAACCAAACCAGAAACGAACGATAAAAACGGGACAGTTAAAACGAGTCGATTCATAACCCAATATCACGACCCCCCCTCCCGAATCGGACCGATCCATTGAAATCACCACAGTGGGGGGGGGGGGGGGGGTGGTTTGGGTTGTGGATTTGTTAGAGGCCTCGTGAATTGCTGCCGCATGCCTAAGTAGGCGCATTATTACTTCAACATGAGGGGTTGGCGGCGCCTCGTGTGCCGGAGAGAGGGGGCGGTGGGTGGAGGACGCCGCACGCACATGTGAGCAACACGTGCGCTAGGTAGGAGTTCAGAGGTCACGGCTCCGCACGGCCACATGAGCGATGATCGGGGGTGCGATCCCGGGGGGTGGCGTGGTGGTTTGCGTGGGGTGCGAGCCCCCCCCCCCCTCCCATCACCGTCTCCCATCCCTCCCTCTCCGTAGTTTCGAAGTTTAAAAAACGTGATTCTAAAAATAAAATAACGCCGTCCCATCCACGAGCTCCACCAACCTCTCACGATCACGACAGTAAAGTCACACACGTGGGGGGGGGGGGGGTCAGGGGGGCCGGGGGTAGCGGGGGGGGGGGGGTCAGGGGTCGGGGGTAGCGGGGGGCAGGGGGTGCAGCTGATTATGATATTGATAATAAGTATGCCCCAAGTTTCGATTTAAAGCTTTCGTGACTGCAGGGATTCATCTTCTTGGTTCTTTCGGTAAAGTCACGTAGAAGGGAAATACTAAAATAATAAAACATAATAAAAATTCTCACGACGTTTCGATTGCAACATAATAAAATTATTCTCACAACGTTTCGGCCACAACGCAAGCTGCTTGCGTTGTGGCCGAAACGTCGTGAGAATGATTTTATGTTTTATTTTTATTATTTTATTATTTCCATTCTACGTGACTTTACCGAAAGAACCAAGAAGATATGCCCCAAGTGCTAAAAAATTGTCGTCCTTTCATTGCGATAATCGTCAAGATGAGCCACGGTCAGTCCACTGCTGAATGAAGGTCTCCCTATTCCCCAAGGCACGATTCTGCGGTGTGTGCTACTCTATTCATTCTGCAAAAATGTAAAGTTAAAACTGGTTCGGAAGAAGAAAAAAAATACTTGCATACCATAAATCACCGATCGAAAGTGTGTGTGTGACGCCTTCCAACACGCGCGTGTCATCGAGGGTATTTAACGAGCGTCATGGAAGTTGACGGTTAGCTGTCAAAAGTGCAAAATACATTTGCCCATTTTTTTTTTGACATTCGGAGAGCTAATGCGCAAATGCTTCCATCTTTAGTCGGAAGGCGTTGAATGTGTGATAGCTAGCCCAATGGGCTCGTAATGGCCGTGGCAGAGCACTGAGTCGGTACCGCTAAGATAATGGGTTCGCACAAGATTAAACCAGGTTCTCGTCAATTAACATCGTATTTTTACTCGCACGATACGCGTATCTAACCATGTGCGTGTAAAGGCGGGTCTACAGCCTGAGCAATTGGTTGCATTCAACTGAATGCAACTGCCTCTGCAACCGGTTGTCGCAATAGAGACAGATTTGGCTTTCAGGCATCGATCTGCTCAGCGATTTGGTTGCGAAACTGATCGCTCATGTGCCAGTTTAAGAATCCATCAATTTTGATTCCCATTCGCTCGTGTAAACCCTTATTCCAAATTTAACACGTTAATATGTGGGGGCCCACATTTGGCATGAAGTCGCGTCGATTATCCAGAATTTTTTTCCAGCAGTGTTCCTGTAACGTTGGGATTGTTGGACAGTTCCATGAATGATTCTCTGCCGTCTCAGAATCAGAATATTTGTTTAGACCGGAGGAATCTGACGAGCTATGAAGCTATTTTTGTCCACGAATGTCCAGGCGGAGGGTCCCGCAGAGCACTCGCACGCGAGGACAAGAGAAATACAGACCAGGCCAAGCGCGATCCCTCCTCTCCCCGCCAACGAGTGATTTGTAAACGGCAAAAAGAACTTCCCAGGATGTCTTATCGGTGCGGTATCCAGCACGACCTTTCCACGCGAAGGTTAATTGGCTGAAATGTTGACTTTGCCGTTTATACCTTTGGCGGCGACGGAATAAATAACGTGACGCGTTTAACCGGAGGAAGAATAAGAAAACATATTTTGCTCGCGTGACATTTAATCGTGAGGCCCTGTGGCTGGATTACAATCATTTGTTCCCTCCGTATTGGCGCCGGGTTGCATTGCGTGCTGCCCGTTCGTTGGTTGGTTGGGGAAAAAAAAAAAATTCACCGGGGAGAGAATGCAACGAAAAAAAACGCACCGCGCGCGATCTCCCATTAAATATTAACGTGCGCCATTAGTGTTATAGGTTATTACTCTGTATCGTCACTTAGTAATGGTTTGTGCGAGGGTCCCCTTTTTTTTTTTTCGGTAACAGATGAGTGTTTGTGCCCCGCGTCCATTGACGTCACCGTAATTGCGCTGTTTGTTATCAATTTACAGTGCAGCATCGTTCTCTGGCCATTGCCGTGGCTGCGTAATAGGGCCTTCTCGCCCGCTCGCGGTTAGATCACAAGTAACGCAGTTTAGTGAGAGGGGGCCCCCGAGTGACTGTGGCTTACGGCACATGTTTCACATTGCTTAATGTAACGTAGTATTTGTAAAAAAAAAATTAGCCGATAGACTTTGAACCGGGCTGTCGGCCAGAACAATAAACCCGATTTAAACAAAAAATCACCCCCCCCCCCCTGAAAAACATCGTGCGCGTGCTCACACACGATGTTTTGATTTTGTAAATTTACGAGAGGGAGAAAAAAAAAATACGTTCCTGTAATTTTAATAGCTGGCCCAACGACGACGACGACGACACCACCACGCACATGAACGACGGCGCCCGCGTGGCCAATGGCGCGTTGCTCTTTGTGACGTAGGCCCCAACTCAAGATGTTGAGATGATGCTGCTGCTGCTGCTGCTGCGTCCGTTCGTCGTTCCGTGGGTTAAGCATCGACTTTCCACAACGCTCGCGACGCAACCGGTCCCGTCCATTCGTGCGGTGGGCGAGAAACGATTTAATGATCAGCATTCGCGATTTCTGAAAATCCACACGCACGTTTCGTCACGAATTACCGTTCGAGCGGTTTCCCATCGGGCCAAAGTTGAGCCCGTGAAAACGGAATAAATAAAGTTTAATTCATCTTCTTGGTTCTTTAGGTAAAGTCACGTAGAATGGAAATTAAAAAATGTAAACGTTCCTGTTATTTGATTGTTTTATTTTTATTATTTCCATTCTACGTGACTTTACCGAAAGAACCAAGAAGATGAATCCCTGCAGTCACGAAAGCTTTAAATCGAAAGTTGAATTCCTCCGAATAGTTGCGCGGAAACGGTTGCTCGCAACTTTTCCACCCCCCCACTCCTTTGGCCAATGCCGCACCATCTGGATACTCTGTGTGTCCCACCTCCCGCCCCTCTCATCATTATCATCCCTAACCCTCGCTCCGACCACCCTCCCACCCCGTGGCCCCTTAATGGGACCCATTTGGTGGCAGGCAGCAAAGCCCCTCTGCATCGCTGGGTGCAGGGTTGGAGCCTGGGGGCTCCGATCGCACCCTGTCCACGTGGATGTGTGTGGAGGAGCGGTAGTGTAGTGCGGTTGGTTGGAGCTCTGCTTCTACTGCTACCAACCCGGTCTTTCCCCAGTTCGATTTCCGCTCACGGCCACCAACGCCAGTTGACGGATTATCTGAGCCGGTTATAAAGTTATAACAATAAAAAAATAAAACAATTCTAACAAGAATGTAATTGGACTTTTCAAATCGCAAAAAAAAATCGCGTTGTTTCAAATTGCGACTTATCGATTTGAAATCGATTGATCGTTCAGTCCCACCCCACGTAGGCGGTCACGTGTCCTTCCCTGCCGATTAACGCGTCCACAGAACACGTACTGCAGGGGTGGTCCAGATGTCTCGTGACCCCCCCAATTAATTGACCGCATATGCCACACACATTGAGTGAATTGCAGCAGCATAATAAGAGCACGCTTTGGGGGTAGAAATGGGTTGTGAGGGAAACCCACTACTGTACACCAAGCGAGGTAAACCACAGCACTGTACAACAAAGTGAGGGAAACCCTTAACCGTACTGTACAAGCGAGGTAAAGTACTTTACAACAATAAAGTGAGGGAAACCCATAACCGTACTGTACACCAAGCGAGGTAAACCACAGCACTGTACAACAAAGTGAGGGAAACCCATAACAGTACTGTACACCAAGCGAGGTAAAGTACTGTACAACAATAAAGTGAGGGAAACCCATAACCGTACTGTACACTAAGTGAGGTAAACCACTGTACTGTACAACAAAGTGAGGGAAACCCAAAACCGTACTGTACACTAAGCGAGGTAAACCACTGTACTGTACAACAATAAAGTGAGGGAAACCCATAACCATACTGTACACTAAGTGAGGTAAACCACAGTACTGTACAACAATGTGAGGGAAACCCATAACCGCACTGTACACCAAGCGAGGTAAACCACAGTACTGTACAACAATAAAGTGAGGGAAACCCATAACCGTACTGTACACTAAGTGAGGTAAACCACAGTACTGTACAACAATAAAGTGAGGGAAACCCATACCAGTACTGTACACTAAGTGAGGTAAACCACTGTACTGTACAACAATAAAGTGAGGGAAACCCATAACCGTACTGTACACCAAGCGAGGTAAAGCACTGTACTGTACAACAATAAAGTGAGGGAAACCCATAACGGTGATTTACATAGGCAAGCCCTACTGATGATTCTTATAAGAATTAACCCTCATCCCTGGGACGTACGCTGTGATGCTTTGCTCGTACCGGTAATGAGTCATTTTGGCTTCGTGTGGGAGGAAATCTGAGAACACGAACAAAATGGACCGTGCATATAGGATGCTTGGTGGTGATGGTTGGTTGGCGGGACATGTTTAGCGCGTAGGGCTTTGGCAATTATGGCTTTCGGTTTAAAGCTTTCGTGACTGCAGGGATTCATATTATTGGTTCTTTCGGTAAAGTCACGTAGAAGGGAAATAATAAAACAGTAAAATTAGCACGACGTTTTGACTTGCAACGCAAGCAATCATCATCAGGTGTGAAAACCACAATAATTTTTTTGAAAAAAAACGCCACGTTTTTCAAAAATGGTCTTGTGGTTTTCACACCTGATGATGATTGCTTGTGTTGCAATCGAAACGTGACAATTTTTATGTTTTATTTTTATTGTTTTTGTATTTCCCTTCTACGTGACTTTACCGAAAGAACCAAGAATATAATTACGTACTAAATAGGGGGTTTCCCCTTTTTTTCTGGCAACAAAACTGACACCTTTTGCAAGGAATCATGTTTACATTAACCACAATGCTTGCAGTCAAATGCAAACAAAAAACATACTCTGATAATTTATGCATTGTCCTTGAAACTGATTGGTCCACATCAGAGACAGCTTTTCTTAGAGCCTAGTCTCACATGGTGTTCGACCAGATGACGCCAAAAGGTGCACAAATATAATTATGGCTTCTTCACACTTCCGGACAAATCGCCTGAAGAAGCTGGTTGCGATCACCAGCGAAAACGTCCACGGTTACTAGGAATTGTAAAAGTTTCGTCTCACCAACACGCAACAACCGGTGTGTGTGCCAAAGTTTATTCTATTAATCGGCACGTTTTTGTCCAACGTGACACAACCCTTACTAATTGGCGTGGTGTTGGCGGATGTTTGTTGTTGTATTGGGTGCAATTGCGAACAATAGCCGTATCGGACATGAGTACATCGAATCGGCGTAATCATTGCTTCACTGCAGCTTCAAAGAACCAGAATCGGTGATCTCACCGACGATGTTTCGAGGGAGGCAGTTTAATATCCGAACAGCGGAGTGAAGTGGAGATTCTCTGTCCAGGGAGCAATGGTCTGTGGCAACGACGACACATTGACATTTCCACGATCTAACCCCATACGCAGCTAAGCTACCTCCTATACAACACGTGGCAAGCCCTGAGTGTGGGCCCACAATCATCCAAAGAGGGAAACCCGGGGCGGGGGAGGCCTCAGTTCTGTTGAGCATCCCGAGATCCGACGAAACCAGATTAGGCAAAATCTTGATGGTGATGTTGTCTGTTATAAGGCGACCGCTTGCCTTGAGAGCACAAAAACGTGTACAGTAACAATGGGGGTGGGTCCAGATGTCTCGCGAACGCCATTTTTAATTATCTGAAAACGTTCATATTTTTTGTGTATACCAACGGACGTGAAAACGGAAATTAATGAGCAAAGGAAAAACAATGTTAGGGGTTAATTAATTGGGGGTCACAAGCCACCTGGACCACCCTGTACAGTACTGTAGTCGGCTACGGGTGGCCCTTTAATCTGTGCTATTTAGACTCTTCGTCCATAACTCCCCCCCCCCCCCGTTCTGTACATGGTACAATCCGATTATCCCTCTATCTGTGCTATTTGGACTATCATTGCATACCTCCCCCCTCCATCATGTACATGGTACGATCCGATTATCCTTTTATCTGTGCTATTTGGACTATCATTGCATACCTCCCTCCTCCATCATGTACATGGTACGGCCCGATTATCCTTCTATCTGTGCTATTTGGACTATCATTGCAATCCTGCGCCCTTCCATTATGTACATGGTACGGTCCGATTATCCTTCTATCTGTGCTATTTGGACTATCATTGCATACCTCCCCCCTCCATTATGTACATGGTACGGTCCGATTATCCTTCTATCTGTGCTATTTGGACTATCATTGCAATCCTCTCCCCTCCATCATGTACATGGTACGGTCCGATTATCCTTCTATCTGTGCTATTTTGACTTTCCTTGCATACCCTCCCTCCATTATGTACATGGTACAGCCCGATTATCCTTCTATCTGTGCTATTTGGACTATCATTGCATACCTCCCCCCTCCATCATGTACATGGTACGGTCCTATGAGCCATTAAGCGAGAGGTGGGTGGTGTTGAACAGCCAGTGCGTGTGGGTGGGGTGGGGGGGCTGCAGGATTAGATGCTGTCGCGTGGGTGGGCTGATGTTGCAGGCCCTGCGAGTGCTGGGCAGGGCAGGATTTCTGGTCTCCAATTTCCCAGGATGATGTTGGAATGTGCGAGCCAACTGCTCTGTGTGGTTGCGTCTGTGTGTCTCTGTGTGTGTGTGCGTATCTGCATGTGTGTCTATTTGTGTGGGGAGCAGTCGTGTAGCGGGTTAGTGGGCGCTGCGCTACGAAGCCAGGGTGATGCGAGTTCGATTCCCGCTCACGGCCAACACCAGTGACAATTATCTGAACTGGCCCTGGGCCTCACCTAGGTCGGCTCGGCCTCAGATGAGTAACTGCTGCAATGTGTAAAGCATCAGGTGGCCTGGCGTGGTGATGACCACCCACCCCCTCGTGACAGCACTTGCCCCAACAATCTGTTGAAGCTATACGGGGGATCCTTGTCGTGGAGGTGGGGTGGAGGGTGGATTTCTGCACCCCGAATGCACGCACATGGACATTGACATCGGTAAAAGGCGCACAACTTGAAGAAGGCAGCAAAAAAACCCTGACCCTCCATCTGGTCAAACCCATAATAAAACCCTAATAATACGTGTTGGCGCAGTGGTGAGCGCGTGACATGGTGAACTCAACGAGCCGAGTTTGGTTCCTGGCCATGGCTAACATCGGTGGGGTGTAATTTCTGGACCGATCCTCCACTCCTCCGCCAACCCGCACTGAAGTATGGTTTAAAATGACCCATTTTGGGGAGGCCTTCATCCGGCAATTCATCATCTTCTTCGGCCATGGTCAATCTACTGCTGCACGAAGGCTCTCCCCGAACAGCTGCTGGTGGTGGGGGGGTGGGGAGTGAGGTTTGGGCTGGTGGTGGGATGAGGGCGGGCGACCTCCGTGTGAGTCTCGTTATCAAGGCCCTAACGAGAGAGAGCCCTGCCTCTCCGGCCGGCACGGATTAACTTCGAGTGCCTCTTATCGGTGGGGGGGTGGTGGGGGCCCGGGGCCGTGGCGCAAACACCACCGCACGCGACTTGTTGCGCCGTGCCGATTCGAACTCGTGCACCGCATTCGCGCGTTTCGCTCGGTCATTCTGATGGACCACGTTAGTTCTGAGACACCGACGCAGTGACAATCGCACACACACAGCAGACTTAAAAAAAAAACTATTGGGCGATTTTTATTTTATCAGGTAAGGCCCACTAAGCCTATGTGACTCTTTTTCAGAAGTCGCCTGGTTATCACAAATGGTAGTTCAACGAAGTTTGCTTATCGTCATATGGAAATTTATAGCAGCCAAATACTCTAAAATCGCACACGTTGGTTGGAAACGTGGAGGGAAAAACCTGAGGACCCGGAGAAAAAATCCATGTAACCACGGGGAGAGAGAGAGACACACACACAAAACTCCAAATATACAACAGGCTTCAGGGTCGGGATCGAAGCCACGACCTCCTGAATACCAAGAGAGGTAGTTAACATCTCCTACGCTGGCCACAATCGATTCCCCGGCCCCCCCGCTCTTGGTTTGGCTCAATCGGAGGGTCTGTATGTGCATACGCTGCATATACAAAATTGTTCTTCTGTCCATCTCACCATCGGCTCTCCGATTGGCCGAAATTAGGTCAACATGGGTGATTGTTGTTGTTGTTGTTGATGCGGGAGCTCTGAAGCCAGCCTTGCGCGCGCGACGCGTGACATAATACCTGCTCGTATTAGACGTGTCACGCATCGCCCTCTGGATAAAATCTATTCAATTCTCTGAATCGACTTTATTTGATTGCGTCGTTTCTCGTTGGTTCCGCCTCGACTGCGCGGCTTCGCGCGAACAATCCGCGGTGCTCGTGAGCGGTCGATTCTGAGGCTCGCGGCGCGATTCGACGCGTTTGCCTCGAGCGCGGGAGGAGCGAAAAAGCGGGGATCGACATCAAGCGACGTATCGGCTTCGTCCTGCCCGACCCCCGAACGCCGACACGCCCGGCCCGCTCATTCTGGGCCGCGTCCACCCAACGGTGAAAACGGGGCCGCGTGCGTGAACAGGACATTGTTAACGCGCGCGGCCGCCAGACTTTGGCACGCGTGCGCGCGCTTGTTGAACTCCTTTCCGCGCCGAACGCCACCAACCGTGCTCCAATCGGAGGTGCGCGGGAAAATCGACGTGGCCCTGCCATGGAAGCGTGGAATTTCCGCTTCCACGCTTTCATGGCTTCCAGCGGGGGAAGGGGGGTTGAGGATGAGCACCGCCCATTGTTTGTTGAGGCGGGAGTTTTGCCTCGTATTGTTTGTGATCTCCCTTTATAGGCTTGACATTGCCCAAAGTAGGGGTGCACCTGGCGCGTTGTGCAATCATGTGCACCCGTTGTTGAGCAACACCCGGGCGATGCGGCTAATTCCAAGGCATTGTGATCTCGAGAGTTGCCTGGCATGACCCGATGTGTTCGTTATTACGATAGCTGTATAAATAAGATGATTGCAATTTGTTTGACAGTGACGGCGGTGGTGGTGGTGGTGGCGGCGGCGGTTAGCGCTACGCTGCGCTACGAACCTGGCGACCCGAGTTCGATCCCTGCTCACGACTAACGCCAGTGACGATTATCTGAACCGGTTCTGGGCCTCCCCTAGGTCGACTCAGCCTCAAATGAGTACCTGGTGCGGTGTGTAAACATCGCCACTGGGGAGTCAAAGGTCGTCGGGCGTGGTGCTGGCTACCAACCACCTCGTGTGCCGTGCCGGCCTTCATAGGTGCTCACTTAACAGCACTTGCCCTAACAGTCTGTTCAGGCTATGCGGGGGATCCTTGTCTTTGGTGGTGGTGTCACAGGCCCTCCCGAATTAAACGTGAGCGACTGGCAGTGTGTCCGCTTTTTATCGGCCTTGGTGTCACACTCCTTAGGAGACGGATTACTCGGTGCGCTGGTGATGGGGATCGTGTGCTGGCAAGTGTTTAGTTTGAGAGAGCAGTCTACTGCCACAGGAGTGAAACCCATTCAACATGCGAGCCTACATCGTTGAAGGCCCCCAAATTCGACGCGTATTTTTTCTTCTTCAGATTTTATAGTTGCAAGCACAGCAGGAAGTTCTTGGAGAGCATTCGCCGGAGGGCATTTGGCCTACTCCTCCAAACCGGCCAGACGTGTCGGAAGAGAAGCGAATAATCCACACTTTACCCCCCACCCCCCCCGCCAACACGCACAACCTGCCACTCGACTAGCCGCGGTGAACCGATTTACGCTGCCGGGTGGACAGAGGTGCGGTGCTGGGGGGAGCTGGGGTTAGCGGGGGGGGGGGGGGCGGCTAAAAGGGGGGGGGGTAAGAGTTAAGAAACTTGTTCTCATTGTGTCATCCGCCCGCCGCCGGGAGATGGAATCCAACCGGGCGGACCTGTGGATGGATCGCAGTGGTGTGATTGTTGACCATTACCACCGAGGTGGCTGGGCTTGCAGCCACGGAGATTACCGCACACCTATAGAATACAACGCGCGTACATATAGCGATTACGAAATGGGGGTGTTGTGCTCCGAGCAGGGAGTTTGTTATATGATACCGCATCTTGGTCAGCGCTCGGGTCAGAGGCCACAAACAGCCCCCTTTCTTTTTTGTGAGCAGGGCAGCTGTGAAAAAGCGAGGCTGGGCGTAATATTTGTCGAGGCTTTTTTTCTCTCTCTCTCGCGTCGCTTGATGCGAGGTGGGCCGGCGGATCGTTGCGACAGTGTCCAGAAAAAAAACAGTTTTTTATTGTTGTTTTATAGAGACGTAGATTTTCGTTTGTGGGGTTTTTTTTTCTACTTCTTCAATGCGTGCAAAGCTTTTGAGTGGGCGGTCCGTCCCCCCGCGTCCTCGAGGACATGTTTGCGCCTGAAGATGACTTGCAACAATAACGGACAATGAATGCACAATGAGAATGTCGTAAATAAAACCGCCACGGACATATCCCGTGGAATCGGTTGACCTTCAGGGGTTTACGCTCCGGGTGTCCACAAAAAAAAGGGGTGCTATCCACCATTTCATTTTTGAAGATTTTCCAACGGCCCCCCTTGGCAATCGGCCGCTGGACGAAGGTGTCCTGGATGCCGCACGCGGTGGTTGGAGGGGTTGATGGAGGGGTTGATGGAGGGGTTGATTATGGTCTCACCCTGCAGGCGAATGAAAAGATCCCCCACCCAACACCCAGCCCCCCCCCCCGCCTATAGCCCTTAGCAGACTGCAGGGGCAAGTGCTGTTAGCGGAGCAGCACCTTCACACTCGCAGACGGTGTGTGCGTGTGTGAACATTAAATCAAACAAACGGATAAAGATCCCCCCCCCGTATAGACTTTGCGAGGTTGTTGGGGCAAGGGCTAATAGCGGGCACCTATGAAGGCTGGCACAGCGGCACAAGGCAGGGGTGTGACAAGCACCACGCCTCGGCCGCGTTTGTCTCCCCAGTGCCGATGTTTTACTGCACACTGCACCGCGTGCTGATTTGAGGCTGAGCCAACCTAGGGGAATGCCCAGGACCGTTGGGATGTTTTTGTTGTTGTTGTTGTTATCCCAATTGTGGTATTAGCGTGATGAGAATTGGATGAGGTGTCCATTCGAGCAGCGCATTACCCTTCGTTAGAAAGTGGGCCGTGGAAGAAGATAACGTTGCACTGTCCCTACAAGTATATCTCCTACCCATCACAATGCTGTGGAGATAAACACGTGATGGCAGTTAAACTGAAAACACTTGCTTATTTTTTTAATATTACAGAGCTTTTTGTGCAGTCATTGGCGATCGGGATGAGACTGTCAAATGGCTACACTTGATGGACAGGATTTTTAATCGGCAGGTGATTTTTCAGCCGGGACCTCCGATGGCAGTGGCTCGTTGCACTCTTGATTAAAATTTAACTTTTCATTTTAAAACACCCCCATTTGCTGAAATTGGCTTGGGTGGAAACGTAAAGGAAATCAAAGTGGGCGTTCGCAGAAAGCGTCGCAAGCAGCGCCGATGTGGGGGGCCCGATTGTTCAAGACGAGCAACAAAGTGGCAGCCGATGAACGGAACGCGCCCGAGAGGGGCGTCCGCCGGGGAGATGGAGCGATGAGATCAGCTGGTGTTTGGGGGACGCGGAGTGGATTATCACGACGCGCGACCGTGGCGGCGGCGGCGGCGGCTTCGGGAAGCCCTCATCCAGCAGTGGATTGATCGTGGCTGACGGCAACGATGACGGTGATGGATGTGTATGACACAGCCATAGAATCAGACCCCCCACCACCCCCCCACCGCCCCCAACCCATTCAACTTTACCCGATCCACGCTCTGTGGCCCCTTTATGGACTGGTCCATCCGGCTTTGCTTTAAACTATAAAACGAAAATATGTGCATCCATTTATTACATCCTTCAGCGAAAAAATTGGCTTTCGGCGCAATGGCGATAATTGCATACCAGCCTTCAATGTTCCCACTCCCCTGTTCATTGTTTGCGACTGGGTGCGCGGTACCATTCACACCTAGTGTGGCCAATAATTTTTGCTCGTCTTACAGTCCATTGCAGCTAGATTTCTCTTTGATAATCACACGATTGAGCCTGCCTAAGTCAAACCACTGCTGGATGGAGGCTCCCCCATCCCTCCATCCCCCCCCCCCATGCTGTGTCAAGTTTAATGGGCGGATGTTGCTTTTGAGCGTACTTTACCAATCTGGTCAGTGGTTGGTTGGTGAAGAAGGGGTTGGAGGACCGGTTTTGGATATCGCTCGCAGCCGCTGATAGCCATGACTGGGAATCGAACCCGGGTCTAATTCTCGAAAAGAAAAACGATTGTTTGATTTGCTAGCTGATGGGAACCTCTTGGATAACGTTTGCCCGCAGACTAAATTGAATGTGTGTAGTGTACGTTTAACTTATTTTCCCATCGTACGTAGCCAACCGTGCTTATTTGGAGCGCGGGAGGGATCTCTATCTAACTCTATGGGTCTCTATGTAACTCTGGATCTCTGTGTAACTGTATATCTCTATATTATAGCTCCATGGATCTCTACGTAACTCTGTGGATCCCTAC
This sequence comes from Lethenteron reissneri, assembly GCF_015708825.2. Taxonomy (NCBI): domain Eukaryota; kingdom Metazoa; phylum Chordata; class Hyperoartia; order Petromyzontiformes; family Petromyzontidae; genus Lethenteron; species Lethenteron reissneri. The sequence goes on from NC_083779.1 coordinate 2,595,955, forward strand.
GTAACTCAGTGGATCTCTTAAGTAACTCACTGCAATGCCCTTGTTGCTGCTACCACTGCTGACGCCCTGTCCGTCCTTGTATCGGAGCTGCTCAGCTCATTGGGGGCATTCCTTACTTTTTAATATTTTATTTTATTTTAGCAGGTAAGGCCCACCCAGCCATCTAGCTATTTTTCACAAGTGACCTGGCTATCACAAATGACAGCCCAATGCAGTGGCTTTCACGTGGAAATTTACAGCAGCCAAATACTCTAAACGCACGTTTCTAAATGTGGAGGGAAAACCAGAGGACGCGGAGACAAACCCACGTGACCACGTGCAAAACTCCAAATATACAGCAGGAGTCAGGGTCGGGATCCAACCCGCGACCTCCCGTGTACCAGGCGAGGTAGTTAACATCTCCTAGCCACTGCGGTGGCACATCGTGTCACCTTGCCGGGCTGAAACAAAGTCGTGAAAATCTCACTCGTACGGTGCAGCGCGGGCCAAGATTTCTACCACGGACTGCTTCTCCAGAGCGCGGTTCGACGTCGGAGAGATATCATAAGATTTGCCCGCAAAAGGGGGCTGAAAAATAGCGAGGGAGTCGCCCGCCTACCGGGTCCGAGCCTTGTCGTGTTTCGCATTATGTGTGCGGCGGGCGGCCGGGCCGGCCTGGGTTGCGTCGCGTCGCATTACAATGTCGCACACGTCCCGAGCACAATGCAAACACAACAGCAACAGCTGCCTTATTGACTCGGCGTGCGTGGGCCCGCGCCGAATCGTTGGTAACCCCGTTTGGTACGCGCTTAGCCCCCCCCCCGCCCCCCGAGCGTTCGCAACGCTGGCTGCCACTGCCGCCTCTACCACCGCCTCTACCTCCACCACCGCTGCCTCCACCACCACCACCGCTGCCTCCACCACCACCACCACCGCCTCCACCACCACCCCGCATCCACCGATACCGCCGCCACCACCTCCTCTACCACCACCACCTCCACCACCACCTCCACCACCACCGCCTCTACCACATCCTCCACCACCGCCTCTACCACCACCACCGCCTCGACCGCTACCTCCACCACCACCGCTTCCACGACCTGAACCACCGCCACCTCCACCACCGCCACCACCGTGTCCACCACCGCCACCACTCAGCCCCTCCGTGGGGCGGGCAACGGAACTTGCCCGGCGCGGCGTGATCTCAAGGGTTCCACGTTTTGTCGCTTGCAGTGCCGCATCCACCGACTCGCGTTGTAAAGCGCCGTCGCCAATCCCCACGTCACATTTTTCGCTCTGGAGAGAGCAAGAAGACTGCTCGGCCGTTGCATAAAAACCGGAGTTTTGATGATGCTGCTGCAGCTGTTTGCTGCAGCTGTTTGCTGCGTCCCAGCGCTCACGTTTGCAACCTATGTACGTGTGTTGAACTTCTTTCACGCCGTACATAGCCAACCGTGCTAATAGGAGGTGCGGGGGAAGGACAACAAACTAGACACACAAATGCAGTAAAAAAAAATGTTTTCACCCTACATGATTTTAAAGTGCATGGCTCCCAGTGCCTTCCTAATATCGGAAGGAAGAGCGTTCCAGACGGCCCCGGGGTAGCGCATCTGAAAGCGCTCGATGCAGCGGCCGTCATTGTAACGATAGTAATGATCAGACATTACTATCGTTGTGAGTCACGTGTGTATGTATTTTGAATTTCTTTCGCGCCGTACGTAATCAACAGTGCTAATCGAAGGTGAGGAAGGGAACTCTGTGTATCTGTAGATCTCTCTGTTGTAGCTCTGTGGATCTCTACGTAACTCTGTGAATCTCTACATAACTACGTGGATCTCTACGTAACTCCGTGGATCTCTGCTAAACTCTGTGGATCTCTACGTAACTCCGTGAATCTCTACGTAACTCCGTGAACCTCTACGTAACTCTGTGGACCTCTACGTAACTCTGTGGATATCTACGTAACTCCGTGGATCTCTGCTAAACTCTGTGGACCTCTACGTAACTCCGTGAATCTTTGTCTAATACCTCGAGTCTCTTAAGTAACTCACTGCATGACCGGAGTTCGCGTGATGGTGATTTGCACTCCTTGCAAAGTGGAGCGGCCTGAAATGTGCGTCGCGCGTCGGGTGCCAATGTTCGTTTCGGCCCGCGCATGTGGCGCGCGGGCGAGCGTTTGGTTCCGCGCGCGGCGTCCGACGTTCTGCTCGAGGTCCCGCAAAAGCCGCCGGGCGCGCACGCGTGGAGCGGAACGTCGGACGTGCGTGTGTCGAACGACGGCACAGGTCTCCCGTCTCTCCCGTCTCTCTACGCGTGCGTGCGCGTGAAATGTTCCTGCGTGCAAGATGCATGGGGAGAGAGAGAGAGGGAGGGAGGGAGGGAAGAAGGGGTGGAATTGGAGGAGGGGGGGGCGAGATGTAATCACGTGCTCACAGGGGACAGTCACATCCCAAAATAAATGATAAGCGGAGAGCTGTCCCGGCCCTGGCTCGCCGCTTGGGTGATGTGGTTGTGGGGGGGGGGTGAGGCAAGGGAGTTGGGGGAGGAGGAGGAGGGGGGTGGTGGTGGTGGTGGTGGCTATTGGAGGAGGAGTAAGAATTCCCAAAGTAAACTCCGCTCCACAGACAGGTGCAGCAGGGGCCCGAGGAGTTTAAATGGAGCCTGGCGTCAGAGTGGCGGCCGGGCCCGAAGGGAGGCCGGAGGGGAAGCTGCCGAACCGTCCTTCCCCAGCAGCCCCCGAAATGACCGCCGGCTTGACCCCCGCGTCGCCCCCCCCCCCCCCCCGTTCCACCCCCCCTCCACCTCCCTCGCTCGCTCGCTCGATGCTCCAGCGTTGGGCACGGCGGCCGCTGTCTAGGTGCTCGCCGCACCGCACGCGTGCCACCCAATCTAGATTTGAAGCTTTCGTGACTGCAGCAATCCGTACTCTTTGGTTCTTTCGGTAAAGTCACGTAGTATCTTTAGATTTGAAGCTGTCGTGACTGCAAGGATTCATATTCTTGGGTTTTTTCGGTAAAGTCACGTAGGTAAAAATTTTTTTACAAAAGTAATTTTAGTTTTTAGTTTTTTTTTATAAAAGTAATTTTAGTTTTAATTTTTTACCTACGTGACTTTACCGAAAAAACCCAAGAATATCACGTAGTATCGTATGTGCCACCCACTTGATGTTTTTGCTCCTGCTGCTGCTGCGGTGCCGCGGGGCTGCCCGCCGTGTTGGCGTGCGACGGCAACAAAATTAAATTGGGCAAGTTATTTAAAAAAAAAAATTGACGATGAGTGGTGCGGTGGGCACTCCCCCCCCCACCCCGCCACACACGCAACAGCAGCGGTCCCTCCACCGCTCTGGCGATCCGCGCCCAGCCGCCCCCGTGGGTTGATGATGCGACCTCGGCTCGCCGCTCGCTCGGCCCCCTCCCCTGTTCAACGTCCATGAATGCAGCCCTATGTGGTGAATCGCGGCCTCGCCTTGCCGCACACCAACCCCACACACCCCGCGCGCCCCCAGCAAGCCGGCCTCCTCCTGTGACGTGGCGGGCGGCCGACACCGCGAACGAGGCGGCGGCGGCGACGATTTCCCTGCCGGAGCCGACTTCTGTTCTGCGCCTTTCTCTCTCTCTCGCCTTTTTGAGGACACGTGGGGCCATTGTTGCCCCCCCCACACCCCCCCGGTGTTAAAAGTTTTAAATGTACCCACTAGATGCGGCTATCACTGATGGAACCGTGCGGGGGAACGCCGATTCGGTTTTGGTGTGAGGTGGTGTGGATTGGCAGCGGAAGTGGGGTGGTGGTGGTGGGGGCGAAACCCCCTCTCCCCACCTCCCCACCACCACCTCCTACTCCCCCCACCTCCTACTCCCCCCACCCACCTCCTCCCCCCTCCGTGCGATCCTTTAACGCAAATCCACTGGAGTCTTGAATGTGAAGGGGAGGTTATGGATTTATTATTGAGTGGACAGAACAGAATAGAAAGGCGAGAGAGGTGGAGGGGGGGCGGGTAGAGGGATGAGATAGGAGAGAGACAAAGGTGGACAGGGATCAGAGATGATAGTACATTAAAATACCAAGGTAGCGTCAAGAGGAGGAGGAGTGAGCGCGTGAATGGGGGGGGATGTGTCCAAATGAAGACATTGGATAGATGGCAGAGTGAGGTCACGTAAGGGGGCCGCAAAATGGAGAGATGTCGTATCTCAGAGAGAGAGAGAGAGATCGCGGGGGAGAGAGTGAATGAGCGAGCGAGCGAGCGGGAGAGAGAGTAATTTTCCATGCATTATTTACTGGGATCGTACCGGCTAGTTGGGTTTGTTTTTTTTTGGGCTGTGGGGGGGGGGGGATGCGGGACCGTAATTGTACTGAATGATTCCTCATGCATTTTTTATGGGGGGGCGGGGGGGGGGGGGCGGGGGGGGGGCGGGGGGGGGGGCCCGCGCCTTTCAAAATTCACATGGGCGCAACGGGACTCGAAAACTAACGCCGGGCACGTAAACAACAACAACAACAGCAGCAGCAGCTAAAGAGAGAACGCGTTCAAAATAAATATATTTACAACAATAAAAGCCGGCGATTGTGACCACAAAGCCGAAGCGGCGTCCGCCGTCCGTGCCGTGGCCAGGTGCGGGCAAGATGGGCCGAGCGAGGGGCCAGCTGCCGTCGCTTTAATGGACACTGCGACGAACTCACCATTGTGATCCCCGGGTTTGCTCGCTCCTTTTTTTGTGAATAATAAAACAAACACCCCCCCCCCCCCGCCTCCGCCACCGCCACCACCCCGGCATGGCACAATGAGAGAGTCTCTGGCCGGAGCCGAGAGCTCCCGCACCTCGCTATGAATATACAGCATTGATTATTAACTTTGGCGAAAAAGCTCAAAGGTCATGCGAGGTGGGGGGAGAGGGGGGCAGGTTATTTTTTATCATGCAATATTGATTCCCCCACCCCCTTCTCCACCTAGCCCCCACCCCCTACCCTCCACCCCTCTCCCCCGCTCCCTTCTCCCTCCCTTGCGTCCCTTCTGTGGGTTCTGTATCGAAAAGGGGGATGTGGGTAGGGGGCTGCCGGGAAGGAGGGGGGGGGGGTGGTTGAGCTCTCGCGTCTTATTTAACGCGTTTTAGAGCCCGCCGCTCTCTCGCACGATCGTTCGTCGGCTCGCCGGGCGCCGTGCGTGCCGTGCGATGGACGACGATTGTCGTGGGGGGGGGCTGGGGGAGGGGAGCTGGGGGGAGGGAGCTGGGGGGGGCTCCCCAACGATCGCGATGTCCGGCCGGCGGGACGTCGCCGGGCCACGACGATCGTTGTCCCGCGAACCCCGCTAAGGGTTTTTGCCTTTTTTTTTGTTAAACGACGCACTGGTTTGTGAGTCGCGGTTGAGTTTGCGCTCTCTGCACGCTTCGCTTGGGTCCTTGCGGACATGTCGATGATTATTACACTGGTCAACAAAAACTTTTGCAGCTGTTTTAGACTAAATTCAGGGCGCTGATTCCAAATCTGATCTCAGATTTGCTCTATCACATCTCATTTTTATGCTATCGGCATACCCCATTTTCATTGATTTTACCCGAAATTAACTCTGTCACTTATGATTGCAAGTTGTTGCGAGTCAGTGACTGCTTTAGTGTTAAAATACGGTGCTGTATTTTTAGGATAGTGTGTTTATAATATAATTTTATGTAGATATCCACATTTATTTAATATTTTTCTTCTGCAGTTTTTATTGAAAATGCAATATTTGATATCTCAAAAACCTGATGTGATAGACAAAAACTGTTGCCAGATTTGGAATCAGCACCCCAAAATTACCTTAACACCGTTGGAATACCTTATGCCAGAAAAGTGTGTTGACCAGTGTTTTTTCTTTCGGGAGGCTTCTGCGTTGGGGCAGCTTGTTGAGGTTCCATCCATGAGTATTTGGGCACGTGGCAAAGAGACGCGAGTGCCCGGAGAAAGCCCCGCTCGTGTCTAGCGGATGCCACTGAACGCTCCGCGCTGATGCATTCAATCGCTGTACACTGCCATCACGTGGTCACCTCGAGGGCCCAAGCCTATGACACCTGGTTTTTCTCCAGGGGCAGTGTTTTCATCCAAGTACCATCCAGGCTCAAAATGCCCTGATTTAAGCTTCCAATAGGAATGGGAGATCGGGTGACTTTGGCGTGACGTTTCGCCGGAGGGAAGTCACGGTGCGACATAGTCACGCGGGCGCTGCTGCTGCTGCTGTTGCTGCTGCTGCTCCTGCTGCTGCTGCTGCCTGTGGGAGTCCCAGCAGAAGGTCGTTTCTGCAACTCATGATGCGACTCAAACTGCACCACGGGGATATAATTTACGATACATTTAAGTCCGTCTTTAAATCTCACTTCGTTGACATGGCATTGACCCCCGCGCCTAGTTCTGGATGTGTACCCTGCAGATTCTGAGTGTGTGATTTCGTGAGTGGGTTGGTGAGTTGGTGAGTGGGGGGGTGAGTGAGTGAGTGGGTGAGCAAGTGAGTGAGTGAGTAAACTGGCCTTTTTCCCTCGCCTAGTCCTGGCCGTGTACTCTGCAGGCTCTGTTGATTTCCTGCCTTCCATACACGGCGCATCGGTGGGATCTACGGATGAAATACAGCGCTTTTCAAATGTCAATAATGATTATTAAATTAATTCCCATCTACATACTTTGGAGCATCCTGTTCCCAAGACTTGTTCACCTTTCCCATAAAAAAACTTATTTTTAGAGGCGGCCGTTGTACAAACAAGTGATATAATTTATACAAACAGCTCACGCAAATCCCCAAAATATTTTTGCCTTTCCAGATTGGAATAAATCATTCGTCTCGGCCCTTCGTTAATCCACTGCTGGATGACGTCCCATTCACGCAACGGCAGGCATAGCAGCGGCAGGCATAGCGTTGGGAAAAACGGTAAAACGTGACTCGTATTTTTCGAATGAAAAACCAGGGGTGGATTCCATTCGAATCAACCGAGATCTCATTGTGCGGTGGTGACAAGGCCCCGTCTAGCGCTGGCACGAAGGCTGCTCTTGATTAAGGCTTCGCCGGGCGGCGTTGGGCAGTGCCAACCGTCGTTGGCTCTCTCTTCGTCAGGATAATTATTTTCATCTTCACTCGGTAAAAGATGACAATCATTGGCAGTGTTACTCCTCCACCTCCCTCCCTGCAACAGTGGATTGACCACGGCTGATGCTGCTACCGCCGCCGCCGCCGCTGACAACGACGGTTCAAAGCGACGTTCGCTCACTTAGCCCCCGTTGAGAACCCGTTGAGATTCGTGATCCGCCTCCGTAAGGAGGAAAGGCGATCGAGCGCATTTATGTCGCCCACGTGCTGAGCTCCTGCTCGCCGTGAGCCTGCGACGGATGCCCCGTGATCTGTCGGAGCCGCCCGTGTCAAGGTCCTTGGTTAATCATCTCCAGGCGCTCCGTGCCTGCTCGCTCTGCGACGTCGACGGGGGCGACCGGGGTGGCTCCACGTGGTGGACGGGGGGGGGGGGGGGTCACCTGCTCCCCCGTGCGTGTGACGGCACGCGGGAGCTTTGCCCACACGCCATCGCGGTAGTTCCGTGGGGGACGACGATTCTTGGCGCTTCCCCCCCTGTCCCCCCCCGTTCCCCCCCCGTTCCCCCCCGTTCCCCCCCCCGTTCCCCCTCCCCCCCCGTTCCCCCCCTCCCCGTTCCCCCCCCCCCGTTCCCCCCTCCTTCCCCCTGCACTGGAGGCAGACGACGCAGCGACGTGCGCAGGGAACGTTTCGCGTGTCCTACCTCCTCCGAGCTGTGGGTCCCAACGCTTCTTATTCTTCTCTCCCATCGACTGGCTCACCCGCTCGCTGCCTTGCGCGCTCGCTCGCCCTGCAATTTACTCGCTGGCACCACTTCTCTTTCTGCTTCTTTCTTTGCACTACTCCGTTTGGGAATTCGCTCGTTCGCTCGCCACACCGCAAGGGGACGGTGCTCATCACTGATTCCTTCCCCAATGTCTCTTCTCACTCACCCCAGTCACTCGCTCACCCGCTCCCCCCCTTCCTCACCACTTAACGACGCATACACCCCCACCACCCACCCCCCCACTCATAAGTCATCATGAAAGATTTCACAGCATCCATCGAAATTGCTCGCGACTTAAAAGGCAGCGTTGCATTTCACCTCCTTGAAGGCGCATTTCACGCGCACAGTGTCAACATTGCTTGGGGGTAAGTGAATCAACGATCCCGGGCACCTCTTCCGGAACACTGATGATGATCGTATGACAGGGGTCTTCACCGTCCACTCCGGTGCTCACCGTTGCAGCGCGCTACCAGAAATTCTCGGCGCGGCCGACGGGACCCTGCCGAAACCGCCACCGCACATTCCATTCCCATAGATCGATCGATCGATGGATCCCCCCCCCCCCTCCTTCATCGATCCTGACGCGCCGATTGCACCCGCCAGCGCACGCGCCTCTGAAGAGACATGGCCTCGGGGATTGAATAGAAGGCCCGAGGATGGAATAGTAGGGCCGAGGATTGAATATCAATCCGGCGGGCGGCTTTCTAGGCGTCCGCCATCCCCCAACACCACCACCACCCCCACCCACGTTATCATCGCTGTTGCAGCGGTGTCGCGCTTACGATTCGAGTGGCTTTGAAGCGACCGACGCCGCTGTGAGAATCCCCTCCCTTTGCCCGGTTGGGAGAGAGCCGGTACCTCGCCATGCGATACCCTCCTGAAAAGCGACCTCTCGTTGTTTGGGGAATTAAAAAAAGGTGGGGGGGTGGGGGGGACGCGGGTGAACTAAAACAAAAACATAGCGAAAGAAAAAATTCCCGGCCGGAGCTTTTTCTTTTTTTTCTTCTTCCCTCTCCTTTCTTTATAAGTTGTTGACTGAAGTGCTTTTCGGTGTCGAGGGTGAGAAACGTCTGCGGTGGTATCGAGGCATGACCACGGCCTCTCTCTCTCGCCCCCCCCCTCTACCCAACGCTCTCCCGGGATTCCTTTGGGGAAAAACGAGACTCCTGAAAACGAGATTTCTTTCTCCTCCTTGTCACCGCCGCCGTCATCGTCGTCGTTGTTGTGGTTGGGGTGTGGCACGTGGGCAGTTCCGGCGGAGGCGCTGCGAGATCAGCGCTCGGCAAAGAAGAGCCGGGGTTCGCTTTACAATTTCTTTTTTATAATTTTCTTGCCCCTCAAATTGCCTCGTCTTTTCGGTCTACCGCCCCTTACAGAGCAGAAGACAGCCCCGTTGGCCAACAACATTGTTTGGCCGCATTAGTCACTCTCTTGCGTGTGCCATATGATGATAATGATGATGAGTAGTTTAAAAATATATATATTTGGGCCTTGTAGCGTAGAATGCTTTGTCTGCGTCAAACTCCAAATGTATTTGGGAGTTTTTGAACGTTCTCTCTCCCCGTGGTGGTGATCGCCACGTGAACTTTTCTCCCGGTTCCTCCGTGTTTGTTTCTCGTCTTCCACGTTTCTTAATCGACATCACCGCGTTTCGAGTATTTGGCCGCCCGTACATTTCCCGCGCGATAAGCCACTCCCGTTGAGCCGCTATCATTTGAGGCGGTGGGCTGTGGTGGTGGGTGGTGGTGGTGGGTGGTGGTGGTGGTGGAGGGGGGGGGGCTACAATGTGGGTGGGCCTCCTGAGCCATTTATCCGGCCGATCGGCTGACCACGGCGATGGCGGCAGCGGGTGACTTACTTACTTACCGGTGGGACTGGTTGACTGGGCCGTGTTTACCTCCTGTCTTTCCTTTCCGCTGAAACCTGAGAGTTCGCACGCAGATCAGGCCTCTGCTTAGAGAGGTTGGGGGGCGGGGGGGGCGGTTTAACTCGCGCGAGAGGTTTAAAAAAGAAAAACATTGGGAACGTCTCCTCTTTTCACGAGCGGAGGATGAAACGCGCGCGGGGGCGCGGATGCTTCGGAGGTTTTAATCCGACACAGGATGCTGCGCTCCGCTCAGAAACGATCCGTTCAACAACAAGCCGGGTGGTGGCGGGTTTAACGACACATACATGTTTACGCGATCTAACCCAAACAAAAATAAAAAACAACGCGTGTTGGCGTTCAGTTATTAATTTAACATCTATTCTTTTTGTGTTGCCCCCTCTGCAGTGTTTTTTTATTCGTTTGGGACGTCTGACCCTGAGCGAGTGGTTGTGGGTCTTGGCTCTTCGGTACCCTGGGGTTTGACCGCATTTTCCTGAAAAGCAAAAGACGCGCGCCCCTCGCGGTGTCGATAAAGTTACAGGAATCGCGGAAAATGGCCTTCATCAGACTGTTGGGGCCAAGTGCTGTTTGCGAACAGCTCCTAAGAAAGGGTGGCGGCACTGTGGCACACGAGGCAAGTAGGGGTGGCCAGCACCACGCCCGGCCGCCTTTGTCCGCCGGTTGGCGATGTTTACTCCACACCGCATCGTATGAGTCGATCTAGGGGGAGGCCCAGGATCGATCGGTTCAGATGATCCTAACTGGTGTTGGCCGTGAGCGGGAATGGGAAGTCGGGTCGTCGGGTTCACAGCGTTAACCCGCTGCACTACCGCTCCCCATAAAACGCACGGCCACTTACTCCACCACCCGTCACAGCCAATTGGTAAGGTTCGTCACGTAAACAGAACGTGCCAATTGGGTACTAGTACAGCACGCCGGTGTGTTGGAGAGCAAATCCGCGACGTTTATTGGTCGCGAATTGCCTACGTGTTAAATCGGTTGCGGGCGTGTCGAAAAAGGTTTATCCGTTCGACCTGAAATTTTTGTGAAAATGCCATCACGGACCACAACGGGCAGTGTGTTGACAGCAGAAGAAGAAGACGTAACAACAACGACAACAGCAGCAAGCAGCAGAGCTGCAACTTGCCTGTGGACAAAACTGACGTGGAGAGATGAACGTGCAGGCCAGCATAATAATAACGACGATGATTAAGTGTCCGTTGCCACGAGCGTTGTAAACGCCCCGGGTTCGCGTTGACCTGTTGACCCCGTTGCAAGCGTCCAGTGGTAACGATCTCAACCGGTCGCTGGGTTCCCCACCCTAGGTCGACTCAGCCTCGAATGAGTACCCGGCACGGTCTTCGTGTCCGTGCGTACGTGTGTGTGTACGTGCGTGCGTGTGTGTAAACGTAGTGGGGAGCGGTGGTGCAGCGGTCAGCGCGCTGCGCTACGAACCCGCCAACCCGGGTTCGATTCCCGCTCACGGGCAACGCCGGTGACGATTATCTGAACCGGTCTTGGGCCTCCTCTAGGTCGACTCAGCCTCAAATGAGTACCTGGTGTGGTGTGTAAACATCGCCTCACGTTCACGTGCGCCATTCCGCTACAGCACATCACAGCGCTCTGCCCCAACAGTCTATTTATGTTGTGTGGGTGTGTGGGGGGGGGCAATCGTCAATGTAGGCTATGCGATGGAGGTGGGGTGAGTGGGGGGCGGCCGACTTGTTGTTGTCTTTGTGTTTTGCGCGTCTTGTGCAAATGCGTTGCCCCACCTGCTACGTGAAACGTGCGTTGAGCAGATCGGTGGGGAGAGCTGTAGGGTGAGCGGGTCACGGAGTTTCGTGAATAGGCTGAGTGGGGGGGGGGGTCGTGGCGGCTGGGTGCTTGGGGCTGGTTGAGGTGGGGGGGGGCCCAGCTCACGCCCCTGTTAGCTCAGCTTCGTCATGTGCCATTCTCTTTGCTTACTTGTGTAAATACTCCAATTAATAGATCCCGCTGCCTTATTTACACGAACGGCCCCGCGCGCCCGCCTCTCCCCCCCACCACCTTCCCCCCACTAACCGCCCCCCACCGCCCCCCCCCCCTCCCACATCATCATCGAGCTGATGACGACGGCTCCGTGAGATCCACACTTTGACACGCAGCAGCAGCGGCAGTTAAAGCGCTTACGTGACCAATGCTATTCATAATAAAGGATTTTGAGTTTCATCTTCTTGGTTCTTTCGGTAAAGTCAAGTAGAATGGAAATAATAAAATAATAAAACATAATAAAATAATTCTCGCGACGTTTCGGCCACAACACAAGCAGCCTTCCTCAGGTGAAGAACAGGTCTGTCGGAAAGACAGCGTCAGACCTGTTCTTCACCTGAGGACAGCTGCTTGCGTTGTGGCCGAAACGTCGTGAGAATTGTATTTTATTATGTTTTATTTGTATTATTTTATTATTTCCCTTCTACGTGACTTTACCGAAAGAACCAAGAAGATGAATCCCTGCAGTCACGAAAGCTTTAAATCGAGATTTTTTGTTTGTTTACCGGGGTAGATCGCGTAAATATAAATGCGGCGTTAGCTTTCACTTTTGGGCTCACGGTGGTGAAGTTATCTTTTTGCTCTGCTTCACCGAAGACTTCTTCCGCAGTTGGTTGGCGAAATCTCGCTCGGTGAAGCTGGTTGTGATCGCCTGCTCGCCATCACGCCGTGTGCGCTGGAGTGGTGACGAACTCGGCACGTTCTGCTCACGTGACAGACCTTGCTAATTGACGCATTTATTTTTCGATTTAAAGCTTTCGTGACTGCAGGGATTCATCTTCTTGGTTCTTTCGGTAAAGTCACGTAGAATGGAAATAATAAAGTAATAAAAGTAAAACATAATAAAATAATTCTCACGACGTTTCGGCCACAACGCAAGCAGCCGTCCTCAGGTGAAGAACAGGTCTGTCGAGAAGACAGAGTCTGTGGCCGAAACGTCGTGAGAATAATTTTATTATGTTTAATTGTAATTATTTTATTATTTCCATTCTACGTGACTTTACCGAAAGAACCAAGAAGATGATGCATTTATATTCGCGCGATCTAACCCGACCAAAAAATTAACCTTTTATTAGGAATCCACACGGTTGAAACCCTCCGCCGCGCAGCAAGCAAGCAAGCAAATACCACACCAAGGGAACGACTGAACGATTGAACGACCTCTCCGTACGAACAAAAAAAGAGTTGTACAGCCCAGTGGGCCTTACCTGCTGGTTAAATACAAAAAAATAGTTCAATCGTTTTTTTTTTTAGTATGGTTCGTTTGAGAAGAGAGCCAAGGTCAGCCAACCGTCTCTTTTTCGTACGCCGGCTTTTCCATTCAGAGCGAGCCGGAGGAGAAAAAAAACTATCACCAACCGTTGTGCTGTGTTACTTGCAAAAGTTCAACTTCCCCATTTTTCGAGGCGCGTTTCTTCGCTTCTCCGTCGAGGAGCCCGCCGGCGTCGATCCGCCGCTGACGCGTCCGTCCCCTAGGTAGACTCGACCTTAAGGAGGTGGGAACGCGCACCGATCCGACCGCCATCGCGAACGGCACTTTGCCCCGCGATTGCATGTTTTTGCCGCGTGTAATTTTAAATAAATACGACGCGCAAACTGCGAATCCGGGAATTCGCATCGTCAAGTTAGAGGCCGCCAAAGTGCCGTCGCAACAAAGATCCCCGTGGTATAGCTTTCGTTAAGTAGTTTACCCCCATCCCCGCCATTTTTACAACTTGGGAACCTCAATAACAATCGGAATTTAACATAGCCTTAAGGAACGCTTGGATATAGCATTCTTTCCAAATGAAGGCAAACCGCCCATCAGCTGCCAAAAATGCACGCAGGCTTGGGCAGATGAGCGCATGTTACGCAAGTGGCTTTGGGAAGGGGTCCTCCAAGCGTTATGCAACTTGCGTCGCGCTCGGAAACCGGTTTTCGGCGTCTCGGCGAAGACGTTCATCGTCCTGGTCGAAAATAAAAAAAGAGATCTTCTTGGTTCTTTCGGGTAGAAGGGAAATAATAAAATAATACAAATGAAACATAATAAAATACAATTCTCACTAATTCTCACGAGTGAGAATTGTATATATTTTTTTCCCTTCTACGTGACTTTACCAAAAGAACCAAGAAGATGAATCCCTGCAGTCACGAAAGCTTTAAATCGAAAAAAAGAGATATTTATATATATTTTTAAAACTTAACCTGCGGCAGGCCCGTCTGACAGTCCTGCCCGCACGAGCGTCGTCGTACGGCCTTCCCTCGTTTGTGGGATTCAATTTGCGAAAGTGCACAAACGCGTCCTGATTGCCGTAGGTCGGCGTGTAATTAATTATTGGGGTCCCCCCCCCAGCGAGATGTTAACTACCTCGCCTGGTGTGCAGGAGGTCGTGGCTTCGATCCCGACCCTGACGATGCCTGGAGTTTACTGGTGCCGTGATTCTCACAGCCTGTGCCGTAACGTTACCCTACATTTATCCGCGTCCTGATCACCCGTACCAATGCCGTCATTTGTTTCCTAGATGACCGGCAGCTTTGCACCTTTGGGTGGGTGGAGGTGTGGGGGGTTGCATCTTAATTTCATGGCGAGATGTTAATTACCTCGCCTGGTATGCAGGAGGTCGTGGGTTTGATCCTGACCCTGACGCCTGCTGCTGTATATTTGGAGTTTGCGTGTCTCTCTTTCTCTCCGCCCCCGCGGTCGCCATGGATGTTTCTCCGGGTTCTGCGGTTTTTTCCCCTCCACATTAAGAATCAACGTCACGTGTTCCGAGTATTGGATACTGCTATAAATTTCCACGCGATGATGATGATAATGATAAGAAGCCGCTTCGTTGAGCCATCATTTGTGATAGCCAGAGTCGCTTCTGAGAAAAGAGCTACACAAGTCGGTGGGACCTTACCTGTTAAAATAACAAATCAATATTTTAGTTTCATCAATTAATGCCAGGTGATTTGGCGCTCATTTGCATGCAGCCATCTAAATAACAGCGAACAAACGGAACGTCGGGTGCACGAAGCGTACTCCGTAACATCGAATTTCAGAGAGAGAGAGAGAGACATAGGTTTCAGTGTTAACAGTCTTCGCAGCACATTCCCAGCACGCAGACGCCAAAAACACTTTGGTCATAATCATCATCATCGCCATCATCGTCATTGCCAAAATTGAGGTCAGACACGCGTGTAGGCGCGAGTGATTGCATGCCAGAATTGCGTGTACACGCTCGCGTCCGTGTGTTCCGGCCCACGTGCCCCCGTGTGTATGTGTGTGTGTTCACCTCCGCCGTGCCCGTGTGCTCGCGTGAACTCGTGTTGAGCGTGCGAGTTCGTACGGGAGCGCGCGCGCGTGCGTGTGTGCGTTGGCGCGCGCGTGTGTGTGCGTGCACGCCTGCAGCTCCCGTTAAGTGTGTCACTAGGTCTCCGGGCTGGATGCCAAGGCTACCGTGCGTAGCGCCGTGTTTACATGTAGTCCTTGGATGGCTGCCACTTCTGCGCCGATTGCTGGCAGCAGTCAGACCGCCCACCCCCCGCACCACTCTCACTTCTTCTGCGGTTTTGGCACGATTTCTTGGCAGCGTAACGCTCGGCAGGCAGCCCAGTCTCTCCCGAGTCCCCTGCCAATAGAAGGTGGTGGCAGCATTCCGGCACAGATTAGTATGTTATTGACTGCGGCGTTTAGTGAACGTGCCCCCCCCCCCTCTCTCTCTCTCGTTGCCTTGCGCGGAAATCACCTGCAGGAGACGCGCGGGTAGATGTGGCTAGTGGTGGTAATTCTGCGTTCGCGTGGCAAGGGGCCGGTCCGTGCTGCCTGTTCAGCCGGTTCGGAGGGCGGCCACGGTTCATTCCTGGCCACGTGCTTTTGCAACAATGGTACTTTTTATTTTTGTTCTGGTCAACTGTTACTCCCGTCGGTTGATTTCGGCCCTCAAATAATAAGTGGCCGGCTGGTGTTATGGCCACCGCCCGTCGTCGTCGTCGTCCCGAGCCGTCCGGCACCGGCGCACGAAGCTGACTTCATCGTTTCCGATCTCCGCGGTCGACGCGTTCGCTCACTTTTTGGGCTGCATACTCAGTCGTTGGGTCTCGAACGCTGGCCGTCCGCTCGCCGCCCTCTCGGAACAACATGTAATGAGTACCAGCGAGCGTTTGACGACCGCCACCATCATCATCATCGTCATCGTCGTCGACGTAAACAACGTCGACATCGTCCATCATCACGGAGCACAAACGTGGCTGGGTAGGGGCGTGCGATACTGACAGCCAGCGACGGCAATCATCCACGCCGTCAATTTCCTTTCCCTGTCCGACTTGTAGGGCGCTCGCAGCTCCAGCTCGTAGGCTTTTTTTTTGTGTGTCCGTGGCGGCGGTCTATCTTGGACGCAACAGCGAGGAAGAATGCGGTCTTTGTGCGTGCGTGCGTGCTTGTGTGCAATTAAGGAATTGTTAATGTCGCGCGTGTTACAATAGTGGGTAGATGGTTGGGGGGGGGGATTGGGGCGGGGGGCAGTGGAAATAGCTCAAGGGACGGGGCAGCAGGACAATGGCTCGGTTCGTGCGTGGGCCCCGCTCATGCACGTGCGCACGTGTGCGTGTGTGTGTGGCGGGCCGAGTGAGCGCGCGAACGCCGATGATGTTGCTGCGGCCGCCGCCGGATTCCATCGCCCCACCGCCGCGGTTATTTAGGCTTGTGCCTGGGGACGCCCCCCCCCGCCACCGGGCCCCCCCCCCCTCGCTCTTCTGCATTCAGAAGCCACGTCTTGTCATGAGCTTGGGGGCACCGTAGTGGCCA
Organism: Lethenteron reissneri; assembly: GCF_015708825.2. NCBI lineage: Eukaryota > Metazoa > Chordata > Hyperoartia > Petromyzontiformes > Petromyzontidae > Lethenteron > Lethenteron reissneri. Next base: position 2,612,408 of record NC_083779.1, read on the forward strand.
GGAGATGTGATCTCCCTCGACTGGTACGCAGGAGGCCCGTGGGTTCGATCCCGGACCCTGGCGATGCCTGTTGTTGTACGTGATGTCTCTCACTCTCTCTCTCTCTCACCCCCCGTGGTGGTCGTAGCGTGGATTTGACTACGGGTTCATCTGGGTTTGCCCTCATCTTCCTCCACATTTAGAATCGGCACGCTTTAAGATTTGTTGGGCCGCGGCTATAAATTCCCGCGCGATATCGTCAGCGGCCACTGCCACGAGCTTATCGTGTGCGGACAGGTCACCTCAGAAAAATATCGAATATCTCCGCGGGCTTTACCTGGTTAAATAAAATAGTTGAGTTTCTTTTCAAATTCCGGCAGGGCCACGGCAGCGTGCGTGCATAGAGTAGGCTTCTTCTTCTTACCGTTTGTCGAGTAATAATAAAATACTGAAGCATCTTCCGTGCGAACATCGATTTGATCTTTCACCGTTCGGCATGAATGGATGTCGCGATGAGATTGGTAGCGGCCTCTAGTGACACGCAGGGAGTCTCTCAACGCCAATTGCCTACGACGTGTATGCGTTGATTGTACGGGATACTTACGCGCGCGTCGCGGGCTTTCGGTATCGACGCGACGATCTTGCGATACAATAACAACAACAATACAACAACAACAATAATCCATCGTGCACTTGTCCTTGAGCCAATTTCACTGCTCCATCGATTTCTTTATTTATTTTTTTTACTAGGTAAGGCCCCACTGTCAGAAACGACCTGGCTATCACGAATGGCCGCTCGACGAAGCGGCTCATCATCACGTGGGAATTGATAGCAGCAGACAGATAATATGGGGGGTGGGCGTTGGGCGTTGGGGGGGCGGGGGAGGAGATTTTTGACCATACCTCACCACTCTGGTCACTCTACGCACATCACGATCCACCGGCCCAGCATCGTGCCTGTCTCACAACTCACCGCATGTGTTTCATTTGTCCTCATATTTTTTGCATTATGATCATTATTTGAATTGTATTGTGTTGAGGTTTAATCATGGCGCGTTGTTTTTTAAACATTTTTTACCGTCGTCATTGTTTTAATCATCGTTATAATTTGTGCTGCTTATTCACGTGAATTATTTGCGCTCTTACAAAAATAACGATTAATTATTATTACTACGACTACTATTATTATTATCATCATGCCCTCTGTGTTTCGGCACTTACACTGAACTGTTGTCCTTTTCAACAGCCCCTTCGCGTTAAATCCTTTGGATCCGCTCATTTTGCCACGATTCAGAAGGTTAGTGCAGCTCAGGACGCGCCCCCCCTCGCAGAGCTAAACGACATGCGGCACCGCTACGTGGCGGTGTGAGAGAAGTTCACCACGCACACGCACGCGCACACACGGGTGCACACGGCACGGTCGAGCGTAATATGTATTTGCCGTAATAGAGGTTTCTCTTTTGGGTTGGATCGCGTAAATATAACTGTGTCCTTAAACCCGCCACCACCATCCGACACGGCCAAATCAGTCAGGTTCGTCACGTGAACAGAACGTGCCAATTCGTTACCTAGTTCAGCAGAGTAAACCCACAACATTTACAATTTGAGCACAATCTATCCTTAGTGGAGGTTTTTTGTGTTAGATCGCGTAAGTAAATAAATGTGTCGTGAAACCCGCCACCACCCGACACAGCCAACTGGCAAGGGTTGTCACGTAAACAGAACGTGGCCAATTCGTCCCTAGCACAGCACTAGTGTATAGTGTAGTGTATAGTGTAGTGTATATTGTAGTGTAGTATACTAGTACAGCACTAACCGGTGTGTTGGAGAGCCAAGCCACAACATTTACATTCCGAGTACGACGTTTCGCCAGTAATTACAATCAGCTTCATCAGGCGACAGTCAGATGTGAAACAGGTGGACTTCTCCACAAATCTGGCTGTCGCCTGAAGAAGCTAGCTGGAACTGCTGGCGAAACGTCGTACTCGGATTGTAAATGTTGTGGCTTGGCTCTCCAGCACAATCTCTATATTCCTACCAGGTGCCAGTGGCACTGCTGCTGTTGAAAGTGGTGCAGGTATCACCCCGAGAAAAGTTTTCCGGTAATTCTCCGAATTGTAAGACACTCCTTTAAGTAACAAGCAGTGCGCCCGCACCACACCATGCGCCGCCGTTACTGTCCGCCCCACGCCATATAAAAGTTACAAAAACCCCGGTTACGTATAAGTACACTGTCACCCGGAATGATGTGACGCGTTCTCTTCCACCGTGCGCTGTCAAGCGAAAGTTCGTGGTGGTGCGTCTTGTAATCCGGAGCCTGCGGTTATATCGGAGCCGACGCAGGCGCCCTCAGATCTCCGAGCCAGCCATCGGCAGAGGTCGCAAACGGGTTTTGATTCCTTACCCGTACCCGTACCCGGCCGCACCAGGGTCGCAAATGGGTACCCGTACCCGTACCAGGCCGGGTACGGGTACCCGTTCCCTACCCGTACCCTACCCGAAATGAGTGACAAACGGTGAATCACCAGTGACTCACGGCCTACCCGTACCCGTACCCGGCCGCACCAGGGTCACAAACGGGTACCCGTACCTGGCCGGGTACGGGTAGCCGAGTATCGGGCAGGGTACGGGTATCGGGTACCCGGTTGCGACCTCTGGCCATCGGTGATCGTCAATCCGTCGGGCTCTCCAGCCAGCCTAGAGAGGTCATTTTGCTCGCCCCTCGGTCCCCACAATCCTGTCGCGGTGAACGTCTCTCTCAAATGTTATCGAAATGAGCTCGACACGTTTGCCAATAACACCGCGGCCTTAAAATAATAGATATATATATAAATTGATAGCGGGTAACGTCACGTAACAAAAATCTATCGGGTGATTGACACGCCGGGAATATTCTCTGCCGAGTGGGGATGAGCGTGCGTGCGCCCTCCGATATTGGGTGAGAGAGGACTCTGGAAGTAGTTCTGCAGTGTCATCTTCAGCAGGAGGAGGGGGGCAGCAGTGGGGGGGAGGGGGGGAGCATTCCCTGTCACAGCGCGAGTTACGCAGTGCTGAGGCCATAAGCACTCCGGATTGGCGTTTGGTTGATTTCCGATCACGATTTCGATACGGCAGTTGGGATTTAATCATCGCTGGGGGGCAGGGGGGGGGGTTAAACGCGCCGGCTGCAACGCACACAGCCAATGAACGCAGCCTCCTTCGCGAGCTTCTTACGGATGCCCGATTTTTTGCGCGTCGCGTAACCCCGCGGCCTTCCTGGATGAGTAAGTAAACTATCGTGATTATTGTTATAATGATGATGATGATGAGACATTTCAATTGAACGTCGTCCAAAAAAATCCCCAGATACACTCCGACCTCAGATGGCCAACCGCACACAATCCCAGGGACACCGCTTGGCAGTGCCCCCCCCACCCTCATTTCCAGCGGGGAAGAGACGTCACTAGTGTCGGGCGTTGATCGACGCAGACCCCCCCCACTGCCCCCCCACCACCCTGCCCCCCCCCTACTCCTCCTCCTCCACTCTCATCGTATTGAACGCTCGATGCGGAGAATCCCCCGTTAGTTACTCCTCGCACTCGGCGACGGTGCCAGCATGTGTTTCCGAACAGCGCCGTGCCACGTTTGAGCGCTTTGGGGGGGTTCTAAATCTAGGGGCGTCGCCCGCCCCCCTTCCCCCTCGATCGTTCTTCTGAACGCCTGAGCTCGTAGGAGACATTTACAGTCATCTCACACTCGCGATCGCTCCGTCCGCGAGTGCCCGTGTGTGTCTTATTTTGCGTTTTGTTGACATCATTTGAGCCTAACACGGAAGGGTTAACCGCCCGCTGTACACGCTCACACACACACACACACGGAGGCAAATAGGAATGTTTATTTATTATACTGGAGGAATCCGATGAGCTATGAAGCTTTTTTATCCCCCACAGATGTCCGGCAGGACGTCATCAAATATATACGCGCGCAAAACACGCGCACGCACACACGCGCGCGCAAAGAATAAAGATGGTTCGGGCGCTCGAGCAAACGCGGTAGAGGGCCTTGACCTGCTCGCGCGTTTTATTAATCGCCGTTTCAAATGGAGAGCAACGCAGAGGCGAGCGCCATTCACGGCGCGTGACCTCGCCAAGTCGGAGCAGCGACGGGCAGGTCGGAATCGCGGCAGTAGACGCATCGAACGGGGCGATACACGCACGCGGGCTGGAGGGGGGGGCACAAAAGACGATGATCCCCCGTATAGCCACGTGTTGTGTTGGGTCAAGTGTTACGGAGGCCGGCAGTTCATGTTGCCTAGAGCACGCCCGGCTGCCTCCGTCTCCCCGGTGATGTTCACACACGCGCGCGCGCACACTGCCTCATCTGAGGCTGAGTCGACCTAGGGGAGGACCCAGGGCCGGTTTTGATATCTCTCGCCACTGACTGAAGTCACGAGGCACAAAGCAAGGCTGCTCCCCATACACCTACACGATGTTGAATTGAATACATCACGTGTTAAACTGCAACTGCTAATATGTTTGCAAATGTTTTATTCACTATGAACCTAGTTACTGGCCACCGGCTAACATCGGTGGCCGGGTGATCACGTAAGCAAATCGGCACTACCCAGCGTGGTGAAGTATGGTCAAAGAAACCCCCTTGATAGATTCTGTGTGAGGGGCATGCAAGAGGCCTTCATTCGGATGTACATTTACAAAGGGCTGAAAATGTAATTCGTTGCAATTTCAAGCGCCGAAACCTGATATTTCATGTAATAATAATACGACTCAAAAGTCAGGGTAATGAAAAGGTTGATATCTTTTTTTACCTTACGATAATAATAGTAATAAAATGAAGGTTTTTTTTTTAGGGCCGATAAAGTTAAACGAAACTGGCAAGTGCTTAACCTTTCGCGAGGTGTAATACAGGTTGGCTGGGAAAACCATTTAGTAACGTGGCACTGTGCCAAGTTTCACTGTTTAAGCAAACAGGTCAATCATACCGAGCCTGGCTCCTTTATCTACCGAGCCTGGTGAGAAGTCACGAGACGTGCACCATCACCTTTACAAACGCAGGGGTGTTACATTCAAGCACGAGGACGAACCAATTATTTTTCCACAACTGGAAAGTAAACAAAGAAACTGAACAACTTTTTACTTGACCAGGTAAGGCCCCACTGAGATACGTAGCTTCTTTTTCAGAAGCGGACATGGCTATATCACGAATGATTGCTCAACCAAGTGGGGCCTTATCATCATCATCACGTGGACATTTATAGCAGCCAAATACTCTAAACGCGTGATCTCGATTCTAAATGTGGAGTGGAAAAAACCGGAGGGCCTGGAGAAAAAAACCAAGCGACTACGGGGAGAAAGAGAGAGCAAGTGAGGCACGCAAACTCCAAATATACAGCAGCAGGCGTCAGGGTCGGGAACGAACCCACGACCTCCTGTATACCAGGCGAGGTAGTTAACATCTCCCAGCCACCGTGATGATGATGAGAGAGAGAGAGGCACGCAAACTCCAAATACACAGCAGCAGGCGTCAGTGTCGGGATCGAACACACGACCTCCTGTATACCAGGCGAGGTAGTTAACATCTCCCAGCCACCGTGGTGATGATGATGAGAGAGAGACACGGAAACTCCAAATATACAGCAGCAGGCGTCAGTATCGGGATCGAACCCACGACCTCCTGCATACCAGGCGAGGTAGTTAACATCTCCTAGCCACCATGATGATTAAAGAGAGACACGCAAACTCCAAATACACAGCAGCAGGCGTCAGGGTCAGGATCTAACCCACGACCTCCTGCACACCCTTCGAGGTAGTTAACATTTCCTAGCCACCGTGATGATGAAAGAGAGACACGCAAACTCCAAATACACAGCAGCAGGCGTCAGGGTCAGGATCAAACCCACGATCTCCTGCATACCAGGCGAGGTAGTTAATATCTCCCAGCCACCGTGATGATGATGAGAGAGAGACACGGAAACTCCAAATACACAGCAGCAGGCGTCAGCGTCAGGATCAAACCCACGATCTCCTGCATACCAGGCGAGGTAGTTAACATCTCACCATGAAAGTAAGACGCACCCCCCACACCTTCACCCACCCTAGGGGGCAAAGCTACCGGTCATCTAGGAAACAAATGAGGGCATTGGTACGGGTGATCAGCACGCGGGTAAATGTAGTAGAGGAACGTTACGGCACAGACTGTGAGAATCACGGCACCAGCCGCTGGGTCACTACGCTTGCTGCTGGGTCCGTTCTGGGTGTCCACGTTCAACTAAAAAAAATCTAAATATTTATAACTTTCCATCTGTACCAAGCAAGGGGGGGTGGAGGAGCGGCACGGTGGCGAGCGCGCACCGCACTCCGAGCCTTGGCGACCCCAGTTCGACTTCAGGCCACGGCAAACATCAGTCGCGAGCGATTTCCGAATCGGTCTCCGGGCTCCCTGCACAATACGAACAACCGGCATGGACCAGCATGGGGAAGTACGGTCAAACAACCCCCCACGAACGACATGTCAGGCTTTCTTTATCCAGCAGTGGATTGGCAAAGGGCTGTAAATTAAATATATTGTTTATGAAATCTTGGCATCTCTGCGATCACTAAACTCGCCATTAAGCCAGGCCCGTGCCATGACCTTATTGAAAGAGGGTGGGGGGCGGGCATGCATAAGCTTACGAGGGGGGGGGGGGGTCACAACTCAGACAATGTTACACAAACTTCAAACAAACCCTAAACGGAGTGAGTGACGATGCAGTCTGTTGTTGTCTGCCAGACATGCTGCTCTAAGCTCTCTCACCATCTCTATGTGTATACATCATCCGGTACGGGGCACGACTTGGACTATGAGAATTCAGAAGGGTGGGGGGGGGCTGAGCCCTCTTCAGCCCCCCACCCACGCCCGCACCCCCCAATTGAGCCCCCTTCACGAGCGGTTAACCCGCAGCTTCGTTCCCAGAAACTGTGCAATAAACAAAAAATATTTCTGGGGTCCGAGAAGTGGTTTTCTCTACCGGTCCCCCTATGCTTTGCACGCCGATCGTGTTGTTGTTGTTGTTGTGTTGTTGTTGTTTTGTTTGCTGTTGTTGTAGCTTGCTGAGCCCACCCGCTCGCCCCCTAACTGGACATCTGTAAATCAAAAAGAGCTTCGTAGCTCATCGGATTCCTCCGGTATATAAAAACACGAAAAAATATACATTCTGATTCCGAGTACCAAATCGAGGCGTGAAGCGGCCTTGCAGAGAGAGACACTGGCCACCATTCATTCACTGGGAGGGGGGGGGGGTTCCATTCATAATCAAAGAGAAATTACTCGAGACAATTAATCCCTATTCTCTTGTCAGTTTTTCTTCATTCTCCCCGCCGAAGCGCACGTTGGCCAAATCGGCTCGAACGCCCGCCAAATCTTGTCGGATCTGGGAAACTAAGCGGATTTCCCCCCCCACCACCCCCTCCCGTGTAGCCTTAACAGTTAACAAGCAGCACCTACGAAGGCCGGCACGGCACACGAGGGGGTAGGTGGCCAGCTCCACCCCCCGCCGCCTTTGTTTCCCCAGCAGCGACGTTTACCACAACACCGCACCAGCTACGTGAGGCTGCATCTACTTGGTGGGTGGGGGGGTGAGGCCCAGGACCGGTTCAGATAATCGTCACCGGTGTTGGCGGTGACGTGAGCGAGAACTCAACTCGTGCTCCCCACGGCACACGGCACACGCCGGCCACCAGCTCGACTCTCCACGCCAGAGGTCGCAAACGGGTTTTGATTCCTTACACGTACCCGGCCGCACCAGGGTCTCAAACGGGTACCGGTACCCGTACCCGGCCAGGTACTACCCGTACCCTACCCGAAATGAGTGACAAACGGTTACTCACCAGTGACTCACGGTCTACCCGTACCCGGCTGCACCAGGGTCACAAACGGCTACCCGTACCCGACCGGGTACGGGTAGCCGGGTATCGGGTACGGGTATCGGGTAGGGTACGGGTATCGGGTACCCGGTTGCGACCTCTGCTCCACGCCACTCTCTCGACACTGCGGGTGCGAATTCTCTGGTCGTGAAAGCGAACTCCCCCCCCCCCCCCGGCCTGGCCCTCTCCGCCGTGGATGCCGGGCTGCGAGAGGCCGGCTGAGCCAGGATCGTAACTTTGCACCGCTCGCTGCCCTTGTTGAAGTTTACGTCTGCGCCGCGCGTGCGTGCGTCAAAGAGTCAAAAATTCTGTCGCTTCGTTGCGCCGCCACTTGAAACGCGAAGTAGCCGATGGCCAGTTTGTCTGCCGTCTCCTCCCGGGCCCCCCCCCCTCCGCCGCCACCTCCTCTCCATCCCTCCTACCGCCCCCTCGTGTTTGGGGAAATAAAATCCCTCCCTGCCTACCCCGAAGTCAACGGGGTGGGCCGCGGACGGGCAGATTGGAGCCAAGCGACTCGGTGACTCGGACCCTCCATTGCCCCCTCCCTCCTAGCGCCCGCCCGCTCGCCCGCCCGCCCGCTCCCCCTAATGATGACCTTGCTTGTCCCACTGCTATAAACTTGTCTGTGCCAGCTCAGCAATTTTCCACTGTTTAATAAATAAAGCATATTTCTTCTGGCTCGTAATGTCCGCGCCACCACCGTAACCCCCCCCCCCCCCAGGCTTCTCACTGACGCCACCGCTCCCTCCGTCCCTCCGTCCCCTCCCCATCATTGTGCCCGCCACTAACCCCCCCCCCCACAAACACCACCCACCCACCCAACCATCAACCAACCCCGACTTCTCAACCCCCCCAAAAATACTGCCACCACCACCCAACATCTCCCCTCCCCCCCCCCCCCCCCCACTTTTTTTTATTTAATGGTTCTTTGTCCCGGGCCTGTGCAGAGAGACAGCTTCCTTCTGCACTAATGATTTCCTTTAAAAGGAAATTGTATTTTGCCGATATAGGCCCCAGGGAGGATCGGCCAAATTCCTTATTTATGAGACTGAGTGCCTCTTTCAGGGTAATTATAGTTTCCAAGCCGCTTATTAGACTGAGCTTGGCCCCCGCTCGCCCGCTCGCTCGCCCGCCCGCACGCCCGCTGGCTGGCGCTCGCCCCTGCTCTAACTTTGCTCATTTTGTCCCGAGGGTTCATCGCAGCGGTTACATCGGGACCCAGCGTCGTCAGTCGGGGGCCGCCAGCCCTGCCGCCAGCCCCCCCCCCCCAAATAATAACCCCCCCTAAGACAGATGTATAAATAAGTAAATAACTTGAACACGTAGCTAGGTCTTCTTGGTTCTTTCGGTAAAGTCACGTAGAAGGGAAATAAAAAAATCAAATATAATAAAATAATTCTCACGACGTTTCGGCCACAATGCAAGCCGCCGTCCTCAGGTGAAGACCAGGTCTTACGTGACTTTACCGAAAGAACCAAGAAGATGAATTCCTGCAGTCACGAAAGCTTTAAATCGAAAAATCACGTAGCTAGGCTTTCGCGACCAATATTATTCGTAATGAAGGTTTTCGGGTTCGATAGCGTGAGTCTAATAAATGTGTTGTAACCCTCCACCACCCGACACAGCCAATGAGTAAGGTATTTTTTCACGTGCACAAAACGCGCCGATTAGTTGACCACTTCAGCCCACACCAGCGCTGTGTTGGACAGCAAATCCGCAACATTAACAATTTGAGTAGTGCGACGTGTCGCCGCTGGTAATCACGAGAAACTTTGCCACGAAGTGAATTAGTTTGACGGTCAACCACGTGGTGGACGGGGGGGGGCAGCTCTTGATTGGTGTTCAGCACTGCAGGAGTGAAGGAGAACTGGGGGGGGGGCGCGGGGGGGGGGCGCGGGGGTTGGCTTTTATTATTTAATTTTATATGACACCGCCAAAAGAAATTTGTAATTGAGTGGTTTGGACATACCACGGCCGTAACAACCATTATTTTAACCGGAGAGAAAGAAAGGGAGAGAGAGAGAGCGAGAGGGAGGGAGAGAAAAAGGAGGAGGGGGGGGAAGTTTGGAAGTGTCGAAATAATTAAATAAGCAACTCCCCCCCCCCTCCCCGCCATTAGCTATCCATCCCTGACTCTCCCCTCCACTCGCTCCATCCTCTCCCGCTCCCCTCTCCCCGTGTCGTGGCTTTTTGGCGCGCAAGCCGCTAACAACTAAAAAAAAATCACAACCGCGTCCCTACGTGATCATGGAGAAGAGGAGGTGGGGGAGGAGGAGGGAGGGAGGGGGGAGAGAAAAGCAGCGGACATTCTTTTATCGAGGACTGTTCAGTCGTTGCGCAATGTGCAAGAAAGCAAAAGGGCGCCTGACATCTCTATACGATAGCCTGTTCACCCCCCCCCCTATCGCTTTGAATTGAAGGGGGGGGGGTGACGTGGTCGGGTTGGGGAGATGCTGGGGGAGCGGAGAGAGAGAGAGGGAGGGGGGGTTGGAATGTGAATGGGGCCGATTCAGGATGGAGTGGCGGTGCAGCTCCTTTTTTTATTTTTTTTTGTGCCTGAATCAATATGGCATGTGTTGACATTTCTCCATCGTTTGACCCGTAACAGTTACGCAATAAAACTCATGGCCAGGTTAACTAGGCTCTGCTGCTGGGCTGGGTGGGGGGGGAGTTGCCCCCCCCTCCCTACTGCCCCCCCCCCCCCGTTGTTGCTAACTCTCCCACGTACAAAGCACCGTCCAGAACCAGCTACTGTCGGTGATGGCCTATTAACGGCCGCATCGGCCGCCCTCGACGTTCGAGCCTTGCGGCCTCGACAGACGCTCGCCCTGTTGTTGTTGGGCCAAAGCGGTGGGTCGATTGCGGAGCGCGCCCGTCGGGAAGACGATTTGCTCCATCCGCTGCTCGACACGGGAGTTTGTATTTGAGCAGTCCGCGGTTTCGCTCGCTCGCTACGCCAAAAGTTGCCGCTGGCCAGCTGGTTTTGGCCCGAATAGCCTGTGCCGTGTTCGTGACTCCGCCGGTGGTGAAAGGGACCTTGCGGGTTCGTGAGAGAGAGAACAACGAGAAGGCGTTTGTCGTGTTTGGTTCGTCACGGGTAGTCCTGAGACTCCTACGACGCAGTGACGACCGCGCACAGCGGACTTAAAAAATATATTTTACACTTCGATTTAAAGCTTTCGTGACTGCAGGGATTCATCTTCTTGGTTCATTCGGTAAAGTCACGTAGACTTTACCGAAAGAACCAAGAAGATGTTTGACACTATTTAAAATTGTTACCTGGTAAGGCCCCCTAGCCCCCCCCCGACCCCACTGAGCTGTTACTTCGCTCTTTTGCAGAAGCGGCTTGGCCATCGTAAATGATAGCCCGACGAGAAGTGGCTTTTCGTCGCGTGGAAATGTACAGCAGCCAAAGTACCCTTGAACGCACGTCGATTCCAAATGCGGTGGGGGGGAAAAAGCGGAGGAACCAGGGGAGAAAAATCCACGCGATCACGGGGCATAGGGAGACACGCGTAACCCCAAATACACAGCAGGCTTCGTCGGGCTTGGGATCGAACCCACGACCTCCCGCATACCAGGCGAGGTTAGTTGACATCTCGCCAATCGCATGCGGCGTGCGCTCGCGGGGTCGGCTGTTGTTGCGAGTGTGTGTGTGCGTTTGTCCCTTGTTTTGAGACATACGATGCTTATTCAATCGGCGTCTAGAAAAACAACAAGAGCGAGCTGTGTAAGACAACACCCAGTAATAAGCGCCGTGGCCGCGTGTATTAATTATGAGGCCGGCGCTCTCTCTCTCGCTGTGTGTGTGTGTGCAACTTTTGTAAAGGTCAGACAGGCCCCCCCCTCCCCTCCTACCCAGCTGACCACGAGAACCGCCTAGGAGCCAGCCAGCCCGCCAGCCCGCCAACCCGGACCCTGTCCCTCCCTCCCTCCCGCCTGATTCCCATCTCACCAAATCTCACCACCAACAATCTCCCGCCAACAATCCGCTCCCCTCCCTCCCTCCCCACCCACCCACCCACCACCACCTCCACACCATGTGGAACCCAGAGGACACATCGAACCCACACACCCACCCAGCATCCCCCACCCCCCTCTGCCCCAACCCTCACCGTGCCCCCCTACCCACCCACTAACCCTTCCACCCCCCACCCTCTACATCGCACCAAATCTCACCACCAACAAGCAACCCCTGGGCCAGACCCCTCCCCATTAAAACTGTGGTTGTACCCCCCCCCCCTCAAACCCCCCCATCCACCCCCCTCCTTTTCCACAGCCTGTTTTTAGTGCCGATCATCAATCATGGCTGACAGCTGTGTAGGGCATCTCTCTCTGGCTATTTGTGCCTCTACCCCTTCCCGCCTCCTCCCCGACTCCTTCCCCCCCGCCCCGCCTTTCTCTCCTCTCCTTCCTTCCCTCCCTCCCTCCCACCCACAAGAGGGGGCCCTCCTCAACCCCCCCACACCACCACCACCACCACCCCCAACTCTTCTTGCCGCTCACGCACTCTCTCTTCTTCCCTCCTCCTCCTCCTCCTCCATCCTCCTCGCCATGCGTTTCATCGCGTTTAATAGCTTGTTATGACATGCCGTATTGATCTTGGGCGTGGGCTGCTGCGATGGTGGGTCTGGTTGTGGACGGGGGGGTGGGTGGGTGGTGGTGGGGGTTGGTGTGGAGAGCCAGCAAGCCGAAGCGATAGCACAAACAATATAAATAAAAAAAAGCGGCTCGGAGGAAGAAGAAGTATTGTTGTCAACTTCGTCACCGTCGTTGTGGTCACGCGAGAGGCACGCACGCACGCACGCACGCACGCGAGCACGCACACGAGCGCATACACACACACAGCGGTGTCCTGCAGTGTCACGCGACGGCGCGGGACACACACCGTAGCGGTGTCCTGCAGTGTCACGCGACGGCGCGGGACACACACCGTAGCGGTGTCCTGCAGTGTCACGTGACACACCGCGAGACACACACTGTAGCGGTGTCCTGCAGTGTCACGTGACACACCGCGAGACACGCACTGTAGCGGTGTCCTGTAGTGTCACGTGACACACCGCGAGACACGCACCGTAGCGGTGTCCTGCAGTGTCACGTGACACACCGCGAGACACGCACTGTAGCGGTGTCCTGCAGTGTCACGTGACACACCACGGGACACACACCGTAGCGGTGTCCTGCAGTGTCACGTGACACACCACGGGACACGCACCGTAGCGGTGTCCTGCACACTAAAGATTGTGATTGTGATCGAACGTCGGTCGCGGGGACCGTGCAACGCGATGAATCCAGGTCGCCCGGCGGATGAACGACGCAAGCCTCTCTCCGCACCCGCCCCCCCCCACCACCGACGCGTCGTTCGGCGCGATGGGACATTGATGCTTGATGCCACCTTGCAAAACAACAAAAAACTTTATTGCAAAGTCTAAAAAACAACGCCGTCTTATCCCACCGATTGCATCAGTGGACCCGGCGGCGTCTTTGCATCTTTTTGTCGTAAAACAAAAAGAAAGACACGCACGCAGGGAACGTCCGAGTGCGACTTCTCGCGGTTCGAGCGGTAACATTTATTGACTCTGACCTCCGCCACTCCTCCACCCCTCCGTGCAAACTCAGGACGATCCGCTGTCTTAAAATGTTTTTGTTTCGTGCGCCGCCGATTTCTGTTCGCTCGATCGCTGCACTTTTTGTGTTTCGTTGCTTGGCTCTTGTCACTGTGACAACGCTGCCCGGCTCACTGTCGCCAAATCAGCCTCGGAGTTGTCTCGCCTGGATCGGCAAAAGTCAGCCCCGCTGAACCCATCCGCGGCGGGAGGTGCTTTGCGGCGTGCCCGCAACGTGCGCCGGTCTCCTGCAGATTTTGACTCGGGCAAAAACAAAAACACGTTTCTGGTTTTTTGTGTGCGCGGTGTGGTCGTGGACATCAGTAATGGATTGGTGGGGGGGGGCGGGGGTGGTGGGGGGGGGTCAAAGGTGGCCAGGCGAGAGTACGTGGTGCTGGCCCCTACCACAATTGCATCGCTCGTATGGGCATCGGTGGCCTATATAGGTGCTCGCGAGCGGTTCTGATGGGCCCGAGTCTTTTGCGGCCCAAGTTGAGGTGTCCGTTTGGCGTGGGTTCCGCGCGGCTGCGATCTGCGCGCGTTTTCGAGGTGGCGCCGCCGCACTACGAACCCGGCGGCCCCATCGGTTCAATTCCTGGACACGGCCAACATCAGTGGGCGAGCGCCGTCCGAACCGGTCCTGGATCTCCCCTAGGTCAACTCGGCCCAAAGAGCAGTGCGTCCCCGCCGCAGCGGTGGTGCGGCCGTTGACATTTGCGCCGGAGAGACAAGGCGCGGCCAGGTTTGATATGTGAGCGGCTCACGACCTCACGCCCGCCAGCCCGCCCGCCCGCCCGCCTCTCTCGTCCGCGTGCCCCTGCCACATTTAAATAAGCGCTCGCTAACGGCGCTCGCGCCCTACGGCCTGCGAGCGTAAACGGCGGAGCCGCGATCGTGGTTGCTTCTCGTCACGAACGCGTTTGCGCGCTCGTTCGCTCGCCCGCCTGCTCGTGCGTCCGTCCGTGCGGTGCCATTGTGTGTCAGACCGCTCTCGTGTATCTGCTGCGGTGGGTGTCACGCGCGCTCCGCTCGTGTTTATACCGATCGTGAGTTACCGCTTGGTTCCTTTCCTTGCGATTCTCGCGAAGGATGTGATCTCATTTTGCCGGTTGTGTGGTGGTAGTGGGGGGGAGGTGGCGGGGGGGGGGCTGTACGGTGGGCGGGGAGGGATGTGGTGGTGGTTGGGGGGGTGATGGAGGGGAGGTGGGGGTTGGTGGTGGAGTCATCTACGCTTTACTGACTTAAACCACTCAGCAGTTAATGGTCGCTGCAAAAACAGACTCGGATTGCTTTTAGTCTTTTGAATTCACCGCAAATGGACCCTACTACCTCTCTTTTTTTATTTCTTTGTGATATCATTCGGCATTCATCTGGAGCAGCAAATCAAGTGCCTAAGCGCTCTGGCACGCGAGCCCTTAAATCCGACTCATATTTAATAATATTTGTGTTGCTCTTGCTACTTTAGTTACAACTTCGTGTGACATGGGGAGAGTGACTGCGCGTGACGCTTTAACCTCCTCTCGCGCGCGCAGTGCAGCTGAAGGATGTTGCGAGCGCGAGTGAAACCGCGCCGATGATATCGTAAATAATAATTGAAAAAAAATGCACGCTCCAAACGTTCTATTTGGTAATACGTTCAATAAATAACCGTATCTCTGCGTGAAGAACAAATGAAATAAACCTGGTCTTGGTCTTCTCACAACAGCCTGCCTCTTGGAAGTAACCCACAACAATAATATTAATATTCTACACGCGTCTACAAGTGGTACCCGATGAGATAGGTGCCGCTTGCAATGTGGAAATCCCACAAATGCTTGAAATACGCAGACGCGGTCCGCGAATGAACGCACGCTTGACACGTGCAACTCTTTTCGATGCCCCTGCTGGTGGATGAAGGTCTCCCCAGAACGTCCGAGCCGGTCACGAGGATTCCGTCTGACCACACTGCGCCACGTGTGCTCAGCGCGGCTTGGTGAATTGGAGGGGGGTGGGGGGCAGTAGGACCAGTTCATCTGTTGAGGGCGTACCACTCGTCACCGATGGGAGCCACGGAATGGACTTTTATCCCTCCGCGTTTAACAATGGACGTCACGCGTTTAGGGGATTTGGCCGCTGCTGTAAATGTCCACGTGATGATGGTGATGATAATGATCAGCCACTTCGTTGGACGATCATTTGTGATGGTACACAGGAGGTCATGGGTTTGATCCTGACGCCTGACGCCTGCTGTATATTTGGAGTTTGCGTCTCTCTCTCGCTCGCTCTCTCTCCGCCGTGATTGCTTGTTTTTTTCCCTTCGGGTCCTCCGGCTTTTCCCCCCCGCACGTTTAGAATCAACATCGACGTGCGTTTAGAGTATTCGGCTGCTGCCACGTGATGATAATGATAATGATGATAAGCCACTCTTGGTTGAGCCAGGTCGCTTCTGAAAAAGAGCTACATAGCTTCAGTGGGGCCCGATCCTCGGTAACATAAAACATAGTTTATAGCCTAGTTCCGGCGACGTAGGCCGCAGGGTTGTTTGGCCTCTTGCCGCCGTGCGGAGTTAACTGACGTCTGGACGTGCATTTTGGGCTGTGGGGCCTTGGTGGTGGTGGTGGTGGGGGGGGGTGCAGGGGAGCGGCGGGGGGGATGAGAGGCGGGTCTGGGGGCGGTGGCAGGAGGCCACATCTGGTAAGAGACACATGGGTCGAGTGAGCGCTGGCATGGAAGAGACATCAATCATTCAATTAGCGGCATTGGACCCTGCCAACGGTGGGCCCTCTTGAAGATGATGCATGCCACCTCGTCGTGTTCCACTCACTCCGGGCTGGCACGTGATCAGGCACTTCGTGCCCTCTTTTTTCGTTGTTGGCGTACAGCGTAAATTGTACACCGTTATGTATTATTAACCGGCTGACCTAAAAATCAGTAATCAAAGCATTGGGCTGTTTTAATCGATGGATGATTAACTTTCTCCATTGGGGGGGGGGGGGCGCGGAGGGTGAACTTGGCAGAATTTTTTTTAGGCCAAGCTCAGTAAGTCATCGTGAGTTTACGCTCTCTCTCTCTCGCTTTCTCTCGACCAATTTGAACTCGCCACATTTTCTCTTCCATCCATTCTAGTTTTTTGTCTCGATGGCAAAACGCATTTTGACGAGTAGTAAACGTCTGTCCATTGCATCCGTCTGTAACGGTGTTCTCCTGCCAACGCGGCGGTTGTTGCGTTCCTGAAGAACACAGCGTTATGGGAAAATCTCGTTATCAGAAATATATTACAAACCTGTCAACCCCTTATCAGTGCCCTACCTTATTACAGATCAATTCAGACACCTTATTGGTCAACGTTCATCCTACAAAGTCCCATCACAAAGGAGAAACACAAACAAATAGACAAAAACTAAATTTCCCTCTACAAGAATACGGCGTAAACCGTATGGGTTGACAGGTATGATATAACATAGAGGCTGAGGCACAGTCCGTGATAACACGTTAGATGCGTAACGCAGGCTCAACAAAGGACGAGGCACGTGGGGTAGCGTATAGAAGCATCCAGCAGCATTCCACCTCCTTGCGCGACGACGCTACGCCGAGGCTGCCGTACAAACCGCTTATTCCTACTCGCGCTGCGGCGTAGTTCTTCCGTTCACTCGATCGCGCTGACATCCGATTCGCGTCCATAACAATATTCTGTTCCCTAATACATTAATCGCGTCGTATCCAATTCGCGCCATGAAAACACGCGGCGTTATAGGAGAACAGACTGTAGCGGCTGACACAACAGGGCACCAATCGTGCCTGTGGGTATGGGTTCGATATCTCTGGTAGTGTAGCGGTTAGCGCGCCATGCTACGAACCCGGCGACCCAAGTTCGATTCCCGCTCACGGACAACACCAGTGACGATTATCTGAACCGGTCCTGGGCCTCAGCCTCAAACGAGTACCTGGTGCGACGTTTAAACATCGCCACTCGGGATACGAAGGCGGCGGGGCATGATGCTGGCCACCCACCCCCTCGTGTGCCTTGTCGCCCTTCATAGGCACTCGCTAGCAGCACTTGCCCTTAACAGTCTGTTAAAGGCTATAAGGGGGATCTTTGCCTTTAACATCTCCGGCTCACGTCCTAACTGCCGACAGGGAGAGGTTGTGAAGTTTTGGGAAATTCTGCTCGTCATATCCTGGCCACGCCGAAAAAAAAGTTTATTTTATGAGCACGTAATGATGAAACGTCGTTCGCTGAAGCCCAGCCTCCAAACACGTTTTTTCTATCCCCCCTCCCCACACCTCCGATTAGCACTGCTTACTCCGTACGGTGCGAAAGAAGTTCAAAATACATACATACTGCACAGACTAACACTACCCATAGACTAACACTTCCCATAGACCCAACACTGCCCATAGACTCAACACTGCCCATGGACTAACACTGCCCATAGACTCAACACTGCCCATAGACTCAACACTGCACATAGACTCAACACTGCCCATAGACTCAACACTGCCCATGGACTAACACTGCCCATAGACTCAACACTGCACATAGACTCAACACTGCCCATAGACTCAACACTGCCCATAGACTCAACACTGCACATAGACTCAACACTGCCCATAGACTCAACACTGCCCATGGACTAACACTGCCCATAGACTCAACACTGC
Source organism: Lethenteron reissneri (assembly GCF_015708825.2). Lineage (NCBI taxonomy): Eukaryota > Metazoa > Chordata > Hyperoartia > Petromyzontiformes > Petromyzontidae > Lethenteron > Lethenteron reissneri. The sequence continues at coordinate 2,630,532 of NC_083779.1, forward strand.
CCATAGACTCAACACTGCACATAGACTCAACACTGCCCATATACTCAACACTGCCCATAGACTCAACACTGCCCATAGACTAACACTGCTCCTGCGATTAGCACGGTTGGCTATGTACTATGCGAAAGAAGTTCGACACGTAATACACACGTGCATGTTCGTCAAATGGCAAAAATATATATATATAATTGGCGTCGTTTTGGGCAATACCCCTTCTTCATACCACAATTCATGAACGGCCATTTTCCTGTCAAGGCCACGCCGTGGTGTTGTCATTGACGAACGTGTTTGAGATTGTTGTTGTTGTTGTTGTTAATTGTGCAACTGTGCTTGTGCATTGCGGCGGCAGCGGCGGCAGCAGCAGCACCGGCAAATGACGTCTTAAATGCGACGGGAAACGAATCCCCCGTGTTTGAAACACTAAGCAGCAAAATTGAGATCTGATTTGAAAAAAAAAGCATTAAAAGTTATGGAGAGAGGTGGGGTGGGGGAGAGGGGGGAATACTTTCACAATTTCTCCTCTGGGGGGTTTGTGGGGGTGGCGAGTCGGTTTTCGGTGAATTCCAGTGTTTGGTCATTCGTCAAAAGTAAATTTATTTGATGGGTTTATTGTGCAGCAGTCATTGCTGGCTGGAGCTCTCAAGCCATCAAACTCGCTCCGTACGAGAGCTTCAGTGTGTGTTTTTTCTCTCGAGGTGCACAACCCTGGCCCACCCCCACCCACCACCAATTGTACGGGCGCCACGGTGGCAAGATGTTAACTACCTCGCCTGGTATACAGGAGGTCGTGGGTTCTATCCTGACCCTGACGCCTGCTGTATATTTGGAGTTTGCGTGTCTCTCTCTCTCATCATCATCACGGTGGCTAGGAGATGTTAACTACCTCGCCAGGTATACAGGAGGTCGTGGGTTCTATCCTGACCCTGACGCCTGCTGCTGTATATTTGGAGTTTGCGTGTCTCTCCCAGTGGCCGTGTGGATTTTTCTCGGGGTCCTCCGGTTTTCCCCTCCGCATTTAGAATCAGCGCGTTTATAGTATTTGTCTGCTGAACATTTCCACTTGATAAGCCACTTCATTGGGCTATCATTTTTAATAGCCAGGTCGCTTCTGAAAAAAACTGCTCTATAGCTCAGTGGGCCTTACCTGGTAAAATAAAAATAATGGTAGTAGTAGCTTCTTCAGTAACCTGATAGAAACAGCTCCGGGCACATTGTGAAAATTTTTCTAAAATCACCACATCGGAGAGAGAGCCACGCAGCGCACAAATGAACCACGGTCACCTTGCTGATCTCATCAAGGAGCATAAACCATCATCGGGCAAACTCCAGGTTATCTTTGCAGCAGCAGTGGATTTTAGCTGGCCGTCCAACAAAGACGTTCACAGCATCGCGACACTTTCAGATGCGCTTTTGCAGCGGTCTGGAACGCTTCTTCCTTTCGATATTAAGAAGCCACTGGTAGCTATGATGCACTTTTAAATCATCTCGATTGACAAACGCATTTCTTTAGAACAGCTTTTTGTGTTTATTTCTAGATTTGAAGCTTTTTGTGTTTAGTTTGTTGTCCTTCCCCCGTGCCTCCGATTTGGCTACGTGCGGTGCGAAATAAGTTCAGCGTACAATACAACTGCCAAAACCTTCACAGCTGTGTTCGATTCATAATATTTGTTTCCGTATAAAGGCAGATGCTATAACCCTTCCGCACCACGAAACAAATCCAGAAACAACTTATTTTGTTATGTAGACATAGTGTGCCGATGCGAAGTTTTTTTTCTTAAAGCAAACCGGCCGGAGCAATGTCGTTGAAAAGCAAGCAAAACATGACAACTGCGGACCACGTTTCGGGTCATATTGTAGACAACGTTTCAGGTCATCGGGCGTTCGCGAGAGCTCTGATCTCGCGAATTGATTCAGCGTTTACCGCCGGTTTCCCAGGATAAAAAAATAATCCCAAGTTGCTGGGGGTTCATCTTCTTGGTTCTTTCGGTAAAGTCACGTAGAAGGGATGTAATAAAATAATAAAAATAAAACATAATAAAACATAATAAAATAATTTTATGATGTTTTATTTTTATTATTTTATTACATCCCTTCTACGTGACTTTACCGAAAGAACCAAGAAGATGAATCCCTGCAGTCACGAAAGCTTTAAATCGAAATTTTATTATGTTTTATTTTTATTATTTTATTACATCCCTTCTACGTGACTTTACCGAAAGAACTAAGAAGATGAATCCCTGCAGTCACGAAAGCTTTAAATCGAAATTTTATTATGTTTTATTTTTATTATTTTATTACATCCCTTCTACGTGACTTTACCGAAAGAACCAAGAAGATGAATCCCTGCAGTCACGAAAGCTTTAAATCGAAATTTTATTATGTTTTATTTTTATTATTTTATTACATCCCTTCTACGTGACTTTACCGAAAGAACCAAGAAGATGAATCCCTGCAGTCACGAAAGCTTTAAATCGAAATTTTATTATGTTTTATTTTTATTATTTTATTACATCCCTTCTACGTGACTTTACCGAAAGAACCAAGAAGATGAATCCCTGCAGTCACGAAAGCTTTAAATCGAAATTTACTGGTGGTTACGTGCACTGTGCCTGTGAGACCACATTTTGTTGAATTTTCATCTTCTTCTTTCGTATGGCATTTTGCGGATTGCAAAAGACTACAAATCGATGTCGAGATTTGATATCCGTTGGTCCGCTTCAGGAGTAGCCCGCGTGGATTTCTTTCACATCGCCGTTGAATGTGCCCCCGTTTGGGGCGGTCGTTCACGACATGGTGCACGGTCTCAAATGTCGCGCACCTCAGTCACAAATAGTTTTATTGACAGACCACAGTCAACAACTTTTATCGCCGCCACAGCCGCCGCTTGCACGAGTGCAGTGCAGTCCGTGACAATATTTGTAGAACTTTATTGGCACCGGGGTAGAGGACTAATTTCATCGGAACGCCTCCCAAACCAATTCCATCATCTTCGCCGGTTTACTATACAACGTTGGCATTTCGCAGATTTTCAATCTACGGTTTTACCCACTTTGCCAGGTCGTCACATCTTGTGGATGTTCTTCGTTTGATTTACACGTAATTTTTCTTGCCGTTAGTGTTTGAGACCCAGGGATTCATTTTTTCCGTCACAATTAAAACCATTATTCATTTATGCCGCTGTTGCCGCCGCCGCTACGTTGACGACGGTGGTACACAAGTGCAATTGACAACAACAAACTCGAACCGTCAATGGTGACGCCGCGTGGTCTTCATTTTAAAACGACGGGCGACGTTTCGGGCATCGGCCCTTTCTCACTCGCCATGGGAAAAGGCCCGTTAGTGCATGCGCTGTGAAGGGTGGCGTTTGCCCAAAACGTCGCCGATTATACTTTGTTCCCCCATTTCAAGGGCCGCAAGCGTTGCTGGCGAACACGTACGCACTGCGTGCCGAGCTTCTTTCGCGCCGTACGTAGCCAAACCCTCTCCCCTCCACCCCCAAAGATTGTTTGGCCCGGAACCGCTTCGTAACTTTCCCGAGCGCATATTGTAAACTCTCTAACCCCGCACGCAGCCCCCTTTCTCACTGGACATCTGTAACAACATTTTTTTTTAAATTTTAATTTGAAGAACAAAAAAACTGCTTCACAGCTCCCATCAGATTCCTACTGCTGCTGCTCCTGCTCCTCAACCTTGCCTCCGCCAGTCTATAAATAAAGGTTCCTCTGACTCTCGATAACCCCACATCGGCCGTTCGGCGTTGGCGACTCGGCGAGGTGGGATGAGGCACTGCGCCCCCCTTCGGTCGTTCACGCTTCAGGGAGCCCAGGAGCCCGGGCCCCCACCCCACCCACCTCACCAGGGCCGGCCCACTGGTCAAATGAGGCAACTGCAATGAAATGTACCCGAAGGGAAATATGTGCCTTATAAATATAGGCACACTTTATTAATCCACTCCGGAGAGGCGGCGCTGTCTTCGGCGACTCAAAATGTCATTGACACATTCTTTCCCCTCGCCCCAACCCCCCCCCCCTGCCCCCCTTTTAATGTTCCCACTGCCACCAATCCTCTTCGGCCCCCGCAAGCCCCCATAGAACACTATAACCGTACCTTCATTGCGTATTAAACACCAATTACAATGCTAGCTTTTGAGCTGCGCTATACGGACATGTGAAATTCTTTTTTTTGGGGGGGGGGGGGGTGTGGAGGCAACAACCCCGGACCTAACTGGACAGGCTCAAACTAAGCTGGAATTTTTTTTTGATGTCTTTAACGGTTGTGATCATTTACAGCACCCGCTCGATTAGGGCCTACGCGTGGATTTCAGTCAAATTTTCTACCACCCACGCCCGCACCTCTCGAATAGCTACGTACGGTGCGAAATAAGTTCAACGTACATACACGCTGCACAGACAGACTCAACACTGCACATAGACTCAACACTGCACATAGACTCAACACTGCCCAGAGACTCAACACTGCACATAGACTCAACACTGCCCAGAGACTCAGCACTGCACCATAGACTCAACACTGCACATATACTCTACACTGCCCATAGACTCAACACTGCACCATAGACTCAACACTGCACCATAGACTCAACACTGCACCATAGACTCAACACTGCACCATAGACTCAACACTGCACATAGACTCAACACTGCCCAGAGACTCAACACTGCACCATAGACTCAACACTGCATATAGACTCTACACTGCCCATAGACTCAACACTGCACCATAGACTCAACACTGCACCATAGACTCAACACTGCACATAGACTCCACACTGCCCATAGACTCAACACTGCCCATAGACTCAACACTGCACATAGACTCAACACTCCACCATCGACTCAACACTGCCCATAGACTCAACACTGCCCAGAGACTCAACACTGCCCATAGACTCGACACTGCACCAGAGACTCAACACTGCACATAGACTCAACACTGCCCAGAGACTCAGCACTGCACCATAGACTCAACACTGCACATATACTCTACACTGCCCATAGACTCAACACTGCACCATAGACTCAACACTGCACCATAGACTCAACACTGCACCATAGACTCAACACTGCACCATAGACTCAACACTGCACATAGACTCAACACTGCACCTGCGATTATCACGTTTGGCTACGTACGGTGCGAAAGAAGTTCAACTTACGTACGTACGCAGGGGGTGGAGGGGCATACTTCACCGCGCATACTTCAATGCTTGATATCCAGTGAACTCACAACGTTGTTATCGGAGAACAGCCTTGAAGTGTAGCGTCACGCATTTATTTGCCCCATGAATCCGCTAGAAAAGCCCTCTTTTAACCACGGCAGTGTAATTACCCACTTAAATAATGTATGCCGTGCCAATTTTTTTTTTGAAAACATTTGCGTTTTCAAAGTTGTGGCATGCAGGCAAAATTGGTGGAAATTTTTGGTGTGTGTGCAGTCAATTGGTAAACTTTGAGAACTCGGGACGGAAGCCTGGAGTCGAACCCAGGTTTCTTCGGCGGTGCTGGCTGAATCATCTGCTGGTCACTGGGGCCACGGGGGGTCGGGGGGGGGGGGTCCCCCACCTCTTGGCCAAATTATTTTCTCACAATGTCGTTTACTGCGCTCAGCAAAGCGAGCCGTGAAAGAATTTCAACAGACACATCATACGCGTGTCATCTGCCAACAACAACAACAACAAATTCACTATTCTTAGATTTTTTCGGTAAAGTCACGTAGGTAAAAAATTCAAATTAATAAAAGTAAAATAAAAATCACTTGATACAGCTATCGTGCTGTGACGGTTCCACCTGAAGACGGAAGCTTGTGTTGCCTCCGAAACGTCGTGATTTTTATTTTACTTTTATTAATTTTAATTTTTTACCTACGTGACTTTACTGAAAAAACCTAACAATATGAATCCTTGCAGTCACGAAAGCTTCAAATCTAGAACAAATTATCCGCTCTCCGTGCTGCCCGCTGGCACTGCACGCCAGGAGCTTGGGTGTCTGGGTCGCACAATCTGTTCCCATCTCCGCGTGGTCCACCAACCCCACACCCTCCCATCACGTCGGCCCAGTTGCATCGCGGGGGTCGGACGGATTACAAAAATTCGCGTGAGCCCCCCCCCCCACTCATCGACCGACAAACAACAACAAAAAAACCCACGGTTATTTTATTTCACAAGTCAAACGTGGCCGGCGGTCGTGAACACACGAAATATCCAGAGGCAGGTACCACGCTCGCCAATCGGCGTGTCTATAAATAGGCGAGAGAGAGAGAGCAAGAGAGAGAGGCAACGTGGTGGTGGTGGGGTCTTTGCAGGCCAAGAGAAGCAGATGAAGAAACAAAAAAACATCATTTTCCCCCCTCGGTGCGCAGAGAGAGAGAGAGAAAAAAAGAACACACAAAGTGCGACGTGGAACTTTGCCAAATCCGCGGCTACCGTGCGCTTGCTCGACTCCGATCGCTGTGCTCCCACCCCCAACCCCAGGGGCCGGCTTTTGCCAACTCAATTGCGTCATTTGATTTGTGCCTTACACACAGAGAGAGAGAGAGAGCGAGAGAGAGAGAATCCACAACGTGCACGCTCGCTCACCCCTACTAACCCCCAGCACCAGCACCACCACCACCAGCACCACCACCACCACCCGAGGAAGCACCCGAGCTAACCTCACGCCAGAGGTTTTCTCATGACATGTTGGCACGCTGCCCGGGTTTGGCTGCTGCTGCTGCGTTAAGTAACGCACGTGGCTCCATAATCGGATATGACTTGGCACGGTGCCACACCGCGGGACACAAACAGTGCTCTCGCTGCCAACACCCCAACCACCACCACCATCATCATCATCCCCCCCCGTGTTTGTGTGTACAGCAAGTTGCGTGCAAAAAAGGGGGCTTGGGGAGCCGATGATTTTTTTCATCATCATCATCATTATTATTGCTTCACATCGTTGGCCCCGAAGCTAAGCGATGATGCGGGTTGCTTGAGGTTGGGGTGTGCGAGCGGTGGGTGGGGAGGGTGGGTGGTTGGTTGGCGAGCGAATGGTGGGGAGGGGTTGGATTGGGTCACGTAGGGACGACGACTTGGCTCCCAGGCACCAAAGTAGCGAATAGCGGGCGGCAGGGTGGCGATGGTTTGCGGGTGGGTGAGCGAGCGAGTGAGTGAGTGGGTGAGTGAGCGGGTGAGTGAGCGGGTGAGTGGGTGGGTGAGCGGGTGAGTGAGTGAATGGGCGGGTGAGTGGGTGAGTGAGCGGGTGAGTGAGTGAATGGGCGGGTGAGTGGGTGAGTGAGCGAGCGAGTGAGTGAGTGGGTGAGTGAGCGGGTGGGTGAGCGGGTGGGTGAGCGGGTGAGTGAGTGGGTGAGTGAGCGGGTGAGCGAGCGGGTGAGTGGGTGGGTGAGCGGGTGAGTGAGTGAGTGGGCGGGTGAGTGGGTGAGTGAGCGGGTGAGCAGGTGGGTGGGTGGGTGAGCGGGCGAGTGAGCGGGCGGGTGAGCGGGCGGGTGAGCGGGTGAGCGGCGGTGGTTGGTGGGCATCGCGACGACCAGTGGCAACAAGCGATACGGCGAGGGAGGAATGAATGCGGTATGGCACTGCCCGCCGATGGCCCCCCTCCTCCGACCACCTCTCAGTTGAGTGGCCCCCATTCTGTAAAGCGATATCGGTGTCGTCATCATCATCGTCGTCGTGGTTATCCTCGCCACACTTTTATACAGCTCCCTTTCACAGCTCGCCCTCGAAGTACTTTAAGCCTAATTGACGGAAAGATGAGCTTCGTTAAATAGATGTCGTTTTCGCGTGGACCCTCAAATGCCTCATTTGATGTTGCCTGTTTGCTCTGCTCGTGGGCAAAGCTGAAATTTGAACATTTATGGGTTTAGTCGCCGTTGATCAACGGGCATCAACTTACCTCCCGAAGTTTAACCGGATCGGCTCGCTGGTAGGGTCGCAGCCTGAGATGGAGCCAGCTTCTGTGGCTGGAGTTACGATTGTAGCTCTCGAACGATTATTATCGTTCGATGATTATCGTTCGAGAGCTATTGGCCTTGGCTCCTGCTAGGTGCCACCTACGCCCAGCCTCCCAAACGAACCTGTAAAAACTAAAACTTGAAATTTTTATTTTACCAGGTAAGGCCCACTACGAGACAGCCCCCTGGAGCCTAACTCGTTAGTTAATCGCAGAAGTCCCTGTGCTGTATTTCCCAATTGAAATCGTATATCGGATCCATCCATTAACGCCGTACTCTCAACGGCCGCTTAATATTCACGGCGGGATGCTATGATACGCCGCGTCGCCTTTTGTCAACGCAGCGACAAGGCCAGTTATATTACTATGCACGAACTCCCGACTTGAATTGCAAATGTGAAATCGAGTGCGCAGTATTGTCGTTCTACAATAACGCGCGTTTATTTTTATTTTTAATATAATTCCACGTGTGCGCATTGCACTTAATTCGCACGTCACTCGGTTGGTTTTCGGGTCGGGGAATGTTGGAGCTTAGAAAGCTCCGTTGCCGTGGAGGACCCGGCCAAAGTGTCTGTTGTGGGAAATAGGGAGCGTTTGTGACAGCAAGAATTACAATTGCATTGAAATAGACATTAAGATGCATTGTACATCAGAATCGGTGTATTTATTTGTACTGGAGGAATCCGATGAGCTGTAAAGCTCCAGTAGGGGCGAGTAAGAAAGTCACAACAACAAACAGTACATAAACACGATAGCAGTATCAACTCGGTCAACATCATGAACATCATTGGCTCCAGATATCCATCAACGTCATCGTCGTCGTCTTTTGTGACAAGGCATTGCTTGATATCGCAGTCGTGTAAAGTTCTCTCAAACGTAACGTCGATTTACAAAGGTCGAACGGCTTCATTCATCCTCCGCAACAGAAACAAAGACAACCAACAACGATGACAACAACGCTCAAAATGTCCCCGTGTTAATTATTGTTTAAATTTTTTTTTTTCAAAATAATTTCCTTTCGGCCTTTCCCCCCTCGTTTCATTCCAATTGCCCTATCGGCGTCGTGTCACAGGATGAATAAACGTCTATCGCCGAAGGAGTATACATCACGGTGATTTATTAAAATCAATTGCGTGAAATAACATTTAATCCGTCACCGGTGGGAGGCGGTCATCTGGAATGACGTCCAGCACTAAGAAGCTGAGGCCTGTCTCGTGTGACAACCGTGGGATAGTGTTAGACTTCCGCAAAGTTGTAGCCGCGTGTATATTAATAAAGATTTACGTTTTTATAGAGCGTCATTCACGTCAACTGCATCTCACAACGCCGTACAATAATTGCGTGGTGCCACGGTGGCGAGGAGATGTTAACTACCTCGCCTGGTATGCAGGAGGTCGTGGGTTCCATCCCCAGCATGACACCTGCTGCTGTATATTTGGAATTTGCGTGTGTCTCTCTCTCTCATCATCAGGGTGGCTTAGGAGATGTTAACTACCTCGCCTGGTACGCAGGAGGTCGTGGATTCGATCCTCATCATGACACCTGCTGTATATGTGGAGTTTGCGTGTCTCTCTCTCTTTCATCATCATCACGGTGGCTAGGAGATGTTTACTACCTCGCCTGCTACGCAGGAGGTCGTGGGTTCGATCCCGACCCTGACGCCTGCTGTATGTTTGGAGTTTGCGTGTCTCTCTACCCGTGGTCGCGTGGATTTTTCTCTGGCTCCTCCGGTTTTCCCCCACCAGATTTATAATCGCGCATTCCGAATATTTGGCTGCGATAAATTTGCACGTACCGATAAGCCACTCCGTTGAGCGATCATTTTTGTGGCCAGGTCGCCTCTGAAAAGGAGCTGTATAGTTCAGTGGGCCTCACCGCGTGCGCGTGGGCAGCATTGCGTAGCTTGTGCGGATAATAGGATTAGGCGGATAATAGGTTCCGAGTTTTATTGTAGTGGGAGGCAATCCTCTTGATGGGTTGGGGTGTGGTTGGCGAGTCGACCGTCCCTCTTGAACCCTTTTTTTGTACGTCTCGCTCTCGTTTGCACGGAGCGTGCTGTAAACAATAAACAATAATTACCCTCGACTAAATTAGTTTCACCACCCCCCGAAAATTAATTAACCAATCCGGGAGTAAAATCACCGTGAACAAGGACCTGTAACCGAAAGCCTGGTCCTGCGAGCAATTTTGCTCGCCCCCCAGAGTAATCTCGGCACAGCGAGCGCAAGCAGCGCACCACCACCACCGCCGCCGCCGCCGCCAGCGCCGCGCGCACGTAGCTGCCGGGACCAAACCCGTTACTTGCCCTGCATTTTGAAGAAGAAAAAAACTGCCCTTGGAGACGGGCACACGTAGAACGAGCCCCCCCCCCACCCGGTTGTAATGCTGCGTCGTTGTCGCCACCATCGTGGTTATCTTTCTAATCATCGTCGTCGTCGTCAACGTCGTCATCATCGTCTTCATCGTCATCATCTTCTTCATCATCATCGTCGTCATCATTGTCATCTTCCTCATGGTCGTGGCCATTGTCATCGTCTTCCTCATCGCCGTTATCATTGTCATCATCGTCGTCATTGTCGTCATCATCGTCGTCATCGTCGCCATCATCTTCCTCATCGTCGTTGTCATTGTCATCATCGTCGTCATTGTCGTCATCATTGTCGTCATCGTCGCCATCATCTTCCTCATCGTCGTTGTCATTGTTGTCGTCGTCATCGTTGTCATCATCGTCATCATCTTCCTCATTGTCATTATCGTCGTCATCGTCTTCCTCATCGTCGTTGTCATTGTCATCATCGTCGTCATCGTCGTCATCATCGTATGCGGCGACACGGCCCAACGGTTAAGCGTCGCCTTCGCCGTTCGTTGCCGAGGTTTTTTTTGTTAGGCCGTGACTGGCCCACTTTTTTCGGGCCTAAGGTACACAACAGAGCCTCCGCACTGCTGGGTTGGTTGTGGGGGGGAGGGTGGGTTTTGTGGGGGGCACGCGGGGAGGGAGGGGGGGGGCGTCTCTTGTTCCAGCGTTCCCCTTCGCCGAATGCGGAGAAAATCTGTCGAGTCAAGACGAGCGAGAGTCTGCTTGGTCATCTTGAGTATGTGGTTTGCTGCCGCGGACGTTCCTGTGTACCGTTGTGGTTGTTTAATGGACCCTGTGAACTGTGTTTTTTGTTCGTACGGCTTTACACTCATAAATCCCGTCTTCCCCCCCCCCCCCTGCCTTGACACCTTTGGCCAAAGTTGGGCAAACGGCGTGCCAGGTCGCGGAGGGAGATTCGGTAAACACCACGCCGTGCGACGCCGCTTTGCCGTCGTGCCGGCGAGCGCGCGTAAGCGAGAGCTCGGGCCCGCTCGCGGGGAAGTAAATTCCCGTTGAGCGAAAGAAAGAAAATAACAATAATTTGACATTTCAATAAACCGGCGTTGGGGTAGACGGATGGGTGGCTCGGTCTCACGGCAGTGGATGCACGCACGCTCGCTCGCGCGCACGCAACGTACGTGCATGAACAAAACAAATACCCTATTTGGCCTGGATTCATCGTTTGAACCAGCTGAGTGAATCTTCACCTTGTGTAATGGTCTGCTAGCAACCAAAGGGGGGGACGGTGTGCGTTGGTACCGCAGCCGTCTTTGTTTCCCCAGTGCTGATTATTCGCACACCGCAACGGGAACTCATTCAAGGGTGAGCGGACAGACGAGGTCCAGAATCCGAATTCAGATTTGTATAAATTGGCTGAATACATCTTAAATAAAAATTGAGCCAATATTGGGCCCTCCTGAGTCCTTGGACCCAGTGTGCCTTTCCTGGATAAATAAATAATCGGGTGCCGTGGTGGCGAGATGTTAACTACCTCACCTGGTATACAGGAGGTCGTGGGTTCGATCCCGGCCTTGACGATGCCTGTTGTATATTTGGAGTTTGCGTGTCTCTCTCTCTCTCTCTCCCCGTGATCGCGTGGATTTTTCTCCAGTTTTTCTCCCCCACGTTTAGAAATTACCATCACTCGTTTAGAGCATTTGGCTGCTGATATAAATGTCCACGTGATGATAAGCCACATTCCCGTTGAGCTATCATTTGTGGCCAGGTCGCCTCTTAAAAAAGTGCGCTGTGTAAAAAAAGTAATTCTTATTTTTATTAGATATTATTTTCTTGGGAGCGATATTTAGGTCACCAATGCATCTCGCGCGCTTGTTGGCCCTGTTACGGAAGCACCACGGCCGGAGTCGCCGGGGGGGCGGGGGGGGGCAGCCTCGCGCCCGCGGGTACTTGAAGGTTATTCGAGGTGTAGGAATGTGTACGTTTAATGGCGAGGGCCATTATAAAATTGCGCGTGTGATTTGGACTTTTATTAACAAGGGCAGCGGCAATTGTGTTTTTGTATATTTATTTTTTTAACTCGTTCATGCTCCCCGCGAATCTCGGCGTCCTCGACCACGTTGTTGCGCCGTGCGGCTCGCTCCAGCGGTTTTATGCGCTAAAACCCGAAGGCCCAAGTTCGATTCCCGGCCATGACCGCGTGGAAGATTCGTGTTCTTGATTTAACTGTGAGACAGCCTGTAGAGAGGGGGAGGGGAGGATGGGGGCATTTTCGCCGATACACATTTTAAGGACACCCATCATCCCGTAAGATGCATGCAGGGTAGAAAGCAAAAAAATAAGATAACAGCGTCGTATGCGGCAAAAGCGAGAGAGATATTCGCAGCGTGCTTTGCATGTGCGGGTGACGGCAGCCGTCCTTGCGTTGCGTTACGCTCTTCGCGAAGCCGGCATGGGTTAGCAGAAACAAACGGCGAGTTCATGCGCTAATGGAAATTTTTTGAAATTAAAACGAAAAAAAAAGAACATTTTTACAAAATGCGCTCAGTGTTTCCAACTGAAGAGCCTTAATTTGGATCGAGAGATTAAGGAGGGGAGGCAGTTTGGGGAAAGTGAGAGAGTGGGAGGTTGGGTCCAGTCAGTAACAGGAGTGGGTCATTAACACGAGAGGGGAAATTCCAACATTTTGCAACTTCAGTTTCAATTCTGGAGAAAGAAAACACACTTTTTTGGGAGGAGGGGGGTTATTGCAATTACTTCTTACTCTGTCGTACTTGGGTTGGGTGGGGGCGGTAAATCGTGAATGTTCCGAGGCATTTTATTCATATTCAGCGATACGGCCAGCCACGCGGCTACGGAAAAGTAAAAAAAACGAACAATTGGGGTTTTTTTTTGCGAAAATAAAATACAAAAATGACAACTGAAATTCGCAGCCAACGACGCCGTCACTTGAATATCTCGCCGCGTTCCGTCGGCAGTTGTGCAAAGCGAGCGGGCCTCGAGTGAATGTCCGTCGCTTTGTGAAAAGTTACCAAAACTCAGACGCCACGTGGCGATTCGTTTGAACGCTGTGAAAATGCGCGTGTTCGCTTGACGCAAATTTTTGAGTTTTTCATTTGCGTACGGATGCGTGCGCACGCGTATGTGCGTGCGTGCGTGTGTGTGGGAAGCGACAGCGCAACGGTTAGTGCGCTGCGCTCCGTAGCCGGCGACCCGGGTTCGAGTCCCGCTCACGGCCATCGCCAGTGACGGTTGTCTGAACCGTATCCTGGGCCTTCCCGAAAAGGTCGATTCGGCCTCAAATGAGCACGTTTGTGCGGTGTGTAAATAGCGCCACCCCATCATCGCGTGCCGTGCCGGCCTTCATAGGTGCTACTCGCTAACAGCACTTGCCAGAAAAGTCTGTTAAGGCTATACGGGGGGAGGGAGATCTTTGTCTTTTGTTTGTTACATTTTTATGACCGATGTTAATGAGAACCTCGCGAATGCCTGCACTTTCTAACTGTTTGGCGACGTAAAAAATGCAATGCGAGCCGCAGGAATCTTAATGACATTTTCTTTATTTGAGGTAATTCCAGGCCAGCGAATTGCCCTTTATTTAACCACCACGCTAGAGGCCAATGAGATAAATGTGGACAGCTCGTACACAGCACCCACATAGTTCATCATCCATCAGCCATGATCAATCCGCTGCTGGATGAAGGCAAATAATCATTCGCGTCTTTGTGCGAAAGTATATAAATAGCAAAACAAGCAGACGATATGTCCCCTTCGCGTACAGTCCGTCTCTCCAAAGATTAAGTGTTTCTACCGCAACCCATCGGCCGCACGGCCTTCTGGGGTGTGCGTCATTTCATCGCCGCTAATTCAATACGAGGTTTCGACACACAGCGTCTCATCAGCAGTCAGGCTTTCCTGAATCAATGCTGGCGAACTTGCCGATATTACAGGCACGGATCATCTCTGTTCACGATGTGGCGTTCCTAGTTTCAATATATCAATTGCCGTGTACCGTGCCCTTGCCTATACGTACGTACGAATGTTGAACTTCTTTTGCACAGCACGTGGCCAACCACGCGCTAATCGGTAGAAGGACAACAAACTAAACACAACAAGCGGTTCTAAAGAAGTGACTTTGTCAATCCAGACGATTTAAAAGTGCCTTCCTGATATCGGAAGGAAGAGCGGCGTTCCAGACGGCCACAGAAGCGCATGTGAAAGCGCCACGCTACGCGGTGTGACCGCCCGCCTTTGTTCGATGGCTTCAGCCAACAAATACGGAACGTCGACCGTAATTGAGAAGCGATTTCTGCTTCTAGAAGCCGGCCGGGGGGCGGGGGGGGGGGGGGGTCGCGGTTTGCGACAGTGCTCGGCCACCGTCCGCGGGTCTCGTGGCTCGGTCTTGAATTGACCACCTCTCCTCTTCTCTCTCCGTCCTCATCAGCTGTACGAGCTGGACGATGACCCCAAGAGGAAGGAGTTCCTGGACGACCTCTTCAGCTTCATGCAGAAACGAGGTGAGCGAACCGGGCCGTCCGCCAGTGTGTGTCCCCCCCACCTCCCCCCCCGCTTAAGCGATTACCTGGCGCTCGTGAATAGTGGAAACAAAAATCGGGCGAAGAGCGTCGGCACGAAAAGTGACCCCAATGCCGCCGCCGCCACCATGGAGGCGTTCGATGGCGCAGCAATTGGCGACTTCCCGACGTTTTTGGCCCCGCGTCCCCGGCCACGCGACGGACGGGGGAAACGTGGGGACGCTGCCGTCGCGCAGAGCGAGGCGCGTGGGCGGCGCGACCCCCCCAACGGCCGCGGTCGGAGAGCTTGGAGGCGATGGGAATCCCACTCCGATTTTTTTTTGTTCATTCGAATCGGGAGACCGTTTCGAGCTTCCCATACCCAATCGCCGCGTCTTATCGCAAAACCACCTAATTTTACCAAACCGACAAAAAATGCATTGCAACATTGCTGCTTCTGCTTGCAAGCTCCTAAAGGGTTACAATTGGTTACATGTGCACACGCACGCATGCATGCACACAACAACATCGGCCGCCGTTCGCCGCGACGTGGCGGTGACGTCACTACGGCGCTCGTGCCAGGCTAGGTGCGCGCACGCACAAAGACAAGTATTTCCCGCATCGATTAACTGTTTAGCATGTGCTGTTAGCGGGCACCTATGAAGGCCGGCACGGCATACGAGGGGGTGGGTGGCCAGCACCACGCCCGGCCGCCTTTGTCTCCCCCATTGGCGATGTTTACCACACCACACCGGTGATGCATTTTTGAGGCCGAGTCGACCTAGAGGAGGCCCAGGGCCGGCTCAGATAATCGTCATCGGTGTTTGCCGTAAGCGGGAATCGAACCCGGGTCCCCGCTGGGTTCGTAGCGCTAACCGCTACCACTACACGCTGACAAAGACAAAGATGCCCCTTGTAGCCTCAACAGACTGCTGGGGCAAGTGCTGTTAGCGAACACCTCTGACACACGCGCACACACAGGCATAAACCACGTGTGTTCAAACACGCGTCGTCATACGTTGGCATTTAAGATCGCGCGGGTAAGTCCCATCAAGAAAGCGAAGACTGCGCCGGTGGGAAAAAGGTTTGTCCTGACACCGCGCCACTGTCGGGGATTGATTATTTTTATTTTTTTGCCAAACATCGCCAACAATCTGCGTGTAATTTTAGTTGCCTGTAATTTGCCTTCTAAATGGTCAATTCGGTTAATTGAAACGCGGCATTGAAGTAATTACGATTGTCACATGTTATTTGGTCACGTGTAGTTTTTTTTGCCTCGGGTGTGTTGCGTGTTTTTTTTTTATCCCTCTCTTAATATAATTTAAATGCTACTATAATTTCTCTCCACCCCGAATAAAATGTTTACACGCGTAAATGTAATGAACATTTCTCCCCGCGCGTGATAAATGAAATACATATTTTTTTAAATTACCGACAGAAGTTCCCAGCATGCTTTGCATGTCAAGGGGTGACGGCAACCGTCCTTGCGTGCACGTACGTTTCTACACGCGGCCTGCGTGCGCTAGCGGAAACAAATAACTTAATGAATGTGCTTACGCAAATTTGGAAATTAAAAGAATGGCAGAATCTTTTTTTACTTTTGCGAAATACGCTCAGTGTTCCAACTGACGAAACCACCGCCAATGTAACCTCACCAAACATTGTTGTTTTTTGTCTAATGATGAATTCTCACGCGTGCAATTCGACGCTTGCATCACCGGCATGTATGTTGAACTGCTTTTGCATCGTAGCCAACCGTGCTAATTGGAGGTGCGGGCGAAGGCCAACAAACTAAACATAAAAGCAGTTCTCAAGAAATTAGTTCTCAATTTAGACGATTTAAAAGTCCAAAGCTCGAGTGCCTTCCTGATATCGCAAGGAAGAGCATTTCAGACGGCCAGCGTGTGAAAGCGCCGCGCGATGCGGTGTCCGTCTTTGTTCGATGGCGAGCGGCCATCTGAATCAACGTTAACCTGTTAACCTGTAAAACAGTCGTGCTGTCACATCGCCCATTGGCTGATGATGACACACTGCGCGCTTAACCAAGCCGCCGACGGTGGCGAGTGTGATGTGTGGCGGTGACTGCGGCGGCGGCGGCGCTGGCGATGATGGCGATGGACCTCGAGGGGGATGATGGATGATCTCGGGGGGCTCGCGACGGCTCGCGACGCAGCGCGAGCGAGCGGCCGTTGCTCACAAATCTCGCTTTATTAGCTTAGGAGCCATTACCCCATTCGTGTTCGCGCTGAATAATGGAGCTGCGGGAAACTTGAGCGGCGGCGACATATTGGACGTGTGCACGCGCCACATTTCGTGCGCGGTCTCCTTGTACGACGTGAGTTACCTGGGTGCCGCAAACACATCGCCGCTGGAGAGACAAAGGCGGGCGAGCGTGGTGCTGGCCACCCACCCACCCCCTCGTGTGCCGTGCCGGCCTTCATAGGTGCTACCCGCTAGCAGCACTTGCTCCATCAGTCTGTCAAGGCGGCACGGGCGATCTTTGCCTTTGTACTTGCGCCCTTGATTCCTTGACTTTGGCGCAGCATCCCTGCGTACAATAGAGGCCTTTTATTCATATTCACTGACCTTCAACCCAGTGTCACATGCGGGTGTTGTATTTGGTTTGGAGCGAGCGGGGAGAGTGGCAGGGAGAGAGCGAGTTGGGCAGAGGGAGAGAGAGAGAGGGGAGAGCGCCAAAGAGAACGAGAAAGGAGGGAAGAGAGGGAGAGAGAGGAATGGAGCTGAGAGAACGAACGAGATGTGGGGGCGAGAGGGGAAAAAAAACAAGATCTGCATTGCAGGGGGGGTGAAGAATGAGTGAGGAGGACGGGAGAGGCGGAAGGGGAGAGTGGAAGGGAGCATCTTTACGAGAGCGAATGCCAACGAGGGAAGAAGCAGAAGAGAGAGCGATGGAGAGAGCTGTGTAATTGGAGAGATTTGAGTGAGCGAAAGAGAGATGGGGGTGGTTGTTGGGAGGGGGGGTGGGTGTGAAGGAAGGAGCTGGGGGGGGGGGGTGTATGTTGGAAACAGCTGTTGCTAGCTTGGACTCGAAGTTGATTTTATTTTTGTTTGTTTGGTGAAAACCTAGACATTTAGTGGCCTGTGAAAGGGGTCCGCGGGGGTCAATGGTGGCGGTGGGGGGGGGGGGGAGCGGTGGCGCAGTGGTTAGCGCTCCGCTGCACCGCGAACCCGCACAACCCGCGTTCCGATTCCCGCTCACGGCCACCAACACCGGTGACGATTACCTGAACCTGTCCTGGGCCCGTCCCCTAGGTAGGTCGTATCGGCCTCAAATGAGTGCCCCTGGCGTAAACACCACCACGCAGGCGGCCGGGCGTGGTGCCGGCCGACACCACCACCTCGTGTGCCGGGGGAGGGGGGGTAATCTTTGTTTCCGGTGGTGGCGGTGCTGGCAGCAGTGGCGTCGATCTTTTAGCGAACGCACGGTCTGGCAAGCGCAGTGCGGGCACATTCAGCTACCCCGCGAGGTTGGCAGCCTGGCGGCTCCCTTTGAGGACGCAGATTCGTGACGCCATTCGTCGAGGGCCGCCGTCTCGGATTCACGCCATTGCAATTGCGGCTCTTGGAATATTTCGTTTTACGGAATTCGAAAAAAACAATGGATTTTCTTGTTATTTTGGTTTTGCCGTGCCCCCCCCCTCCCCCGTGCTATCCTAATGGTGCCACAACTCCACCCTGCCCCCCACGGCACCCACGCCCCCCCCCCCCAAACACAGCGCACAGTTTAAACATCCTTTGGGATGAGACGGAACACATTCCCCCCTTCATCACCGCGCGCCCTACACCGCAAAAGCCACCAACGCCACTACCACCATGACCACCGCCGCCGCTACTACCACCGCTTCCACCGCTAACCACTACCGCCGTTACCACCGTGAACTACTACCGCCGTTACCACCGTGAACTACTACCGCCGTTACCACCGCTACCACCACTAACCACCGTCCGCTACCCAGAATTACCGCCCCGCGCAACAACAACGACGGCACAATGACAGCGCTACGCCGGGCAATGCTCTTTTTTTCCAATTCCAATTTGATAGACGCGCCCGGAACGACACCTCAATTTTTTGTGTGTGTGTTGTGTTCGGTATCGCATGGCGAGTTACGTGGCAGCCCCCAACCACCACCCACAGCCGCGCCCCCCCTTCTTCCCCCACACGCCACAGCCGCCACCACCGCCGCCTCATTGTGCCCGGGGATCTTTAACAAACGGCGCATTGTGCGCGGAGGAGTGTGGTGGGTGGGGGGGGGACATGGAATACGCGGGCCGTATCGCGTTTCGGCCCATCCAGTGTAAATGACCGCTTTTGCGCGGCAGCTGTATTAAAGTTTATTGCCGGGCACACGCGATATGGCCGCGTGGCGATTAGCGCGCAGTTAAAGGGGGCTGCTGAAATGCTGGACGGTGCGGGATTGGGGGGGGGGCGGGCGAGCGACATATGCGTCTTCTCTTGTGTACATTACAATAAAGCATCTATGATGGAGGCTTTTTTTTTAGATCGCGTAAATATAAATGTGTCGATTTAAAGCTTTCGTGACTGCAGGGATTCATCTTCTTGGTTCTTTCGGTGAAGTCACGTAGAAGGGAAATAATAAAAATGAAACATTATAAAATTGTCACATTAGAATTATTTAATGTTTAAAATTGTATTATTTTATTATTTCCCTTCTACGTGACTTTACTGAAAGAACCAAGAAGATATAAATGTGTCGTCAAAAACCCCGCCACCAACTCGACACAGCCAATTAGTGAGGGTTTTTTCACGTAAAACGAAACGTGCCATTCCGTGACTGGTTGGAGAGTCCGTTAACCCACGGCGACGTTTACGAAGAAACACATTTCTCTCACACAACGGCCCGTCCGTGTGTCCCGGAAGTACAACGTTTACGGCCGCGTTGATTTCAAGACGAGACCGTCTCTGGGCAGTTCGATCTCAGCAACTCCGAATAGCAAACACGCGTTCCAGACGGTCACTTTGGCCGTCGCTGTGAATTTATTTCCGCGTCACAGGCCGCTTGGTAGAGCTGCCAATTACGATGGACAAGTCGTGTTTGAAAATAAGAGTTCTAAAGCTCACTTGGGCCTTTCCTGCTAAAATAAAAAATTGTTTCGTTCTATTTTAGTATTTCTCCCACCACGATTTTTGTTATTGTTGTTAAAAATCCCATTCATGCGACGTGGCGAAATGCCGTGCATTTGGACATTCTTAAAAAATAATGAGAAACGCTGTCTCTCATTCTCATCATCACTCTCTCTCTCGATCTCTCTCTGTGTGTGGACTTCTCTCTCCTGGCTTTAGCTCACAACACCCTCCAGGATCTTCTCCATTCTCAAACTAACCAAATTTTTAGTTTATTTTGAGCTTATATAGAAAAAAAAATTATAAGCGACCTGCCTCACAAATGATAGCTCAACAAAGCAGATTATCATCGTCATCATCATCATCGCGTGAAAATGCATTTTTCTGACTCTCTGGTCTTTTTCTGTTCTCGTAGTTTTTCAACGTTTCGCTTTTGTGGGTGGCGAAGAGGCAATAAATAAATAAATAAAGGGAGAAATAATAATAATAAATAAACATTCTAGAAACACTCTCGGGCATTATATTTTACTATACAGCGTGTAAAATGCAATTCCGCCGGCGTTGCCATGGCGACGGTGGGCTGTTGTTAGCGGTCACGTGCTCCATTGGCCGCTTGTCAAAGGGGGAGCGGTGGTGGGGGTGGGGGTGCGGTGGGGGGGGTGAGGTGGTGGGGGGGGGAGGGGGGGGGGATGCGGTGGGGGGGTGCGTTGGGGGGGGTGCGGTGGTGGGGGTGCGGTGGTGGTGGGGGGGGTGCGTTGGGGGGGTGCGGTGGGGGGGTGTGCGGGGGGGGTGAGGTGGGGGGGTGAGGTGGGGGTGCGGTGGTGGGGGGTGCGATGGGGGGGGTGCGGGGGGGGGGGGTGAGGTGGGGGGGGGTGCGTTGGGGGGGGTGCGGTGGTGGAGGTGCGGTGGTGGTGGGGGGGTGCGTTGGTGGGGGGGGGGTGCGTTGGGGGGGGTGCGTTGGGGGGGTGCGATGGTGGGAGGGTAGTGGGGGGTGTGGTGGGGGGGGTGTAATTGCGTCGTTTGAGGCCCCCGCTATTGCTGGGTTTCCTCTGTGACCAATTTAAAAAAAACGACAGCCAGCCTTCGGTGGTGGTGGTGGCGGTGGTGGTGGTGACGATGGTGGTGGCGGTGGTGGCAGCGGTAGCGGTGGTGGCGATGGTGGTGGCATTGGTGGTAGCGGCAGCGGTGGTGTTGGTGGAGGCAGCTACACACACGGGAGAGTAATCTTAACCGCCCGGTGAGAACCGAGCCACGCCCCGTAGCAATCATTTATTTATTACATCCATCCATTAAACATCTTTATAAATGAGACACGGCACCCACAACAAAGCCGGTGGGGGGGGGGGCTGCGTTGTTAAGGAAGTGGTGGGGGGGTGGTAGTGGTGGGGGGATATGGTGGTGGTGCAGGAGTAAAAGCAAGCGGGGGCAATGATTCATGCGCCAATACGCATCACAAATATACATTAACTCTCAAGATATCTGTTACACGCACCGCTGTTCAGTGTCGCGTAGACCTATTAAGGCGGCCGTCGTCAGCTGTCATTCAAATCTGTTGAGAGTGACCTGAATTCACTTTAGCGGACATCACAAGATTGTTGATCCTCCTCCCTCGTTGTCAACTGGGATCGTGACGATGGGATGGGAATTGTCGTTCTCGCTCTGTCCCCAAATCCTCAGCGTACAACCCCCAGGTGCCCTTTTCCCCACGTGCTGTTTGGTGCCATACTTCGCCACGCATGCCTCCGAAACATTGGCACGGTCTCGATTTAAAGCTTCTTTCGTGACTGCAGGGATTCATCTTCTTGGTTCTTTCGGTAAAGTCACGTAGAAGGGAAATTTAAATAATACAAATAAAACATAATCAAATAATTCTCACGACGTTTCGGCCACAACGCAAGCAGCCGTCCTCAGGTGAAGACCAGGTCTGTCGGAAAGACAGCGTCCTAATGAAAAAGAAAAAATCCAGATGTTTTATTTTTCGATTTAAAGCTTCTTTCGTGACTGCAGGGATTCATCTTCTTGGTTCTTTCGGTAAAGTCGTCACGTTGAAGGGAAATTTAAATAATACAAATGAAACATAATCAAATAATTCTCACGACGTTTCGGCCACAACGCAAGCAGCCGTCCTCAGGTGAAGACCAGGTCTGTCGGAAAGACAGCGTCCTAATGAAAAAGAAAAAATCCAGATGTTTTATTTTTCGATTCAAAGCTTCTTTCGTAACTGCAGGGATTCATCTTCTTGGTTCTTTCGGTAAAGTCACGTAGAAGGGAAATAATACAAATAAAACATAATAAAATAATTCTCACGATGTTTCGGCCACAACACAAGCAGCCGTCCTCAGGTTGGTGGTGTTTCATTCTTCGAGGCACCCGGCTAGTAGCGCCCTGCGCTAACCGCTGCGCCACCGCTCCCCCAAATACATGCGGTGATATCCGCAGCCTTAGTTTCGTTGTCGTTGGTAGGTGCAACGGAATAGCGATTACCTAATTTGACCATAATCATCATCACCATCAGTCGTGATCACTCCACTGCTGGATGAAGGCCCTCCCCCTCCCCGCTGTGAACAATGTGTACGCGTGTGCGCGTTCACCGTGCGTGCGCGTGTGTGTAGCGTTAAGACGGGTTAATCTTTGTAACCGAATCTATGTTGCTGCATGTGCGTGTCTACTCTGTTGGTGTGTGCGGGCGTGGTGCTGCTGGTCATCCCCCCCTCCTCCCCTCGCGTGCCGTGCCGGCCTTCACAGGTGCTCCTCGCCAACAGCACTTGCCCCAAAAGTCTGCTAAGGCTACACGGGGGGGAGGTGGTTCTTTGTCTTTGTTTTGTACCTGCGCGCGTGTCTCTCTGTGTGCCTGTGCGTGTCTCTGTGTGTCTGTGCGTCTCTCTGTGTGTCTGTGCGTGTCTCTGTGTGTCTGTGCGTGTCTCTGTCTGTCTGTGCGTGTCTCTGTGTGTCTGTGCGTCTCTCTGTGTGTCTGTGCGTGTCTCTGTGTGTCTGTGCGTGTCTCTGTGTGTATGTGCGTCCCTGTGTGTCTGTGCGTGTCTCTGTGTATCTGTGCGTCTCTGTGTGTCTGTGCGTGTCTATGTGTGTGTGTGCGTGTCCCTGTGTGTCTGTGCGTGTCTCTGTGTGTCTGTGCGTGTCCCTGTGTGTCTGTGCGTGTCTCTGTGTGTCTGTGCGTGTCTCTGTGTGTCTGTGCGTGTCTGTGTCTCTGTCTGTGCGTGTCTCTGTGTGTCTGTGCGTCTCTGTGTGTCTGTACGTGTCCCTGTGTGTATGTGCGTGTCTCTGCATTTGCCTGCATGTCTCTCTCTGTGTCTCTCCGTGTCTGCGCGTGTCTCTGTGTGTCTGCGTGTGTCTGCGCGCATCTTTTGCCTATCTGTGTCCCCGCGTGTGTTTCTGTGCGTCCGTGCGCGTGCATCGTTGTGAAGGGGGGCCTGGGGGTGGGGGGGGGTTAATGGCACGGTGGTTCGGGTTGGAAGACGAATCTGGCCGGGGCGAGCGCCGGGGTCGGATGTTGAGGCTCCATTTGTCCGTGGGGAATGCCGTGGGGTTAAACACGTGAGCACACCTCTGGGGGTAACCTGCCCACCTGGTTTTGTCACATTTCTCTCCCGTGCATTATCACCCTTGTTTTTCTACCCCCCACCCACCCAACCCACCTTACCCCCATCTGGCTCTTCCCCACGTCTTCCTTTTCTTCCCATATCCTCTTTACTCGTCTCTCTCGCCTGCCCATTCTTAAACCACGTGCTCGCCTGCCTCTTTGTGCACGCGCACCGGCGTTACGGGGAGCGGTGGTGCAGCGGTTAGCGCGCCGCGCTACGAAACCCGGCCGCCCGAGTTCGATTATCGCTCGCGGGGCCAACACCGGCGACGATTATTATCCGAACCGGTCCTGGGCCTTGCTCGCCTAGGTCGACGCAGCCATAAAATGAGTACCTGGTTGCACTGCGTAAACATCGGCACTCGGGGAGACAAAGGCGGCCGGGCGTGGCGTTGGCCACCCGCCCCATGGTTTGCCGTCCCGGCCTTCATAGGTGCTCGCTAACAGCACTTGCCCTAGCAGTCGGTTAAGGCTATTCGGGGGATCTTTGTCTTTGCGTGCAGCGGTGTTTTTGCATCATTGCTGCTAGGTTCTCCAAACCATTCCGAGAGGTTATTTTTAATCTGCGAATGATTTTTTTTTGGTCCACATTATAGTTAATCATTCACGGCCCTTCGTTACGTCCTCGCCACACGCAACGCCAAGTAGGTTATGGGGAGTCGTTTGGCCATACTTCACCACGCTGGGGCGGTATGGTTTGTTGAAGGCATGGGGGGATCGGACGTGGGAGCACGGAAGCACAGTAAAACATGATCCCTCTTGTCACTTCGCTCCCATTTATCCATTCCTTTTCCATCATTGTCCTATTATTTCCCCTTTATTTATCAACTCTCTGCCCTTCGCCCCTTTTCTTTCTCTCTTTCCCTTGCATTGCACGGACGCATGTCTGTGTTTAGAACTTCTGTGGTACCGTACGTACCCAACCGAGCTAATCGGAGGTGCGAGACAAGGACAACAATCTGAACACAAAAAGCAGTTCGAAAGAAATGAGTTTGCCGATCTAGATGACGATTTAAAAGTGCATCAAAGCTCCCAGTGGCTTCTTGATATCGGAAGGAAGAGCGTTCCAGACGGCCTCAGAAGCGCATCTGAAAGCGCTCGATGCCGTGTGACCGTTTTTGTAACGATAGGAATGATCGGACATTACTCTCGTTACGTGTCACGTGTGTATGTATGTTCAACTTCTTTCACACCATATGTAGCCCAACCGTGTTAAGGACAACAAACTAAACACACAAAAAGCAGTTCTAAAGAAATGAGTTTGTCAATCTGGAATGTAGATGATGATGGTTTCAAAGTACACAGCTGCCAGTGGCTTCCGAATATCGCACGGGAGAGCGTTCCAGACGGCCGCGTCGTTAGCTCTACTCTCCTTCACCGTGGCGTGTCATGAACTGGGGTCGGCAAACCGAAGTAACAAGAAAAGCCATTTTTTTTCAAATCCGGTAAAAAAAAAATAATGTTTCAGGTGCCGCAATGCAATGTGAATGCGCATTGCGTAGCGTGGTTGGTTATGCGCGGTGCGAAATGAGTTCGACGCGCATGTGTAGACTCCTCTACTTGCGAACGAGTTCGTTTTTAGAGGTCTGTTCGTAAGTCGATTTGTTCGTAAGTCCAACTTTACTAATGTCGATTCCAAACGTGTTGTACGGCGTGTACACTGAACACGGGGAAAGGCTTTAAAAGTTGTTTAATCTCCTGTAAATGTAGATCCCACTGGTTCTTCATGCTCTGTAGATGTAGATCCCACTGGTTTTTCATGCTCTGTAGATGTAGATGCCACTGGTTCTGCAGATGTAGATGCCACTGGTTCTTCACGTTCTGCAGATGTAGATGCCACTGGTTCTTCACGTTCAGTAGATGCCACTGGTTCTTCATGCTCTGGAGATGTAGATGCCACTGGTTCTTCATGCTCTGTAGATGTAGATGCCACTGGTTCTTCATGCTCTGTAGATGTAGATGCCACCACCGCCGTCTATTGCGCAGCGGTTGAACTTACGACTCTCGGTCCGAACAGTTGCAACTGCACCATACGAGGCCAGGTTTCTTCGTATCTCTGAAAGTTCGCGAGTCGAACGCTCGCAAGTGGAGGAAATCCCTGGACATACAAAAATCGACAGGCGACGGTTCCGTGACGAACGACGGCCACGAAGCGGGTGCGGCCCATTTAAAGAGCCGCACGCGGCTAACGGCGCCGCAGGATCGCCGAAGTCGCTAGCCCCCCACCAGAGCAGCAAAAATGTTTTTTTCTGATACGCCCCCCGCCCCCCGGTAGTTTGAATTGTCTCTGTCTGGCCCTCCATCACGTGCGCCCCCCCCTCCTCCCCCACCCGCATCCCCCACAGCCCCCCCATTGATGAAATTTAATGCGGCGTTTACTGCGCGTACTAGGGCGATCGATGCGGAAATAAAATCGACTGTTATTTATTGCAAAGCGGGAGTCATCCTCACCGGCCCCCATTCCCTCCGTCGCCCCACACCCCCTCTCCGTTCTTCCCCCACCGCTGTGGAGCGGCGGTGGCGCTCGGCGTGAGCACACCGTGCATGCGGCTTAGGGGATCACCCACCACACACCAAAGACAAAGATTCCCCCCCCCCATAGCCTTCAACAGACTGTTGGGGCAAGTGCTGTTAGTGAGCGCACATGAAGCCGGAACGGCACTACGCCCGGCCGCCTTTGTCTCCCTAGTGGCGATCTTTACTCCCTCTCCCCGTGGCCGCGTGGAATTTTCTCCAGGGTCCTCTGATTTTTTCCTCCACATTTAGAATCAACGTCACGCGTTTAGAGTGTTTGGCTGCTAGACATTTCCATGTGGGAAACCGCGTAGTTGAGCTATCATTTGTCCGCTTCTGAAAAATAACTTTTTAGCTCAGTGGGCCCTAACTGGTAAAATAAAAATGGTTTAGTTTAAGAAATTCGCCACCGTTGTTTCAACTGCTATACCAGCACATGGAGTTGAACCGGCGACCTCTGAATGGCAAGTCCGGTGCACTGACCATTAACACCACTGAGTCGGCAGAATCCCAGGAAGGTTTATGAATGCATACGTGTTTTAACAAACATACAATTCCTCTTATTCTCGTGTCCTGCCACCACATTCGAATGTTTATCTACTTTCTGGCGCGTGATGATGATGATGATGTGGCCAGCAGTGGATAGACCATGGCTCACGATAAATACGACTGGGTCTGTAGCCCTGGCTTGCTCCTCAACGGCACTGAGAACCCAAATAGATGGTCCAATAATGAACGATTGTAACAAAAATGTTTTAAAATTTATATAAAAATTTGACTTCATCCCACGGTGAATGTCGAATTCCCTCCTGTTGGTCAGGACCACCCAGTGGACATGATCGTTGTCCCGTGTTCTCGTTTAAACGCGGAGACACTTTGGCTCATTACAGGGCACAGATTTGACAGTTCGTTTATCAAAGAGCATCTGGAAATTAATTCCGGGAATTGCCCAGGAATGCGCCACGTGCTAGGAAATTGTTGCCTTGTTAAAGTTAATGTACGGCCCGTTGTGAATCTACTGCTGGATGATGGCCTCGTGCTGTGTGAGCGGGGGAGGGGGGGCATGGTGGGTGGAGGGTTGTTGGACCATACTTCACCGCGCTGGTTAGTACGGGTTGGTACGCACATCGCTTGCCAGTGATGTTGTGGCTTCCAATGGACATCGATCTCAGCTCACTGTTGTCACGAGTGCGATAACCACTGCGCCACCGCTCCCCCCCCCACTCCTTAAAATACAAATGTTGGAATACGGTATTCGTTTTTTCAAAATTGTTCACACGTGCAAGGCAAATTTGACGGCATTTTTCGAGAAGAAGAGAAACATTTATTTGACTGGGGCCCTCGTCTGCTGAAAATTAAGCACGTTGAAATTAAATCGCTCCTTCCTTATAGTGTTTACATCCATGGTTGCTTTATCTCACGGAGATTTCTCCAACAACAATTACAGGATATCCTCAGAACTGGAATTAGATATTGCGTCCACGCGACCCCGGCATAAACTCGGCGTAATAATAATGAGAGGGGGGCCCCAAGGTATGATCTCGGAAAAGGCGCGATAACGGAAAGTTAGAACAAGCAGAAACATCCGAGGAAGACACGGCATTCGAGATGTCCGTTCCGCGGAAAGATAGAGCGTCACATCTCATCGCTCGGCCTGCTCGTAATGGGTCAAGAAAACCGAAGTGAGCGGAGGAGGGAAAAAAGAAAATACAAAAAACCTCACCGCAACTTTTCATTGACTAAGCCGACTGAATCTGCGGTTATTTGACGACCCGATGTCGCTATCTAAACTCAGGCGCTTATTTTTAGAAAATGGAAGAGGGAAAAAAATACTTTCCAGATTTAGTCTGACTTTTTGCGCCTTGTTTAAACAATTCAACCGGACGTTTCTAAAAACAAAAAACGCTCAAATGTTTGATTTGACGATTCGCATGCCGGAATTTCCAAAGACCCCCCCCTCCCACCCCCCCGATGCTCAGATCCTCAGCAGCACCTCAAATGCACTTTCACTGCCACTATAAAGACAAAGATCCCCCGTGTAGCGTTAACAGACCTTTGGGGCAAGTGCTGTTAGTGAGTAGCCACCTATGAAGGCTGGCACCGTGGCACACGAGGGAGGTGGGTGGCAAGCAGCGCGCCCGGCCGCCTTTGTCTCCCTGAGTGGCGAAGTTCACTACACACCGCAACCACGTATACTCATTTGAGGCTGAGTCGACCTAGGGGGAGGCCCGGGACCGGTTTAGATAATCATCACCGGTGTTGTCGGCCGTTAGCGGGAATCGAACTCGGGTCGTCCGGGTTCGTAGCCGCAGCGGCGCCAACTGCTGCGCCACCGCTCCCCTCCGCTGCTGCTGCTGCACCTCCAACACCGAGCAACAACGCGGGTCACCTTATTTGGCTTCTCACGTGAGATCAACAGCAACTATTAGCAGCCCTCTAGCGTCACCTTCTTTCAAGGCTGGCGGGTGGGTTGGTGAGTTGGGTTGGAAGCGGGGGGGGGGCGATATGATACAGTGAATGCTAAACCGAGTTAAACAAATAATAACAATAATGCAATATGTAACGGGAACAATATCCCAACGATATTAAATGAGGCGGGCGCGGAGCCAAGATCAGCGTCGCTGAAAAGCCAGGCGAAAAGAGGTTTTTTTTGGGACCTTTTAAGATAGAGAGGTGAGGCCTTTAAGGAAGAGGTGGACCTTTAAGAAAGAGGTGGCACTTCTTCTAAAGAGGTGACGCCTTTAATAAAGACGTGGGCCTTATAAAAAAAGGTGGGCATTTCAGAAAGAGGTGGACCTTTAAGAAAGAGGTAGACCTCATAAAGAGGTGAGACCTTTAAGAAAGAGATGGAGGCCTTTACGAAAGATATGGGCATCATAAAGAGGGTGAGGCCTTTAAGAAAGAGGTGAGCGCCTTAAGAAAGAGGTGGGCCTTCTCAAGTGCACGCCGATGTGACGCCGCCGTGAATGTGCAGCGGGGACTGGTGGCTGCGTTCCAGACGGCCGTGGGTGGAGAGAGGGGGGGGGCACTGGGGGGGGGGCACTGGGGGGGGGCATGGATGGGGGGCTCCCAAGGTGGATTCTGCGTTCGTTACTCGCAGCACGAACCTCTGCGCGCGTTATAAATCGGGACTCATTATTATTATTATTGAAGTCGTTATTACGGGCGGACTTGGTGACGATACGGCCTGCTTTTGTTTATCGTTACTTTCTGCGCTTGCTCCCTCTCCCACCCACTGTTGATGGGTGTGGCGGGCGGGGGTCTTTTTAAATCCTTTATATTAAGTTCACTTGCTTGCGCGCTTACGACCGTGCAAATCTTTCGGTCGTTTTTTAACCCACTTCCCGTGATCCAATCGAGCTGACATTTTGCACAAAGACTCTTTGTGTGTGACAATTTATTTTCGTGAAAATTTTTTTCCAAAATTTTACACTTTTTAGGAAAAAATAAATTATATTTAATTACCAATTGCTTAATGGTGGCAGGCAATCATCTGACCCATAGGTGGCAGCCATCTCAAGCCAGAGGACGAGAGGACTCTAGCCACCACGCATATAAAGGATTTATAGTGAAAAACTTTGTTTTTACGGGTTAATTTTTTCGCCCACATCCCACCGCAAACGCCACAAGCGGGGTGACCCGACGTGGTTTTCGGCACTCCCTGGCGTTCTAGCGCCGCTAAATATTGGAGATCGACCTCTGGGTTGCACTCTCCCATGCTCGTCGCTGCCCCGTGCCGCTGTCTCCACGTCCACTCCAAGGCCCCCTTCACGCCCTGGTCTCATCCGCTTCGAAACGCCTTTCCCGAGGCCATGCCGGCCACCCGCCCGCCCGCCCCGGTGCTCGCACGTTCATCTCGCTCCCTTCCTCCTGATCCTGTCGCTCTCCCCTCTCCTCCTCGAGACATCTCCGACCCGGCCGTCCGAAGTCGACGTCCCCTCAGCTCGCCGGGGGATGGGTGCGGGTCTTGCCTGGTAAAATAAAAAACCGCCTTGTAGTTTTTATTTACCGATTACGCTTTTTTTTCCTATTCGAAAATCCCTCGCGATGGAGTGACTTACTCCAGCCGGGTGGCCGGGTGTTTGCGGCGGGGACGGTTCGGGGGGTGGCAGTGTGACGAATTAAGTATCGAAGAAACTCGCTCCGTCGCTTCAGACCCCCCCCCCCCCCGCGCCGAGCCGGGAGTTGGAGTCGAGCCGACGGCGACTGCCGGTGCTGCGACGTGAGCACGCCACACAGGGCCGGCGTCGCCGCCCTCCCTCGTTGAGCGGAGGCGGCGAAAAATAACGACGTGGAGTCAGTGGGCAGCGAGGATGAATGCGTTGCCTACGGCTGGATAGGTGGGTGGGGTGGGGGGCGTAGGGGAGAAGGCCCTCTCCGCCCGCCCAGCTTAACGAGGCTTAAGAGAGCCGAGTCCGGAGCTTAAACAGGTCCCGATCGGGTCTTTTTTTTTTGGGTTGCGCAGGAATTTCTGCTGAGCTGGCGCAACTCCCGACTTAATGACTCGGCAGCGTGACGCTTATCGGCGGCGGCGGCGCCGTGCGCACGGCCCGCGGGGCGATTCCGATCGTCGATCGTTCCACACCCCCTCGCCCCACACCCACCGCCCCCGGTCCCCCGTCCCACAAGCGATGCGATTCCTGCGGTGCGTCGCGCACGCTCGCAGGTGTGTCTTTGATAAGCTGTTAATGACCTCGCCTGGTACGCAGGAGGTCGTGGGTTCGAACCCGACCCTGACGGCTGCTGATGTGTATTTGGAGTTTTCGTCTCTCTCTCTCATCATCATCATCGCGGTGGCTAGGAGATGTTAACTACCTCGCCTGGTACGCAGGAGGTCGTGGGTTCGATCACGACCCTGACGCCTGCTGCTGTATATTTGGAGTTTGCGTCTCTTTCTCTCTCATCATCATCATCACGGTGGCTAGGAGATGTTAACTACCTCGCCTGGTACGCAGGAGGTCGTGGGTTCGAACCCGACCCTGACGGCTGCTGATGTGTATTTGGAGTTTGCGGTGTCTCTTTCTGTCTCTCCCGCGTGGTCGCGTGGATTTTTCTATCCGGGTCCTCCGGTCTTTTTCCCCTCCACGTTTAGAATCGAGGTGCGTTTTAGAGTGTTTGGCCGCTGCATATTTCGACGCATTGATAAGCCACTTCGTTGCGCTATCATTTGTGGCCAGGTCGCTTCTGACAAAGAACAATATAGCTCAGTGGGCATTACCTTGTAAAATAAAGCATCGTTTTTAATATGTATGGTGGACTTCTTTCGCACAGTACGGAAGTGCAAGGGAAGGACAACAAACTAAACTACAAAAAGCAGTTCTAAAGAAATGAGTTTCAACGTAGATGATTCAGAAGTGCATAACTCCAGTGGCTTCCGAAAATCGGAAGGAAGGAGCGTTCCAGACGGCCACAGAAGGAGCGCATCTGAAAGCGCGCATGCAGACATTAACGGAATGGTAAGAAAAAACAACACCGGCGACTAATAAGAATTACTTCATGGAATTGTAATCCTGAATCGTGTGATGTCCCGTCAACTGACTTCTGCGCAAAATTATTTCCCTGATCGGGACTGCGGATGATGATGAGAGCTTTTACCTTTTCTCCGTAATCGTTTCGAAATTTACCTCGCGCCTTTTCCCGAGGCCCTTTAGGGCGATTTTACAAAATTGTATGGACGATGAATCGCGGTAGTTTGAGTTATTGAAAGTGGTGTTCGTGGTGTCATTCTTGCGACAGCAAACCAGGCGTGGAGGTTAAGGAGGGGTTGTTTCAGTCGCTCTGATGTGTAGCTGGGAGGGCGGTGTCGCGGTTAGCGCTACGCTGCGCTACGAACCCGGCGACCAGAGTTCGATTCCCGCTCACGGCCAACACCGGTGACGATTATCTGTACCGGTCCTGGTACAGATAACCTGGTGCGGTGTGTAAACATCGCCACTGGGGAGACAAAAGCGGTCGGGCGTGGTGCTGGCCATCCACCCCCTCGTGTGCCGTTTTGGCCTTCACAGGTGCTGCTCGCTAACAGCACTTGCCTCAACAGTCTGTTAAGGCTACACAGGGAATCGGGAATCTTTGTCTTTGGTGTGTAGCTGTGGGGGGGGGGGCGAGAAAGTGTCGAGGCATCGCGTTGGGAAGACAAAGGGGGACGGCCGAGGGGGGGGCGGGGGAGTGGAGTCAGGCGGGGTAAGGCGAAGAAGGCCTGTGTGCAAAGTCGGCCTTCATATCGTCATCGTCGTTTAATTCTATCATGAAACCCAACCCTCGGCGCTCGTTTGTGCAAAAAGCTAAGCTCGACACTTTAAATTTTATTTTTTATTTGCTCGAACGTAATCATAAAATAACATCGTTTAAAAAAAAAAAATCAATCCGCAAGATATCCACAGCCCTCCACTTATAAAATCTGGAGTATCCACTTGAAATGCCAAACGTTCCTAGCGCAGCCGTGCTTCCGTAGCCTCTGATCACCAGCAGCAATGAAAAGTCGGGCGCCCCGCCGCTCAATCAGACAAATCCTTCCGTTAGATTGGCCTTAAACATCATAATGAGATCGCTTTGGTTTCTCCCTTTGATTATTTTCTTTCATTCATATCTCTGCCAAAGAACATTTCGGCCGCGTGCTATATCGGTGGGGCGTGCCACGCGGCGAGGTGATTTCCAATCCGATCTCGGTCTCGCATCGGACAATGTGTGGCCATCATCACTCTGATAATGTGTGGCATTGTCATTTTGCTGTTTGCCTTTTGGCGTTCTCTGGTCTGACACCGGTGAGACTGGGCCCTAACGAAGGCTGTCTCTGGTGTAGACCAATCAGTTTCAAAGACAATGCAGACATGATTCCTCGCAAAAGGTTACCTATTTGGTGCTTGAACACCTGAACAACCATCCTGTTTTATTGCTACGAAGGGTAAAAGCTAATTCTTATTTTTTCATACTTTGTCTCATTTTGCCGGGAGTTTTGTCTTGCGTGCCCTCATTGGTGACGAGGCCCAGGCCCTCGACGGCGGTTTGACAGTCCTGGTTATTATTCACAGTTGGGCCATAATCCGGATTTGAACCCAGGAATTCAGCGTTGCCGGCTCGGTACGAGGACGCCGGTATTAGCCCCAATGCGCCACCTGAGCCCACCCCCAACGGGAGTTTGTGTTTTAGTTTTTTTGTTAATTTAAAAATGATCTTTAAACTTTGATTTTTGATCGCCACGAGAAGCTGTTAACCAATACAGAACGTTAAAGAGTAATTTGTTGTTGTCATTGATTTGGCCCCAAATTCTACACGGGGGAAATTAGGTGGTGCCTGTAAGAGGCAGCAGAGCAAGTAGGAGTTTGAATTTTTTTTTAAATAAAGTACATTGTGCTTTGCACTGTGGGGTTTCCAAAGTATAAACTATTAATTCTAGATTTGAAACTTTCGTGACTGCAAGGATTCATACTGTTAGTTTTTTCGGTAAAGTCACGTAGGTAAAAAATGAAATTAAAATTAATAAAAATGAAATAAAAATCACGACGTTTCGGAGGCAACACTACGATACGTCGTGATTTTTATTTTATTTGTATTAATTTTAATTTCATTTTTTACTTACGTGACTTTACCGAAAGAACTAAGAGTATAAACTATTATCCCCAGCTATGAACGGTAATATATTTCCCTACCCTACGTCTTTTTGCTCTGAAGAAGGGCCCGTACCCAAAACGTCAGCCTACTGTTAGTATGTTTATTTTCCTGTTACGAGGCAGTGGTTTGTGACGGGCGCGATGTGCTCGTCTAATTGCGTTTGCACGGCTTCGCTCGCGCAATCCCGTTAATTCATTTTTTTTACTCGAAGTGATTTATAATTATGAACACGTTGCCACCGCCACCGTGTGTTTGGGTGGGTGGGAGGACGAAAAAAGACGCCAACCTCTTTAGGCGAGCAGGCGAGGGTGAGGGCTTTCGTTTAATCGGCAAAACTGAACATGAATGTTGTAAAAATGTAATCCATCGATGGTCGGGAACTTCCAGGTTTAACGTCACTATTTTTAATTTACCATTTAAGGCCCACTGAGCTGTTGAGCTCTTTTTCAGAAGCAACCCAGCCCATCACAAACGATAGCCCCAACAATAGGTGGCTTATCACGTGCAAATTTATAGTAGCAGCCAAATACTGTAAACGCGTGATGTCAATTCTGAATGGGGAGGGAAAAAACCAGAGGACCCGGTGAAAAATCCACACGGCCACGGGGAGAGAGAGAGAGACACGCAAACTCCAAATTTCCAGCAGGCATCATCAGGGTCGGGATTGAACCCACGACCCCCTGTATACCAGGCGAGGTAGTTAACATCTCCTAGCCACCGTGATGATGATAAGAGAGAGACACGCAAATTCCAAATTTCCAGCAGGCATCATCAGGGTCGGGATCGAACCCACGACCCCCTGTATACCAGGCGAGGTAGTTAACATCTCCTAGACATCGTGATGATAAGAGAGAGACACGCAAACTCCAAATTTCCAGCAGGCATCATCAGGTGTCGGGATCCAACCCACGACCCCCTGTATACCAGGCGAGGTAGTTAACATCTCCTAGACATCGTGATGATAATAAGAGAGAGACACGCAAATTCCAAATTTTTCCAGCAGGCATCATCAGGGTCGGGATCGAACCCACGACCCCCTGTATACCAGGCGAGGTAGTTAACATCTCCTAGACATCGTGATGATAATAAGAAAGAGACACGCAAATTCCAAATTTCCAGCAGGCATCATCAGGGTCGGGATCGAACCCACGACCCCCTGTATACCAGGCGAGGCAGTTAACATCTCCTAGACATCGTGATGATAATAAGAGAGAGACACGCAAATTCCAAATTTCCAGCAGGCATCATCAGGGTCGGGATCGAACCCACGACCCCCTGTATACCAGGCGAGGCAGTTAACATCTCCTAGACATCGTGATGATAATAAGAGAGAGACACGCAAATTCCAAATTTCCAGCAGGCATCATCAGGGTCGGGATCGAACCCACGACCCCCTGTATACCAGGCGAGGTAGTTAACATCTCCTAGACATCGTGATGATAATAAGAGAGAGACACGCAAATTCCAAATGTCCAGCAGGCATCATCAGGGTTGGGATCGAACCCACGACCCCCTGTATACCTGGCCAGGTAGTTAACATCTCTCCACCGTGGCGCCCCTGTGTCAGACGGAGGCCGTCGGATATACAAAAAGGGGGGCGATCGCTCGCCCCGCTCGAGTAACAAAAAACGTTGCGGCAGGGAGCTGCGTGGAATAGAAACGCCACCGTGTTCGACGGAAAGCCCTCGACCGGTTTGAACGTTCCTCTCGTCCGCTGACTTTACTCCGCTTACAATGCTCGGCAGTGGAGCTTAGAGGGGCGGCTTTGAGAGGTTTTTGTTGTCGTCAGAGGAGACATTTGTTTATCTCCCGAGCACCGCCCCCCCCCACCCGATCTCCCCCCCTCACCCCACACAACACCTTCCAATACCAAAAAAAAACTACGCAGATTGTCCAGCCGTCTTTAAAAAAATAAATCCCCGAAATAAATAGCGGGCTTTGCCTTGCTGCTCGTGCGGCGTGGCAGATGGAAAACGTGTTAATGGTGATCAATTTTTTTTTTTGCCAAACGTAATCACACCTTAACCGGGTTAGGGCGCCTAAATGAATTTGGAATTTTAAAGCCCGGGCGCAGGTGTAAGATTTGCTTAAGTAGCGTTTAAATGTAATCACGCAACAGCTGTTTTTTTTTTTCATCGACCGTACGAGCGTTGCGCATGAAACATTTAAGCTCGCGATTCTTACGAACCGGTGGAGCTGCTGCCCCTCTCGATGTCTCTCGGAGTGACTCTCGTGCGAGCGGTGTTGCCGATTGACGCGTTCGCGTGTGCGTTCAGTGTGGGGATGTTGTGCACGTACGTTGAACTTATTTTGCGCCGTACGTAGCCAACCGTGGCCAATCGGAGGTTCGGAGAAAGGACAAAAAGCAGTTAAAAAATAAATGAATTTGTCAATCTAGATGATGATTTGAAAGTGCATAGCTCCAGTGGCTTCCTAATATCGCAAGGAAGAGCGTTCCAGACGGCCGCAGAAACAGCGCATCAGCACGCGATGGGGTAAAGTTTGAGTACTCACACCTGTTCCAAGATGGGGGGGATGGACTTTTGCATTTCACAAAGTAGGGTAAAGTTATTGAACCGTTCGAAAATTCTTGATTATATCATCTGTACGTTCGATCAAATGCTGAGTGATAATTGTTTATTCGAGCACTCTACGCATTCTTATTTCTGCTGTTTTTTTATCATATTCTGGATTCCTATGCGGTGGGGGGTGGTGGGGGAGTGTAGATCAGCATCACCCTTGGCACAACAAAAAGCTTATCTTGTGAAACCACAATGGATACACGGTGCGTTTTATTGCAAGCGAAACCACAAAGTGTTACTAAACAGTGCAGTGACAACAGCCGATAGCGAACCTTGGCAGCGAAAGTTACCCAGTTGCTAAAAAAATAAGGAGACAAAATATGTTGAAAAATCTCGGCGTGGATTAAAAAGCGAAAATCATTGCAGCGTTGATGACGATGACGACGGGAGCCTCGGGAAACGTTTTCGATCCATCTGTCGGCAAAGTCTTGCAACGAAACGCTTTGCCCGTGCGGCGTGTTCGCGTGCGTGCGCGCGTCTGTGTTTACGTGTGGCTCATGTGGAAATGCGTGTTTGTGTATATTTGCGCGCGGATATTCCTACGGCGCGTGCGCGTTTGTGTGTGTCACCTTGTCACGGTGTGTTTGTATTAAATAATGTGTGTGTACGTTGAACTTCTTTCGCACCGTACGTAGGCAAAACCCCGCTAGCTAATCGGAGGTGCGTGGAGTGGCAGTGTCGTAGTTAGTGCACACTGCACTTCGAACCTGCATTCGATACCCGCTCACGGCCAACATCAGCGGTGAATGTGCGATTTGTTTGTCTGGGGCCTCCCTTCCCAAGCGGCCTTTGTATTTCTACATTAGGATTAGATTCGTTAACCTTCAAAAACCTCCAAATGCGAATGTTCTCAGGCGTGTAAATACATCAGCACTGGTGGCCGGGCGTGGCGTTTGCCCACCCACCCTCTCACCGGTGGGCCGTGTCTGGCTTCATAGGTGCTCGCTAACAGCACTTGCCCCAACGTTCTTTAAAAGGCTATACGGGTGATCTTTGCCTTGGCATGATAGGCCACCTGCGTTTTCCTAAGGCTTTGGCAGATGGCCTTCTATTGCTCTGACAGCTGTGGCAAAACTTTGCGCGTCTGCGTGTCCACATTCCCGTCTTTGGGAGTCGGCATTCCCCGCGGCCTGTGTGTGTGTGTTTGTTCCTGGGAGGTGTAGGGGAGTGGTGGTGTCGCGGTTAGCGCGCTGCGCTACGCACCCGATGACCCCATTTTCAAATACTGGCCAACACCGGTGACGATTATCTGTAGCGGTCCTGGGCCTCCTCCCCAAGGTTACCTGGTCGCGGTGTGTAAACATCGCCGGTGGGAGAGACAAAGGCGGCCTGGCGTGGTGCTGGCCACCCACCGCCTAGTGCGTGCTGTGCCGGCCTTCATAGGTGCTCGCTGACAGCACTTGCCCAAACCGTCTGTTAAGGCTACACGGGGGGGGGGGGAATCTTTGTCTTTGTTGCTGGGAGTTTGGTAACTTTGGCCTATGGGGGGTCAAAGTAAGAAGCAACGTGCAGTGGGTGCTGGGGTTGGGGTTACGGGGCAGGGAGGCGGGCGGGGGTTCGTGACAGCCGCCCGTCCCGTCAAAGCGGACCGGTAGAGGGGCGACACGACTCGAGATGAAACGGACACGCACGCCAACACGCGCCGCACACGTGCGCTAGGGCTGAACGATTTTGGGAAAATATCTAATTGCGATTTTTCTGACAGATATTGCCATTTGATTTGCGATAAAACAAATTTAAGTCAAGCTTCAGTTCAATATTCACTGTGTAGTAGATTTAAAACATGTGATGGAGCATTACCACGTGATGCCATCAAAATATGATCTGCTCTATATATACTAATGCAAGGATGAGAACTTAAAAGATATGAATTGCTTCCAACGTGTATTCATTAAAATGTTTTAATTGAAATAGAACAATCAAACATAGAACAATTGTTATGTTAAATAAATAAAGTTATAATAATAAAACAATTCCAATAACAAAGTAAATAGGACTTCTCAAATCGCAAAAAATCGCAGCCTTTGCGATTTGCCAATCGCACTGTTTCAAATTGCGATTTCGATTTGAAATCGATTAATCGTTCCGCCCTAACGCGGGCGCACGCGGATTTTCCCGACGCGCGCGCAACGCAAGTGCGTAGTCGATACGTGCACGCAACGTAGAGTATCACGAAAAAAAATACGATTTGTAAATCGTCTGCTGGATGATGGCCTCCTTGTGTAGTTTCCGGCCGCTGGTTTTAGCCACGGCAGGGAATTGAACTCTCGTCGTACAGGGTGCTGGTCACCGCACCCGCTGCTCCTCCTGCTACCGGGGGTCATTATTTTGGAATAAAATCATTAAATACGCTTCCATTGGTTTCGCCAAGATGACTACTTTTGCAAATGGCATGTGGCGATGCGGTACCAGCAAAGCCTGACTGCGAAATGTAAAAAACAGTTCCAGAGTTCACTTGCTTCAATTGAAGTAGTTTACGTTTATTTAACGTAATTGCATAGCATAGGGCGTACCTGCGACACGTACCTTGATTATACGACAAAGTTAATTTTTAACCTTGCTCAATTGAAAACAAAAAGACGGGTTCACGGCAAATTTGCCACCCGCGATAACAAAGCACCGTGGCCAGGAATCGAACGCGGCTTGCCGGGAAGTCATCGGTTCGGTGCTCAAATCGCCGCACATAAGCCGATCCCCCCACGCACACAAAGGCAGAGAGAGAAGCGCTTGAGTGGGCCGAGCAAGAAAAAAACTTCGTTTCTTTTCTGTTGTTTTTATTTTGGTGGTCAGGCCTAGATAAGGGACGAGTCTTAAATGACATCTGAATCGCCGGTCTCACACGCGCCACACCCATCAACTCCATCATCTCCCACCTGCCTCTCTCCTCCTCCACCCCTCACCAAAAGACAAAGATCCCCCGTATAGCCTTTAACAGATTGTTTGGGCAAATTGCTGTTGGCGAATGGCAGCACCTATGAAGGCCGGCACAGCACACGGGGGGGGGGGGTGGGTGGCCAGCACCACACCCGGCCCCTTTTGTCTCCTCAGTAGCGATGTTTTGTTTTTTTACACATCCCACCAGGTAGTCATTTAAGGCTGAGCCGACCTTGGGGAGGCCCAGGACCAATTTGGATAATCGTCACTGGCGTCGTGGTGATGGGGAGCGAGCCTCCGCCACTACCCCCAGCACAACCACACCAGCGCCAAACCCACCAACAACGCCGGTCCTCACCAAAATTCCCTTACCCGGGCAGAGGAGTGAGATTCACGTGAATTACACGCGGGCATCTGCCACAATCGACAACTCGCTCCACTGCTGGACGAGTGGCCCGGGATCTCCGCGCCAGCGGCGTAGCTTCGAGCGTGCAGCCGGTGCAACTGCACTGGATGTGGCTGCGAAGCAGAGGTCGCAAACGGGTTTTGATTCCTTACCCGTACCCGGCCGCACCAGGGTCGCAAACAGGTACCCGTACCCGGCCGTACCCATCCGGGTACGGGTAGGGTACGGGTATCGGGTGCCCGATTGCGACCTCTGGGATGAAGCCATGTTGCAGGCGCGGGTGGGTTGATTCTAGGAACTTGAATTGTGAGAAGAGACAAGACGTTGGGAAATGAGTAACAAACAGTTACTCACCAGTGACTCACGGTCTACCCGTACCCGTACCCGGCCGCACCAGGGTCGCAAACGGTTACCCGTACCCGGCCGGGTACAAATAACACCGCCCCCCATTCCACGTACGACTCGCACGGCGTGGGCAAGGCCTCATCCAGCAGTGGAGTGACCAAAGAGCTGTGCATGTTGACACAAAGACAAAGATCCCGATTTCTGATTTCCTGAACACGTGGTAATGCGCGTTTGTGTGTTAAAAATAGCCTCTCCCCCCCCCACACACACCCCTGCCTTGTAACGCAGAGCAGCGCATGAAAGGGACACATTGAGACATCTGCAAGCGATCAAAGTTAATCGCGAGCCAGAAACTAATGGCCAACGCAGGCCGGGGCCCCTGTGATGGAGTGGCAGGTGTAGCGTTTGCGGATTAACTGCATCAGGGGGGCGTGGGGGGGGCGGGGGGGGGGGGCGGGTGTCAGACACACAGGTGGCTTTACAAGCGGAGACGCGTTGAACGTTAGTTCGCCACGATCTCGCCCGACACTCCGATAGACCGACAGCCCTACAGCCCAATATCCCAATAGCCTTACAGTCCAATAGCCCTACAGCCCGATATCCCTATAGGCCTACAACCCAATAGTCCTACAGACCGATGGCAGTTCGACGCAAGGCGTGCGTGCGCGCGTCTTGCGACGCGGGTGTCAGTCCGCCCCGCTGCGATGAGCGTTCTCCCCGCAAGCCGTTTGGGGCACTTGCTCTGCTCGTGCTGCTGCGTCTTGAGTTGGAGCTCGCGAGAATTTCGGTCTGCCGGTTGGATCATCAGCTTCCCCGACGAAGGGGGGGGGGGGGCGCGCTGAATCTATTGCCTCCCCCCCCCCCAACCACAATATAATTTATCCTCCTGGCAAATGTGATGGGTGGTAAGGAGAGCTATTGGGCAGACGCAGGACCGGTTCAGATAATCGACACCGGTGTTGGCCGTGAGCGGGAATCGAACTCGGGTGTCCTGGCGCGTAGTTGCAGCCACCGCTCCCCACAACGCGCGCACGCACGCACCCTGCGTTTAGCCGAGAGAAAAAAATGCCTGGGTAAGAGTTCTCAGCAAGCGACAGCGAACACCCCCCCACAGCCTATTATGTCATCTGTCCTGCTAGTTTCACACTCGGTAACGTGCGTACGCACATCGTTCACACACACACAGACGTAATAACTTCACCCTCCGGCAGAATACAAAAGCTCGGGCGAGTTGTCGCAATAGACCCCAAGTTTAGTAGCTGCATTAATCAGAGGGTGGCTTGCGTGATCTCGAGCCATTTTGACATCAATCACTCGAGGTGCCAGTGACTCATCACACGGACATTTGTTTGAAACCGGGTTTATGAACGTTGACGATAAATCAAAGCAAATAAAACAATTTTCTCGGTCTTTCTTTCCTCCCGTCTCTCTCTCTCTCACGCACGGCACGGCACTGCGCGTCACACCAGATTGTGCAGTCAACACATTTTGTTATGATTCTAATGACTATTTTCTTCGATACTGGAATGCTATAAGAGGTGACTCAATGCTCTGTCATCATGTGCACAGATGAGAGGCGTTGTTATTAAGTACGACACACGCACTCGGGCAGGCTCAAGTGGAATTCGTCTCATGTATTTTTTTTTACATTCTGCCCGTGATACACACTGTCTCTCCGGATCTTCACGTTACAATAAGTACATGAGTCACACTCTTAAACACAGCCACCCCAAACATTCTTATTGAGCTTGCCGAAGCTGCTGTTGTTATACTATTTACACGAGTCACATATAGATATATATTTTTTAATACGGCCACCAATACCGTAGTTTATCCTCTGTTGTGCGGTTATTTACATTTCGTCCGCTACCATTTACGAGCCGTCATTCCATTGCTGGGTCAGGGGGTTGACTCGGGCCCATCATCCCCCTCCACGGTGGATAAAATGAGCACCGCTTTTGTAGGGGGGGGGGGGGGGGGGGGAGTCAACGTTGGCTGTGCGGTCGATTGCCGTCGGCCAGGAAAATGCGAGGCTCGCTCTAGAGTGGGGCCCTTCTTGCTCCAGCAGTGGATGGAGCAAGGCGTTGATTTTTAGGTTTTTTCGGTAAAGTCACGTAGGTAAATAATAAAAATTAATAAAAGTAAAATAAAAATAAAATAAAAATCACGACGTTTCGGAGGCAACACAAGCTTCCGTCTTCACGGTTCCACTGAAGACGGAAGCTTTGTATTTTATTTTTATTTTACTTTTATTAATTTAAATGTTTTACCTACGTGACTTTACCGAAAAAACCTAAGAATATGAATCCTGGCAGTCACGAAAGCTTCAAATCTAGAATTAAGGCGTTGATTGGCTACACTTTTCTGCCCTTTTATACTGAACATCTACGGGGGGAAAAAATAACTCCATAGCTCGTCGAAATCCTCCAGTCTGAATAATATAATAATTCTGATTCGTCGAAAAATAAAAAAGGATTCTGATGATGATGTCCACGCGCCAGCGATTTGCCGGATTTCACTTTGGCGTGAAACTAAACCACCAGGCCCCCGTATCCATTTGTAACGCTCGTTGTGGTAACTCGCTGACCCGCCCTCTACTGGACACCTGTGGGAAAAAAGGAGCTTCATAGCTCATCGGATTCTTACCGGGATAAAGATATATTCTGAGTCTATCCATAGGACGTTCACTGTTTCAGACATCTCATCGCTCCAGATTCTAAATCATCTTAAATTCTGATCTCGAACGAAGTGTCTCACGGTGTCCGACCGTTTGCAGTTGTACGAATCGCTCGATCTGGTGCGACCCCCTCGTTAGTTTTCACGGCGTGTTCACAAAAACGAAATTGTCAGCGGCCTAACCAGGGCTTCAATCAGGCCGGACTGTCACGAGCTAACAACAACTCAGAAATTAGGCTCTATATATCTATATTTTTCACGTCTTATCAGCGATAGCACAGCACCGAAGCGTATATACAGCCAATGGAAGGTGGGTAAACAAATTACCGATGGAGGGAGACGAATAGTAGAGGGGTGTCCGGCTAGATGTTAACCCGGAAAATATATCGTGAGAAACTAAGCCCCCGGGTGTAACGATGAATCGACCCGTCGATTGCATTCGGCTCGAATAAACCCGGTGGGGCGGGGTTCATCCGCCTTGAGCTGCAGTTTCACTTGGTACGTGCGAGTATCACACTTGATATTTTTTATTTTAGCAGGTAAGGCCCACTGAGCTACACAGCTCTTTTTCAATTGATAGCTCAACGAAATGGCTTTATCATCATTGTCATCGTCATCAGGTGGAATTTTATAGCAGCCAAATACTCTTAAAACGCGTGATGTTTATTCCGAATGTGGAGGGAAAAACCGGAGGGACCCAGAGAAAAATCCACGCGATCACGGAGTGAGAGAGAGAGAGACTTGCAAACTCCAAATATACAGCAGCAGGCGTGAGGGTTGGGATTGAACCCATGACCTCCTTTATACCAGGCGA
Organism: Lethenteron reissneri; assembly: GCF_015708825.2. Classification (NCBI taxonomy): domain Eukaryota; kingdom Metazoa; phylum Chordata; class Hyperoartia; order Petromyzontiformes; family Petromyzontidae; genus Lethenteron; species Lethenteron reissneri. The sequence goes on from NC_083779.1 coordinate 2,673,842, forward strand.
GGTAGTTCACATCTCGCCACCGTGGCACCCACAGGGAGTCGGGGGGGGTGGGAGAGGAATGCTGCGGAGGAGGGGGGCTGCTTGTACCGAGTCTGTGGAAGGGTTGCGGTTCCTCTCGATCGATGCGCGGCGGCCCTCGGCCAGACCGTGTGGTTCCCCCACCCCCCCCCCCTCCGTTTTATACGTTGCCGTGAAAAAAAACCACGAAAAAAAAATCTCGTAATAACAATGTTATATATATTTGAGGGTGCATTCAAGCTGGGAAACTGAAGAAGAAGACGAAAAAAAACCGGATGCCAGAGTGGGTTTTTCACGAGAGGCCTTGCCCTGGTCGTAACCGGTCTTGTCACCGCCAGCAGCGTTCTCTCTCTCTCTCTCTTATTACGACGACGACGAGTTACGGCCGCTGTGGATCGCGCGCACACCCGCCACGCGACGATCCCGGCTCGCGATTCTCTTTCTGATCGCCGAACGTTGAGGGCTGGGGCCCCCCCCCCCCTCCTTCCGGGGGCGAACTTTCGCGGAGTAGCGCGGAGATTTTCCGCCCAAAAATGTTCGTCCGTCAGTTTTTCTGTCCTCGTTTTTTCGCGGCCCTCGGAATCCACCCTTGAAGTTGACTGAAAACAAGTACTGGTCCGTTTGAAGGTTTTTTTTTACCTGCGGCTGAATATTATTATAACCATGAGGACTATAAAACAATCGGAGGTCTAATAAAACGTGCGGCCCACTGGCAATTGGGTGTGCTTTGAGACTTCAAATATGCGCTTTCCAAAAGAATCTCCGAAGTGCCTCTTAATTTTCACTTCCATTTAACAGAAAAATAGCATGCCTGCAGAATTCTTCACTTGTCATCTTTGGGGGTGGCGGGGGGGGAGTTATGAGCGCTGGAGAGAGATAGGTGGTCAAGGTATGCCCTCCTGCGTACGTACGCTGACTAACTTATTTCTTCGCACCGTACATGGTCAACCGTGCTAATCAGAGGTGCCGGGGGGGGGAAATAAATTGACCAAGCTGCGTGGATTCCATCTCTCGACTCGGGATAAACCCCTCGTGGCGGAAGCTTTATTTGTCCCGGATAAAGCTATGAAGCTTTTTTTCACAGATTGCCAGCAGGGGCGTTATAGAAAGTTACAGCAACAAAGAATGCAAAAAAAACCGATCGGAGCGTAAAGTATAGGAAGGATAAACAAACCACTTAAACGAATTAACACAGATAAAGTATATAATTTCAAATTTTCATTCATTTGCATCGGCGTTTTGCACAACCGTACACGCAGTTTCCATCACTTTACTGGTGGATTGTTTTCAGTTTCGCTCGGCTATTTTTCTTTGTATGGATGCTGTGCGGCAACAGCCAATGCTGTTCCATCGAGGTGGTTTCATCATGATGTTCGCGACGACTGGCGACGATGGCGACGACGCATCTTTTTTTAATTTGAGTCGCTGCGTGTTCTATAGCCTTTCTGAATGACCGAAGTCACGCGCCGGATAGCTTTTTAACTTTTCCATTTCCGCATCGGGTACCCGCTGCTGCTGCTGCTGCTGACTGCTGCCACAGTAGTTTGTGCAGCGGATGCGATCGAGGGTTGGTGTCGCAGAAGCTTCTTGCAGGGGATCAAAGCCTTGGCGTCTTCTGCGTCGGGTCTTGAACGCACGGGGGAGGCGTTCGATCGACACTTGGCGTCAACTCCATTCGGCTTTCCACACACGTCCATCGGGATTGGAAGTTGCAATCGTGAGGGTTGAAGCAGTAGGGCTCTGAGAACAATGGAATCGATTCATCGATCTGTATTGATATGCTCATGATGCTAAACTAAAACATTATACATTTTATTTTTTTATTTTCAGAAGTGACCTCGCCATAAATGATAGCTCAACGAAGTGGCTGAAAAAGTAGACATTTATAGCAGCCAACTCTAAACTCGGTGATGTTGTTGTAAATATGGAGGGTAAAACTGGAGCACCAGAGAAAAAATCCACGTGACCACGGGGAGAACATGCAGACTCCAAATGTATAGCAGGCGTCAGGGTTGGGATTGAAGCCACGACTTCCTACATTGAATCAAGGATCGCACCACCAATTTTCTCGATCCATACACGTTGTAGGTAATCGGTCCACGCGACCACTACAGTCACTGGAGGTGATGCGTTCATCTTCATCGAAAGCTGAAAAAACCAAATATAATTAAAACAATAATCGATTTCTGATATGGTGAATGATGTCTGAACCGGTCCCGAGGCCCTCCCCTTCACCAATGTGGTGAAGTATGGTCAAACACCCCCTACACCCCACCCCCCCCTGTCCCCCCACACCCCTGTGACCAACCCGGTGTGGAGAGTTCCCTCGTGCAGCAGTGGATTGACAAACGGGCTGTGACTTCACTGACTGCTGTTTAGGATGGATCACGGCCTAATCTGCCGAGGGCTCCACCCTGTCTGTCCCGGACCATGCCT